>NC_080749.1:84627452-84935618 GCF_020826845.1 Diceros bicornis minor | reverse complement strand
TTGTGGTCTGGGGGTGGGAGAGGCTCATATTTTAAAGATTTAGGCCTTTGCATGTCATGCCACTTTGAACGGCAGGGGGAGGGATGGTGGGTCTAAGAGGAAGCGTCACAGCAACTGAGAGATGCAAACTTTATCACCTGTAAGTCTGAAATTAAAGAATTACGAACCAAAAATGGGTTAAAACAAGTGAGCCCCCTTGCCCCCCAGTCAAGGAATTGAGGAAGGACAAATGTTCTACCAACAAATGACTTTCCAACTTACTGAATTAGAAGAATGATAACACACACCTGCCTTTACGGAGCTGTAGAGAGCTGGGGAAAAAGTGCTTGTGGTGATGCTAACCAGGCTCTTCGTGCTTTAGACGACCCCTGAGGCTGGGGCGCAGAAGGGCCCAGAGACTTGGCCACAGCCACACAGTAAGGGTGAAGTGGACACCACAGCCTGGCATCCGGCCTCCCCAGGCCCAGAGCTTTTCCTTCTCTGGGCCACAAAGCCATCTCTCCGGCTTGCAGTATCCTCTCCTCTGCCTCTCTTGCAGAGAGCAATGTGCTGTCTGTACAGCTAACCCGTGCGACGCTCCTGCTTTCTCCCCTGTGCCTTTCCCACACCCAAGGCTAGAGCAGGAGGAGCAGCACCAAGAAGGGCCCAGAATAACTCAACTCCTCCAGTGAAGAATTCATTTAAACCAGTTTCCTCTCTGCTTGTTGTTGGAGAGCTGAATCAGATGATGCTTAATGTTCATACGCTACAATTAAAAAAACAGTTTCTATAGTTTTTTCCAACCATTTCTAGAGTAATGCTTTAAAAACATATGCATAATTTCAAAAGTACAGGAGGTAATATAATGAACATCCATGGACTTATCATCCCAGAGTCGACAAATCTGAACGTCTTTCTCATATGTATGTGTTAGAGTTCTCCAGAGAAACAACCGACAGGATGTAGATACATACATAGAGAGAGATTTAATGCAAGGAATTGGCTCATGTGATTGTGGTGGCTTGGCCAGTCCAAAATCTGATGGGGTGGGCTAGCAGGCTGGAGATTCAGGGGAGAGTTGCAATTGAGTCCAAAGTCGGTCTGCTCGCATAATCCCTTCTTGCTGGGGAGAGGTCAGTCTTTGTTCTTTTAAGGCTTTCAACTGATTGGGTGAGGCCCACCCACATAATGGCAGGTAATCTGCTCTACTCAGAATCCATTGATTTAAATGTTAATCTCATCCAAAAAACACCTTCGCAGAAACATTCAGAATAATGTTGGACCAAATATCTGGGCACGTTGACACATAAGTCTACACGTAAAATTAACCATCACAATTTGCTTTAAATCTTTTTTAAGAAATAAAACATTGCAGATGTAACTGATATCCCATTTATACCTCTCCCTGGGCACCTCATTCATAGTGAGGATTTTTATGTAAAGCCCTTTTTGTGACTTCAGACCCCTTTGACCTCATCACCTAAATTCCAATTTCTGGTTCAATGTTGGCATGGGAATTGAAGACGCGGCCTCACATTTGCCATCAGCACCTGTTCCTGCAAGGATCTCCCGGCCGTGGGAAGTTGTACATGGGTTCTGCAGAAAGCTCCATTACGAGCAGGTGCACCAGAGTGGATTCACTGGGAGTGACCATGTTGAATGCGCACAGAACTCAAACACGCTCAGATCACAAACCATCCGTGTTTGGATGGTTCTGCCCATATAGTCTCACCCACTATTACATGAGCCATGTCTGTCTTACTTGCTAGTTTATTGCAAGGATCAGTAAATGATGAATGTTGGAACACTTGGAGGGAATAAGAGGTGCCAGATGAACTCAAGGTACAGTGTACTGGCCTCCAGACCGCTTTCCGACCTGGAACCTGCTGGACAAGAGGCTTGAGCCCTGCACGCTCTCGGATCCCTTCCAGAGCCCAGGACTCCATGACTGGTATTTGGAGTGACAGCATCCCAAACTCAAATTCTCTCTGATTTGCTGCTGTAGCTTCTAGGCTCAGAGAGGCTGGGTCTCCCCAAAGGAAATCAGGTGCAGTGTAAGCTGCAGATACCTGCTCAGCTGGATAAACCTCTGATCATGGAAAGACGGCTCCTGAAGAAGGAAATGGAAAAGCTCCTGTAAGTAGGACTGAGAATGACTTTCATTTACTACACGTGACGTCTCGTGGGTTTCACATCATAGGTGGTCTGGATATTGGCGGGGGGTAAAAATCTAAGGAAAATGTACTCCTGCACTGTAGGAGAAAGCCAGATGATCTGGCCTGTCTCCTGCTCGAGAGGCCTCACATGTGATGCAAAGCAGGGTGCTGAATCTCCCGGCAGGTGTTTTTGCCAGCAGCTTGCACATCCATGCGTCACCCTCCTAGAGCCTAAGATCTGAGCCCCAGCCCGTGTCAACCTGTGTGGGCAGGGGGTGCCTCTGAGAGGGCCCTGCTGGTGAAAGACGTAGGAGAGATTTCTGAAAAACATACCCAGGGCCCAGCATTTAAATTGCAGCCTCTCCTCTTTCATTGTCAGTCTTATCAACTAAATAATTCATCTCTTTTTTCTTGCCATCTGAACTGTTTTTTTAAACCAACAAAGAAAACATTAAGTTTTCCATGGAAAAATTTTTTCTCCTGTGGTAGCTTTTCTTTACCTTGGTACTTTGTTAAGACGGTGACAATCACAGACCGTATCAAAAGGGAAAAAAAGGTTATGTTCTATTTCATGTGTATTATAGGCTCAACAATAATACCCTTTTCATCAAAGACCTTACCACAGTCCTCATCAAAAGTCTTTCCTGTGCCTACAAGATAATTATCTTCTAACAAGTCCTAAAGAAACGCTGGAATAAACTATATATGAATTCACACGTTTACACATATGTGTTTGGAGGCCTAAGCAATAAAGAACAAATTGTAATCAGGAATGCCAATTCCTCCACATAGAGCTGGAATTTCAAAACTGATTCAAAAATACTTTTATATCCAAAGAATACATGCAGGCTACTTTAAATAAGTACCTTGGAGTTACAAAGCAAAAATTCGAGAATATTTTTTATCAATTTAAGCTTAATAATTCAGAAGAAGAGCTTTTAGGAGCCAGAAACAAACTTACCCCCACAGAGTAACTTGCCCGAAGTGTGTGGTAAAGACGTTGACAACCAGAACTGGCCCGACGTAAACAGATTTGGAGACTGACCCGGGATACCGCAGAGTCTTCTCCCCGCCCCTCTTCCTGACTCTCCCAGAACAGCGACCGGTCTAGTCTCCCAGGCCCATATTCTGCCCTCCCTCATTAAACGTCGTTGTCAGAAAGGGATCTGCTGAAGATACACTAGAGTGGAATTACAATATGTTTTCATGCATAGCTCCTCCTAAGGGTATCTGCATTCTAATGGGAAGAAGCCTCAGGCAAAAGAATCCATGTGTGTGGATCTCACATTAATGGAATTTATCCGCTTCGCACACTCTGCCTGTGCCTAACCCAGGCAGGAGGGGGTCCTTGCTGTAAAGAGTGGGTTTCAATCCTTCTGGTTTTGTAAAACCTCTTCTGTGTGTGTGGATTTATCATTCTCCCTGCTTTCCTATAAATTCTGTTCTATGTGAGTTTAATTTTCAGATAAATGAGATTTGTTAATTACGGTTAGACATTTTACACCTGAGGCATTGCAGAATTGCCATTTAAATCAAAATGAAATATTAACTCAGCTACCAGAGCATCGACGACCTGTCTTAGGTTTTGGTCAGGGGGAAGGGGCTGGGAAGGACCCTATTCTGCGGACTGAGCTCCCGCGTCATTCCCAACGGTTCAGTCCTGCTCTCTTGCTTTCAAGGGGAGACTATATTGGCCTCAGACTTCGGGAAAATGAATTTGACCCAAGAGGAAGAAGGCAGCCCACCTTTCTTGATGACATGGTAAAGAACGGCCTGTGAGTCTCGTGTGTTCTGTGTCTGTCTAGGGGGCGGAACGGGGATCCAACTTGTCTCATAAACAAAGCCAATCTTCACTCCCCAGACGGCCTCTTACTCATCTTCTCATCCTACAACTGTCTGTGTGGTCTTTTCAACTCATTAAACTGAGGGCAAAGAATGAGAAAATAAAAGTCAAGAGACTTTTCCTATTTGCTATTGGAAAAGATTAAAATGTTATGTACAGGATGTTAAAATGTTTTTGAGGGGCCAGCCCAGTGGCGCAAGTGGGTAAGTGCGTGCACTCCACAGTGGCAGCCCGGGGTTCGCTGCGTCAGATCCCAGGTGCGCACCGATGCACTGCTTGGCAAGCCGTGCTGTGGCGGCCTCCCATATAAAGTGGAGGAAGATGGGCACGGATGTTAGCTCAGGGCCAGTCTTCCTCAGCAAAAAAAGAGGAGGATTGGCAGATGTTAGCACAGGGCTGATCTCCTCACAAAAAATAAATAAATAAATAAAAATAAAAAAATGTTTTTGACAAGATTAGCTATCATGTAGTTCTCAAATATACATATATATTTTTACTATTTGTATTAATGGAGAAAACCAAAGAGTTGAATAATCCTAAAATTCTCTGTTATTATTCATGTCAAAACTCAGATTCGTTACGTAATGAAAGTTCACTTCACGTAAATTAAGGAGGAAGCTGTGTAAAGATCTAATTCAAAAGAAATGAGTAAACCTCGGCTTTTTTGCGATCACCCATTTACTATTCTTGCACATTTAATAAGGAAAAGAGGGTTCCCCTCCCCCTCCCCCTCCCCCTCTGGTCTGACTTCCCCAGAGCTGAAGACGCAGATAAGCCTTGCTGTTCTAAAGTGCTTCTCTGTGCACATAGCAAATGGAGAATTACATCAATTAGATAAATGCTTCTCCAACTTTAATGAGGTCTTATTACAAGGCCGTTTTGATTCGGGAGTCTGAGGTGGGGCGGGGAACTGGCATTTCAAATAGCAAACTGGTGAGGCCAGTGCTGCCGGGCCAGGCATCTGACTTTGAATTCAGTCTCACAATTGATCACAATCCATTTTCTTTTTTCCTTTTTTTTTGTTCTGGTTCACTTTTCTGTTTGATTCTGTCCCTGGAAGAAATAATTACATTGCTTAGAGAATGCTAGAGTCAAATAGAACCTTAGAACCCATCTGAAAACACAAAAACAAAACTGACCTTCCCTTTTCTGGGGGGATGGGGAGGAGAGAAGGAATGTTTGATAGATAAATGGTGAACATGCTTACAAATGACCAGGAGAAGAGAATCAGAGGGGAGGCATGGACATTCTGCTCACAGAATTGGTCCTCAGCTTTCGCTGTTCTACGAGACTCTCAGCAAGTCGCTGAATCGGGTCCACCTCCCGTCCCTTGCTCATGCTGGCCCTCCTCCTGGAGGTCCCTCTCCACCTGTAGACGTTCTCCTCCTCCTTCAAGCCCCAGCTCCATGGAGGCCTCTTTTCTGCAGCCTCTGGGATCCCCCGGCCCCCCAGGTAGACACACCATTGCCCCGTGTCCCTGGGGTGTGTTTTTGACCCTCTGCTCACAGAATTAGAAATTGTCCTCTGTGTCCCTCTTCCTCCACCGTCATCTTTTTCTGTTTTAAAATTTAAGGAATCTGAGGCCCGGACAACATCAGTTGCTTGCTCAAGGACACACCACGAGTTGTTGGCTAAACCTAGATTTGAACCAGATTCCCCGATCCCAGTTTAGTATCCTTTCCAGGAATCCATCCTTTCTTTTCCTGTCCACGCAAATCAAAGAATCTGGTCTAGTGGGAGGTAAATGTAACCCCTGAAGATCCCTAAGTATTCCCGTCTGAGCATCAGGTCACTGGACACAGCTGCTGATCTAGGCTGACTCTGCAGTGTCACTCTGTGCTTCCCGTTCCAGGCGCACTACGACCTGGCCGTCAGCGCTGCGTCTCAATGGCTGAATCACTCAGAAGACCTAGCTTGGCTGGAGTGGAGGGAAGGGTAAGCTGAAATCATTGTTTGGTTTTTTTTTAACGTGTGACTATGAGAGATGCAGAGGAAGTTGCCCGGCGTCTTTCACCGTGAGGCACTCTGACTCGATAGCACTGGGAGTGTTCCTCTCCAGATAGAAACCTGAAGACACACCCCCGTTGTCAGCTCAGGATGTCATATACATGTTTCATAGTTTGCATCTCTGCTAACTGGTTTCTGTCGGATGAAGCTCTTTCTTGCATAGAATGTTCTGCCTTAGAGACGTGACTATGCTCTATCGTGCACATGCTGAGGTTCTGTGAGTAAAGGCTGCAGTCGTTCCTTAAGGACTATCAATCCTAATTTCTTAAGCATTTAACCAGATCTGTGCCTGAGTTGAGCTGTTTGACTCACAGAATAACGTCCAGGATTGCTGGCACCTCTCCCCTGTATGCCAGGCAGACTCGCTCAGTTGTAAGAACATGGAACCAGTGGGGCCAGGACTGAAGGGCTTCTTCTAGAGGCCAATTATTCCTCCTGTTCCACAGCCTCAGCACACACATCTGGTCCCAGATGGCTGTATCAGTTAGCGTTTAATTGTAATGAGCAGGAAATCCAGTCTGAACAGACTCAAGCAAAAAAAAAAAAAGGGGGGGGATGAGGAGGAGGGGTTTATTGCCTCTGTATCCGAAAAGTCCGTGGGTAGGTCTGCGTTAGGCATGGCTTAATCCAAAACCCAAACCACGTCATCAGGACTTTCCTCTTGACTATTTCCTCTGGGTGGACATTATTCTTAGTGTCAGCCCACCCGATCACAACACTCAGTCCAGGAGAGAAATGTGTCTCGGTGGTCCTGCTGACCCTGACTCGGCTGCGGTGGAGAGGGGATGGGGTGCGCTGACAGGCTTGGTCCACAGTGTTTTCCACCCTTGGAATCTAGGGGTGCTGTTGGCATCCCTGGAAGCACACAGGCTCCCGAAGGGAAAGGCAGTTCCCCCCACGCAAACTGCCACAGAAGGAAAAGGACACTGTGACAGAACCATGACTGTCCACCATGGTGGCCTGTCTGCCAGTGTTTGATCACTGAAAAAACATGGATAGACGAGGGCAAATTCATCACCCCTGCTGGAAGGTTTGAATTCAAAGTGTAAACTGTGCTGATGGCAGATTAATCACATCAATTTTGTAAATAAGTGCGTGGCACACGGCCACTGGAGATATTATCACAACCTTAGCAGGTGTCTAAAGAATAAGAATAAACCCTCCATTCTTATTTATTCATACTCTCCCTTAGGAAAATGCCATTTCGTGGCAGACCCATATATCCAAACCACAGAGAACGAGAAGCAATGATTTTATCATCTTACGCTGGACTCTTAATGGTAAGAAAAGAACACCATTTGCATATATGGAGATTCTATATCTACTATGTGCATTTTGATATTAATGCATATTTATTTTATTTTTCAACCAAATTTTTCTAAATGTTCAGGATTTACTAACATTAAATGTTTCATTTTTTTAAGATATAATAAAAGACTTGACTTCTATATTGTATTTAAGGGGCAAAAAAACCCAGAATGAAACACATAAATAATTAGTATCTGGATACTTTGATTTACCCATTTATTCAGAATTTATTTATTTAGTGCCCATGCTATCCAGGCACAATGCTAGACGTACTGGAGCTATAATAGTTTTGTTGTGTAGTAAAAGAGAAGCCACGATCTGACAATACATTTTTTGCTGTTTAACAGAACAGTATCCCAATTGAGGAAGTCTTTAAAATTTATGGGGCTGATTCTTCTGCCAATTCTGGTGCTACCAAGGTAAGGGTGACCTGAGACTATCAATGTAAGGGATTTTTAGAGAGAAGTTCTTTATTTCATGAATTTACAATGTATTTTCAGGCATGAAATAACAGTTTTATATCAAATGTACAAAAGCAGACATAGCCGTGTCTCCCTTGGGTGACAATGTTTGTAAAGTGCTTTCCTTACGTCCAGGACGGTATCAGCAATAACAGACAAGTTTTGTGAAAGGCCGGGCAGAGGTAGGAGGATAGCACCAGGCCTGGAGTCCAGCTTCCACCTGTCTCTGAGTCCGGTTTCTCACTCACTCTTGTTGTGACGTGGATCTCCTTGTATGATGACTGTCACTTCCAGAAACGAGCACGAGAGCTGCGAGGTTCGTCCTCACGATGATTGTCTGGTTACCTGTGCACGTCTCTCCTCCCCGCCAGACCACTTTGAAGTCTCCACAGCAGGAGCAGCAACGATCTGGGTCTGAGTTCTGACCCACAACCCTGGAGCACTGGGTCCCTCTCCTTCTTTGGGCTTCCGTAGACTGATCTAAAAAAAACCCAGAGTATTCTGGATGGTCTTTACAGCCAGTTCAGTTTTGTGCTTTATGAATGTAGGAGCGTTTAGTAGACATTACTTAGAGGTGGTCCCTTTGCCTGGAGCCACCCCTGGAAGAGGGAGGGGGAGGGAAGGGGGCTGGCAGGGGCGTGCAGCAGGGCGGTGGCGGGGAAGCGGAGAGAACCCACCCCTCACTCCAGGCCTTCTGCTCACTGTGGGTCTCAGTGACCCGCCTGGATCTGGAAGGGAGGGAGGGGCAGGGGGGCGACGCCACAGGGACGCCTGCCTCCGCAGTTCCTCCACCTGCAGACGCAAACAGTGGGTCACACAGAGGCAAGAGCCCAGAGGCCCAGCCCAGAAGTCAAGTATTTACCCGTGTTGTAACTTTGAAACCACTGTTCTTTCATCTGAACCCACCTGTAACCTGACTGTGGGGTCCTGAGACTCAGGTTCCCTCTGTCACTCTGGTTTCAGCTCCATCATTCATTCATTTGTTCATTCATTCAGTAGAGTGGGGGCCAGGGGATATGATGGTGAGCAAGTCAGACAAGATGGCCTTTCTCATGGGTCTTGTCTTATTTTGGGGCTGAATTTCTACCTTGGCTGAGACAGAAGCCACCCCAGGCCTGATACTGTTCAGAGAACAAGCTGTCTTGGCTGTTAAAGAACAGCCAGCTCTTTGGGTTTCTTGGAGAGCCAAGCAAACTGTATTGCTTCATTCCTGCTTGTTTTTTCTGCAGGCTGCCCTCTTCTCCCATTTCCCCAAACCAACCCCTCAAGACAAATACCTGAACCCAAGCCCCTCTCCTTGGTCACTGTGTCCTCCTCATCTCCTGGGACCTGGGAGAGTCTAGGGCTCAGCTGCTCTCCACTCACGAGGGCAGAGGGAAAATCTGGAGTGTCACATCCTGGATGGGTGGCGCTGTGAGTCCCTCCAGGTTTGGCTGGGTCATCAGCCAGGAAGGCGTCTGCCCAGCTCGGCTGAGCCAGGTTCACTCCAGCGGCCAGAATGGGAAGCCATGCAGCTTAGAGGTGGGCCAGCCTATCTATCCTACCATCTGGTCATTCACTTCTTCAATCAAGAGCCTTTATCCACACCTTCTCTATTCAGTTCACATGGTCCTGTCCTCACAAGCGGTGAGCAGTAATAAAAAGCCCAGATGTGCACAGACTCCACAGCGGCCCGCTCTGGGGGAAGTAGACCACATCCTTATGGAGGGGGCTTTCCTTCACAGGCTGTGTCTGTTTCTTGACACAGGACACGAGTGTCAGCTCATTGTTGGTTGGTACGTGAAAGACGGTTTGTGGAAGGGTTAAGCACGAGGATTCTAAAGCCTGGGCTTGCCTCCCGGCTCCACCAGCTACAAGCAGAATAGTCCTGGACAAGTCGTCTATGCTCTGTCACCCTGGGTGTCTTCTGTGAAAGCAGGGACAGGAAGGTGAATTGTCATGGGAAATGGAGTGAGTTAGTCCCAGTGGAGCCCTCAGTGCTTGGCACACGGTGACCTCAAAACAACGCTGTAGTTACTGTAATTAAGGTTCTGGTGCTTGGGTGTCTGGGGTTGGGAATCTGATTTCCTCTAGGTCCTGTAAATCAGGACTTCTCAGCATTTCGGACAAGATAATTCTTTGTTGTGTGTAGGGGTGGGGTCGGGGCTGTCCTGTGCATTATGGGATGCTTAGCAGCACCCTGGCCTCCGCCCATTAGATGCCAGTAGCTTCTCCCTAACCGTGACAACCAAAACGTCTCTCAACTTTGCCAAATGTCCCTTCAGAGGCAAATCACATCTGGTTGAGAACCACTGCTCTAAATATTCGAAAATTAAATTGCTCGTTAAGCATCCATGTGCATTATTAACACAGTGTAAATGTTGCTTTTTTAGACAAACAATGATCACAAAGGCTGTGACATGATTTGAGCTAAAAATACAAGAATCTGAGCCTCCTCTGTTCCTGTGGGCCTCACAGGTTTCCCCCTGTGAGGAATGCCAGCTCAGGCCTTTCTCTCGTGGCCACACATCAGCTCCACGCAGCGACCTTCTCCACGTCCTAAATAAGGAATGAGCAGGGCCCCTCAGTGGAAATGTAGCATTTCAAAAATTAAACTGTAAGAGCTACTTTAAAACAGTCTTTTGGGATTTAACATAATTTAAAAATAGTTTTAACTGGGAGATGAGATGGTTCAAAAAAACAGTTAATGCCAAAGGTCCTTCTTTAATTGCTGCATGTATCTGAACGACCTTTGATTCCTGCAGATAAAATGTTTCCTAAGCAACAGCTAAAATCCTTCCCAGGCAAAAGCCCAAAGCCTTGTTGAATTCTAATCAGATTATGTAGAATTTCCGGCCGCTGGACTGAAGCTCGGTGGCTTTCTTCAGGAGTATTTGCTGCCACCTGGTGACAGAAAGCACCATGGGCCCAGAATTCGTCAGGCTCAGGCTGTACTCCTGATAGGGAGCTGGGTTTTGCTGATAGGAGCTGTTTTTCTGCTGAGGACCTTGGACTCACAGAAAAAATTCAACTAAAGACCTCAAACAAGCAAGGGTCACCTACAGTTTGCTTCAGATAAATAGTAAACGTCCTACTCAACTTTGAACTGAAGAAAAAGGAGCATAAATCTTCCTTCAATAAATAAAGCAAGGAACAAAAATATTCTTCAGCTCCATTTGATGGAGAAAGAGGGAAGAAGTAAAGGGAGGCAGAGAGAGTAAAAGTTAGCGCAACAGAGGGAGGAGAAAGGCCAGGGAGGTGGTAGAGAACGTCAGAATCCCCACTTCCCTTCTCTTCCCGCCACACCCTGGTGTCCCATCTGCCGTCTGCTGACTCTCTCCAAGCTCACACCTACGGTCCAATGCGTGCTTTACAGAGGCAAACAGACGGGTGTCCAGTCCCAGCGCTGTCACTTGCCAGCTGTGTGGCCTTGGATAAGTTAGTTAACCTCTCTGATTCCCAATTTCCCTTACGTAAACAGGCATGATCACACTTATCCGACCACACCAGGTGTTCCGAGCATTCAGTGAGACTATGCATACCAAGTGAGACCATGTTGCTGGCACACGGGGAGCTTCAACTCGAGCCTTATTATTTCCAAACTCATCTCCCTCAGGAAGGCCGGCCTCCTTCCTCCTCTCCGCAGGAGCCCATTGATAGCAGCCTGGTCTCCGGGCAGTAGCCCGCCCGTCTCTACCCTCACCTCTGCAGTCCCAGCCTCCACTCTTACTCCATCATCTGCTGCCGGTCTTCTCTTCTTAGAGGGTGTGACTTGCTCAAATTGCACAGAAATGAAGACGTGTTTTCATGATGAAGGGAGGGACCTGTGTTTAAACAAAATTCAGTACTGACAGATCTTCATGACGAGACAGTAAAAAACACGCTTTCAATCTCAATTATGTCCAAACGAATACTTGCAGTATATGTTTAAAGTATAAAGACCAAGCCAACTGCAAGTCCCCAGGTGTGTCAAGCGGGACAGCCCTGAGGGTCCTTTCACCTGGTTTCCACCGTCTTGAATTGTCTGTCATTCTCTTTTACTTCTTTATAGTTTTACCACATATGCATCTCTAATCAATATATTGTTTCGTTTTGCATGTTCTTTGAATTTTATATAAATGAAATAAAACAATATATATAAATGAAGCGACAGGAATGAAATGAAGCAGATGTGTTATTCCATGGCTTTCTGTTTCCACTCAGCATCTCGTTGCAGAAATTCATCCACACTGTTGCATGTAGCTAGGGTTTATTTCCACTGTAGGAGTATACCCAATTTGTTTATGCATTCCTCTGTTTTACACATTTGCTTATTCCTTTGTGTGTCTCTTGGGGCACAGTGAGAGAGTTTCATGTGGCATATGCCCAGGAGTGAAATTGCTGCGTCGTAGGTTATGTGCGTCTTCAACTCACTACAAAATCATTTTCCCAAGTGATTGCACCAGTTTACTCCTCTCCCTGCACTGTGGGTTACCTGGCTGCTACCAATGCTTGATGTTTCCAGGCTTTTCATTTGTCAGTCTTTTCAGTGTGCACGGTGGTCTTCATTCACATCCCTGATCACCAATGGGCAGCTCTTCATAGGGCTCTTCTTCTTCTTCTGTAAAGTGACTGCTAAAGTCTTTTGTCCATTTTTCTGTTGGGTCATTTGTCTTTTTATTTTTTATTTATACAGAGCCTCAATTTTTAGAAAAGCTGAGGTAGGATGTAATCAGTCAAGTCCTAGATTTTCCAGTACACTTTCCATTTGAAATTTGCCCTTGTTCTTCATAAACTTTAAAATGTTTAGAAAATATGATTTTGCAACATTCCAACCACATTTGCAAAACTCTTTGGACAGATACAAACTTTCCAGACCACATGCTTGGCTTTTACTGTGGAAAATATGGTTGTCAAGAGCATATGTTCAATTGCTTTGACATTGATCTTTGATCAGAAATTCTCCACCCTCCATCTCAGGGATATCAAAATGATGTTTTAATAAGTTATTGATCCGGGTTGAAGGGCAGGTAAAGATTACTGTCTTCGCTCTTCATCGCTTAACGATGGACTCTTGTGCACATTCCTACATGCCTTTCCACATCCGCGTCTCCTCCTCCTCACCATTCCAGTTAGAAGAAAGTTTTGTTGAATGTACTTTGGACGTAATTTGGCACTCGATAAATACTTGAATTGAGAAATAACAATCACAGCAATACTTTTACATTGATATAATAAGGATATTAGTAAGTAGCCTTAGAGTAAAAAAAGAACATACGAGTAACTCTAGGTTTAGGATTTAAATTTCATTCAACTTTTTAAATAATTTTTTCATATGAACCACACAGGAAGCTACATTAACTGCTTGCATGAGTCATCAGATTATCAGGACTCTTGCATATTTGAGCTGGAAGTGACTTGCAAATCATCAAGTTCTGTCTTTCCCAGTGGATGGGGAAACCAGTAGGAAAAGCATCAGTCTTGCATTTTCTAAGGCAGAAGACGTATGACTGGTTCTCCTTTCCTTATACCTCACGTCCATCATCCTGGGGGGCTGCTGTCATGGACATAACTGCCCCACCCTGACACAAAACCTCCTACCATCACTTCCACTTACACTTAATTCTTTACAACACTGGATATGAAGTAAACTCTCAATAAATATTTTGCCATTTGAATAAAAGGCTGAGGTTAAATTTAGAAGTGCCCGTGCAGTGGTGGCCGTAAACTGTTCTGTCAATAAAGAGAACACACCTCATTTATTATTTGATCCATGTTTTCTGTGTGATACAACAGAAAACCCATAGCAATCATGAGAAACAAAAGTTGACTTCTCACATGAAGGGAGTCTGGAGTGGGCAGATCAGGGCTGGCACCACGGTTCCAAAGTCGTCAGGAACACAGGCATCGTCCAGGTCCCTGCTCAGTCATTCCTGTTCTAACGGCAAAATAATATACAAATACAGTCCTTGTCCTAACAAAAAAACGGCAGACCAAAAAAACCTACATGTAAACACACCATTATCCTAGAGCTCAAATTCTTGTGGAAATACAGATTTCTACCTACTTTGAAAAGATACCAATTATGTGGGAACTTGATCAGTAACAGTTTTGGGTGATAAAGATAGAGACAGAGAACGTTCTACTGACCTGGAGATCTAACAACGGTACCTGTCTTGTCGTCCTTGTTGCCGGGTCGCCTCAGTTATACATCGTGCAAGGTGTCCTGTTGATGAAAAGATGGATTTGCTGAAAGACACACGTGAAGAGAATGGTATAATCGTTTCTTGCTCCTTAGAAATAAGAGTTCTGTAAACATAAGGGCTGAAACTCTATCAGTAAGAGAGCAGGAAAGTGTTGATCTTGCAGAGGAACATTAATTATTTCAGACCTCCCGCTCTGATAGAGGAAATGGTGGCCCAGGAGCCGCCATGGGTGACTGTGCAGCAGAAAGAATTGAATCGGGGAGAGAAATGATGAGGATGGTGGCAGAGATAAGTAACAATTACTATTATTATTATTTTTAAAGCTAATGTACTCTGGGCCAGGCACTGTTTTGAGTGCTTTACAAGTGTTGACTCTGTGACCCCACCACACCCTGGAGGTGGTCACCCCTGTGATAACCCCTTGAGGAAAGAGGCCCGGGAGGTCAGGTGACACACCCGAGGTCACGACTTGTCGCTGGCATGGTGCAGCTTGAGTTCAGGTACAGCCAGGCTGACGCGTTGTGCTGTTAACCTCTACTGCCTTGACTAGAGCGGCGGTTACTCAGCTGGTCAATAAGGCATGAGGGCCTCCTGTGTGCCGGGCCCTCTCTGAGGCACTGGAGATAAAGGTTGACTTGGCTCCCTGGACCCCTGTGCCACTCTCCAGTCCACTCTCCAGTCCTCTCTCCACAGGCGGCCAGGCTGACCTTTGTTTAAACCTAAATCAGACCTTGTGGCACTACTGCTTAAAAATACGTTAAAGGCTCCACTGCGGCCTGGAGTCAGTGTCAGGCAGTTGTGGTGCAGCTCTGCACTGGGGCCACCAAGGACACAGACCTCTGGGCCCCTCTGCCTCCTCAGCCTCGTCTACAGCCGCCCCCTCCTAACGCTGCTCCAGCCCCACCGCCCCCTTTCTGGTCTGGAAGCACAAGCCTTTTCCAGGAAGACCCTCTGGTTCCCTCTGCCAGGAACACTCCTCCCAGCTCTTCCCATGGCCGGCTGCTGCTCACACCGAAAGTCTCTGCTGAAGCATTGCTTCCTTCTAGAGGCTTCCTCTGCCCATTCCGCCCTACAAGGTGGCTGCCCAGTGACTCCCCAGCACAGCACCTTGTTTGGTTTATTTATTAAACTCGTCACAATGAACGGTTACGCTGGTGGTCTAATAGTTAGTCTACTGTTTGTTTCTCCTCACTCAGCCCCACAAAGGCAGGAACCTTTTCTGTCTTACTAAGAACCGCTCCTGGAACAGGGCCTGACCGTGGGAGGTGCTGGCTGAAAACTCGCGGAGTGGACGAGAGGAGGGGCAGTCCTGGCCTCTGGTGCAGCAGACAGCGGGTGACAGCTGGCTGTGACAGGCTGGGGCTGTCCCGCGTGGCAGCATGCTCTGAGCTGCAGATGAGCGAGTCAATAATTCTGCTTGGGGGCTTGGGGGTGCCAGCAGCGGAGAGGGGAGGCGGGGAGACGTCGGGGCAAGTGTCTCAGAAAAGGTGATGTTTGAGCTCCGTCTCGAAGGAGAAGCAGGAGCCTGCAGGCAGGAGGGAGGACGGCGTTCCAGGCAGAGGGAAGCGTGTGAAGCGCACCGTGTGTGGACAGGCGCCCGGGCGCGTGGACGCGGGCCGCGTGGACCCGGCTGAGGCGGCGGCCGCGACTCCGGGCCCGCGCGCGGGCCAGGCGCTGGGACAGCGGGTCGCTGCGGGCGCCGGCAGCCCCGCGGCGCTCACAGGCCGCCCTGCTTCCCTTGCAGGCCCCGGGGGCTCCCTTCCGCCGCTCCCTGCACCCTTTCGCCCTGTTAACAGCGCCCAAGGCCGCGGAACACGCCCGCCGACAGCGTAAGCGCTCGCCTCCACCCGCTGAGAGCAATTCCGGGAGAACCAGGAGGGAGCCACACGGTGGGGTCCAGCTGTGGCCAGAGGGTCTCTGTCTGGCTGAATTTAGAAGAATCAGGAGCGTTTCTCACTTGATTTCCCTCCATTATGGAAATCAGGGAAATCTTACTTCTCAGACCCTTTGGTGATAGGAGCAAAGCTCTCTGGAGGGGAAGGACCCCAAACTGTGGGTAGACTCATTGAAAAAAGCTTTTCATACAGATAACGGTTACTCCGTGTCTCCAGGTGTCAAGTTAAGAAGGGGAGCAAAGAGTCAAAACGCCTCCAGCAGCTGTGCAAGGGAAGCAAATGCCACGGATCGGAAATCATCAAAGAACTTATCTTTGGACACACGGCCAAAGAACAAAGTAGGTCTAAAAACATGAATTGCACCAAACTGATACCAGATACTTGGGGAGTTCTTCATTTATTGTGTGGTTAAAAGTCTGGCCTTTGGAGTTAGATGCTCTGGGTTTGACTCTAAAGCCCACTACTTACCAGCTGTGTTACTTCAGGCAAGCTACCTAACCTCTCTGTGCCTTAGTTTCCTTCTCCGCAAAATGGGAAGAATAATGGTACCTACCTCTTAAGGTTGTTGAGATGATTAACAAAGGTTATGCATACTAAGAGTTTAGAACAGTGTTTGGCACAGAGTAAACCCTAAATAAATATTAACCATTGTTATCTTTGTAGCATTTCAGAAATACTCTTCACCAGTTAATCAGCTATTGATTCAAGGAAGTGTGTCTAGGAGAAGGTTTATATTACTCTCCGTGTCAGATGTTCCTGTTCTTGGTCCCATTCTCACTAATGAGAGATGCTTTGCGTCTCTGCTTCTTCTGTCCTGTCCATATGATTCCTGCTGCAGAATTCAGAGAATGGTCAGAGACAGGCAGGAAAGAAAGGAGAATGGGAGGAGGGCTCTCTGCTGTTCCAGCTCCGGGCTCCTAGTTGTAATGTGCAAAGTGAAAAGGACATTTTAAAAAAAGCCAGGGAGACCGAGTTGGTCCGAGAGGGGAGAGAATCAGAAAGTGGTACAGGCGGGTTGTCTGGATGTTGTAGGTTTTGTTGAATGAGAGACTCTGGGTCAGATGGAGGGTTGTAAGATAGGAAGGAAAAAGGGAATTTTGAAAATTGATGCACTGGGTTATGAATTGGGTTTGCTTCGAGAAACACAAGTGAAATTGAAATTCCCTTTTAATTTAGTTTGGTTGCTGTACTGTGCATTTTTAAAATGTGAATCTCTGAGTAGACTGGGCCACACGGGGCTTAGGATTATTCAGGTTTCTGAGGCAAACTGTTGGCTGATTAGAAAGGTGACCTTACGCAGCAAATGCTCTAGGAACCACCTGGCTTCTTTGGTCGCCTCCGGTTTTAATAAGCGTTTCTCTGGTGATAGAACAATCACACTACTGGGAATGCTCACTACACGGAGTTTCTTCTAAAGGCATTTGCCAAAAGGAGATTTGAAGGTATAGCTTTTCTAGAACCATATCTTTGTTACCGAAGAAATTTTTGAAGTAAAATCACCCTATTTTTTAAAATATGAGTTTGGGAGTAACAAGCTTTAGAAAGTAAAACAAAGCAACGGAAAATCAAAAAACAGTAATAGCTCCAGAAGTAACACACACACACACACACACACACACTCACACACACACAGATCATCTAGACTTTAAACCTCATCATGAATAAACAGCTCTCTGAGGCAGCTTCATAGACCCTGGAGGCTCATCCATGCATCCGAGGTAATGGAAATCTAGCTCTCAAGATTACCCACTGGTATGTTATTTTAAAAATATACTTTGATTCCCTGTGTGTTTCTTTCACAACCTTGAAGACTGTGGCTTCTGGATGGAAGCAGACCTTCTCTTTCCTTGTTGTTCCCTACATGTGTAGAAAGTGCTTTGCAGGCGGTAGATGTTCAGTACTTCCTGTCCACTGGAGAATCAGCCGTGAGTGAATGCTCCTCGGGCGATTCCCCTCAACCGCTGTGCCCCGTCTACACTGATCCAGAGGCTCATTTCAAGGGACCAGCTATTTCTATAGGCTAATCGATGCTTGTCAGCCCAGGAGCGTCAGAAGAACAGAGGCCTGTTTTACAGTAGGGCCAGATCTTGAGATGAACCCCTTCCATAAGGGCCCCTTCTTGATCACCAAATAGCAGAAAACACATTTGGGGGTTTCTTCATGCTTTCTTATTTGTGTACTTTAGGCATCTTTTCCAACTCCTGGGTAATGTACTTTTTAAATTAGTTTAAAAATTATAATAGTAATACATGCTTGTATTAAAAATTTTAAACAATACGAAAAATATGAAGTGAAAAGTAAAAGACTCCCTCTTCCCCAAACCCTGTCCTACTGCTCAGAGATAACCACTGTCACTATTTCTTGTGATATTCAAATATTTGCTGCACATGTAGATACAACTGTACAGACATATATGCCTGATTGATTTGTTAGAAATAACAAAGAAATAAATATTTTATTAAATGTGTGAAAATCATGCTTTCACAGTTTATTGTTTGAAAAAGTTTTTCATTTTATATATTTGAGCTTCTTATTCTTTTCCTTTATGGCTTCTGGATATTATATCTTAATTATAATATTAAAATATTATATATTTTAGCTGACGAATGATTTTTTTAACCTCGAGATAAAACAATGCCTTATTGAGAATTTTCTATTTATTTCCAGCCACTGAATTTCTTCATAAAGTAAGGAAAAAGGAGAAATTATTTTTAAAAAATCCAGGTATTCTGGGAAACAGTTTTGCAGATTTCTTTTATACTGTGCCGGTATTAGCAGCTCCTAGTTTAGTCAAAATGGGTAGGAGCTACGTGGTACCCTAGGGAAGTGTTGGTTCGGAGAACGTTACTAGGAGTCAGGCTGGACATGGACAGGGCCGCACCAAGGGCTCAGAGCAGAGACGACGTGCTTGGGACCGGCTCTGCGGCGGGATGGCCTGCTGGAATCCTGGACCCCCCGTTCCACACCTCGGGCGGGTTGTCAAGTGAGTCCCAGCGGGCTTCGGTTTCTCATCTGTAGAGAGGGTTCCAGCAGCACCCGCCCTCGAGGGCGTCCCTGGAACTGACCGAGCGTGGGTGCGGAAGGGCGCAGAGAAGGGCCGGGACCACGGCCGGCGACAGCGCAGTGCTCCCCGTATTCCCACTCCAGGAGCCGCGAAGGGACACGGCGAGGGCGCAACTCGAGGGACTCGGGTGTCCGGGTCACACGAGAGGAGCTCAGAGACCACCGCTCCGTCCTAACGAGTAAAAACGCCGAAAGGACAGAAAAATCAGCAGTCCCCTTGGATCTACAAGGCAGGGGAGGACGCAGGGCAAACCGCGGCCCCGGAGGTTGGAGGGACAGACAGGAGAAGAGGGGGAGTGACGGTGCACGGAGCCGAGCCCCCCGAGCGCTGGGCAGGGAAGCCTGACCTGTGACTGACGATCGCTGCGGCTGGGGGGCGGGGGGGGCGCGGACAACTCTGAGAGTCATAAACTCCAGGGGACCCAGTCATGGGCGGGGGGGACCCACAGTACTGAGACATTTACCTCCAGGAGCTCCCCCAGGCTCCCCCAGTAAATATTGGAGGAAGATCCCCTCGTGCCATTTGAAATAGCCAGAACTTCCGTTCTTAACAAGGCCTGCCTCAGGGGAAACTAGTTAACAGAGACTAACCTGCTGGGGTATTATCAGAACCTGACTGACCTAGAGGAAGAGAAATACCCAACTCCAGCCCCCTCTAGCCATCCTATCCCACCAAAGGGAGAGAAAAAACTAAGAAATTCTTGTGACGTTCACAGTCAGAGGCACAGGCTCACTCAAGATAGACCTAATCACAGGATACAGAGCACTCCCCTCCCACACCGCAGCTCCACATCACTGAGGCCTAGTCACAGCTGTTCCTTTTACTCAGAACATCATGTCTGGCTATCAAGAAAAAACTACAACACATACTAAAAGGCAAAAAACATGATTTGAAGAGACAGAGTAAGCATCACAACCAGACATGGCAGGGATATTGGAATGATCAGACCAGGAATTTAAAACAACTATGATTAATATGCTAAGGGCTCCAATGGGTAAAGTAGGCAGCACATGAGAACAGATGGGACACGTAAGCAGAGAGATGGAAATCCTAAGGAAGAACATAAGGAAATGCTAGAGATCAAAAACACTGAAACAGAAATGAAGAATACCTCTGATGGACTCATTAGTAGACTGGACATGGCTGAGGAAAGACTCTCTGACCTCAAGCATATCTCAATAGAATCCTCAAAAACCAAAAAGAAAAGAGAACAAAGACTGAAAGAAAAACCCGAACAGAATATCCAAGGACTGTGGGAACTACAAGAGGTGTAGCGTATGGGTAATAGGAACACCAAAAGAAGAGAGAGAGAGAAAGGAACAGAAGAAATATTTGAAACAATGACTGAGAATTTACCCAAATTAATGTCAGAGGCCAAACCACAGATCCAGGAGGCTCAGAGATCAACAAGCAGGAAAAATGCCCCCAAACTACACCTCAACATATCATTGTCAAATCACAGAAAATCAAAGATAAAGAAAAAATCCTGAAAGAAGCCAGAGGAAAAAACTCCTTACCCACAGAGGAACAAAAATCAGAATTATATCCAACTTCTCCTTAGAAACCACACAGGCAAGAAGAGAGTGCAGCAAAATATTTAAAGTGTTGAGAGGAAAAAAAACCCCTAGAATTCTGTACCCTGTGAAATTATCCTTCAAAAGTGAAAGAGAAATAAAGACTTTCTCAGGCAAACAAAAATTGAAGGACTTCATTGCCAGTAGACCTGCCTTGCAAGAAATGTTAAAAGAAGTTCTTTAAAGAGAAGGAAAACAATAAAAGTCAGATCCTCAGATCTACTTAGAGAAATGAAGAGCATCAGAGAGGGAATAAGTGAAGGTAAAATAAACACTTTTATTCTTCTTATTTGTACTTGATCTAACATATCAGATATTGTTCAAAATAATAGCAGTGGTGTATTTGGTTAGGTATGCTTATGTATATATTTTATGTGTATATATGTATTTGCTCATGTATTCTTATATATGAGTGGCAGCAGTGATGCAAGGATGGGAGGGTGGACTTGGGACTATTTGGTTATTATAAGGTACTCACGCTGCCTGTGAAGCAGAATGCTGGTACTTGAAGGTGGACTTGGATTAGTTGTAAATGTATACTGCAAACTCTATGGCAACTATCAAAAAAAGGTAAAAAGAGAAATAATTGATATGATAAGAAAGGGGGGAAATGGAATCATATAAAATGCTCAGTTAAAACCATAAAAGGTAGAAAAAGAGTAGAAGACAGGAAAAAAGAACAAGGGCAACGAATAGAAAACAGGAACAAATGTGGTCGATATTAATCCACCTGCATCGGTAATCACTCTGGACGTCAATGGTCCAAATGAGCCAATAAGAAGACAGAACTCAACAGCCACACGTGCCTAGTGGCTGCTGTATCTGAACTGCCTGGACCAGTCCCATCACTGTGGACCGTTCTATTGGACAGCGCTGATCTATATCTTGCTAGGGATGCATTTGTCAAAATTCATAGAATGGTAAAGTTAAGATTTGTGCATTTCACTTGTAAAATTTACCTTTAAATATATTGAACTCATTTACGGCCACCTAGGCTGATGAATTTAGGAGTGGAGTGTGCTGCTGTCTGCAGCTTACTTTCAAATGCATCAAAGAATAAGATGGAGTGATGGACGGGCACAGGGAGAGAGAGATGCACTGATGCATGTTAAAGCAAATACAGCAAACTGTTCACTACAGAATCCAGGTGGTGGGCATATGTATGTTATTGTACAATTCTTTCAACTTTTCTGTATGAAAATTTTCATAATAAAATTATGAAGAAGAAAAAAAAAGACAAACTGTCGGAGTGGAGCAAAAAACAAGACCTGATTACATGTTGTCTACCAGAAACCCACTTTAAATATAAAGACACATATAGATTAAAAGTAAATGTATGGAGAAAAATAAATCATGCTCGCACTATCAGAAGAAAGAAAAAGGAGCTCTATTAATTTCAGACAGGGCTGACTTCAAAGCAAGGAAAGTGATCAGGAATAAAGAAGAGCATCACACGATGTTAAGGGGTCAATTCTCCAAGAAGACACAACTGTCCTCAACATGTGTGCCACCAACAACCGAGCGCCCAAGCAAGTGGGGTTAGAGCTGCAGCGAGAAAGAGACACCCCCTTCTCCTTGATGGCGATTCAATACCCTCTATCAGAAATAGAGGGAGAGGGCCCTCTGAGTTTAAATTCAAAGCAATATATAAGAAATTCAAAATAATATGCTAGAAGCACAATAGACAACCGCTAAGGGGCAAAGAAATGATTTGCTTTGGGTATGATCAGCAAAAGAAGTATTATTTTCATTAGTCAATTTTTATTCAGAAATAATTTCGCGCTTAGAGGAAACCTGCACAAATGGTACACAGAGCGCTCAAATACCTTTTACTCAGATTCATCAACTGGTAACATTTTGCTCCATCAGCGTTACACTTCCTGTCTCCGTCTCTGTCTCTCTGTCTCTCTCACTCTCTGTCTCTCTGTATGTAGATAAATAATTTTCTCTGAGCCATCTGAAGTTATATCTGCCATATCCCTTTACCCCTATATACTTCAGTGTGTGTTTCCTAAGGACAGTCATTCTCTTAAATAACCACAGTATAGTTATCAACTTCAGAAAATCTGACATTGATACTTTTATCTAATTTCTGTCTATATACCAATTTTGTCAATTGACCCCATAATGTCCTTTTTTAAACATTTTTTCCTTTTGTACAGGATCCAGTATGTGATCATATATTGTATGTAGTTGAGAAATATAACTCAATTTCCAAATGTCTCAGAATAATTCCATGGAAAATTCCTTTGTACCTACATGTATTTTAATCCATCTTTGTCAGTAACTTAGTATCTGATATTTGATCTTAACTCTACAGATTGAAAGCCAGTGTCTGTGTCCACGTTAAATTAATGGGCTTGATACCAAAATCATCTTTTTATTCTGCAGGTCACTTAGAAACTTGGAGTTGCACCGTGGGAGTTCTTGACAAAGTCTCTGGGAGAGGAAGAGAAACATCACCTTAAAGCTGCAACTCTCGCGGGCACATGTCCCTCTACAGTGAGCTTTTGATGCAAAGTGTGTGGAAGTGCTATGCTGGATGTGGAGCTTTCTGCTCTTAGAATCATACTGTATGGCCATATTATGGGGGTGGGGGGGGAGTGTGTGTTTTATGCTACTTCTTTTGTGACTGGAACACTGTGGTTGGAGAATTCCCAGAATATAGTATTTCTATCTCAGAGCAGGCTGGCTCTGTAGCACATTTTACAAAGGTTTAGCACTGAATGTTGCAGAGTGGTGGGGTAGGAGGCAGTTTTCCAAACTTTCAATCCAAAATAAAATTAATCTGTCATTGATTGCCTTTCCTATGTTCTCATATGGAAACATTTAAAATCATTTCAATAAAGCATTAAAAGAAAAATGGGTGCAGGCTTTCTTTCAGTAGAATATAATAACTACTAGGGGAAAAAACGTTCTGATCTTTTCAGCACCTTTCCAAAATGCTGATCAGGCACATGGTTTAGCTTGTAACTACATACAGAAACAATTTGACCAAATGGATGTGAGTACGGATTATACCTTTCTTAAGGTTTTGATGAGCCATCTTCCTGCAGAACAGTTTTCTTTAACAGGTGCAAAAACGGGTGTGTGGTTGGTTGACCTTTGCTGAAATGGTGGTGTGCTCTGAGGTGACGTTGTGGCCGGAGCTCTGCGCAGCCTTTTCACACTGGTTCTCCAATGGCTGTGACCAAGGTTCACACAGACCTGCTGCATGAGGAGGAGACGGAAGAGTCCATCAGGGACCGGTGGTCCCTAGGTCACTGCCCCACTTCACAGGACTTTGCCCGGTTTTCTTTTGTGAAGCTCTGCTGGTTGTGAGGGAACATTTTTTTCTCTGTGGCTGTTGCTGTCTCTCCTTCTGACATCTGCACGTTTGCTTCCCATACTGCCCGAGGACCTTCACAGAGGGCATTCTGGACATATTGCTGGCTGTGCTGGGATATCATTTTAGAGCCCCTCCATGGGTCGTGACCACGATGGGATGAGTTCTTCTTTCTACGCACGCGCACACACACACACACACACACACACGGATGACAAAAGATGAGTTGGGACCGGAGTCATCCTCAACCCTGTGTATCTGTGGGCCTCAAACCAATAGCTCAGCAGCAGTGGAGAGAGCTCCCCAGGCAGCCACCTGGGCCCCCTGGGACAATGACGCTGCAGGGAGGGAGACCGGGCGGGTCAGGATGCTGGCTCTGAAAGCAAAAAGCAGCCCTGGGAGATGGGTGGTGGGAGGAGGGGCCTGGGCAGACCCCATGTGTGCCTGCTCTTGGGGCGTCTCGTACAGTCTTGAGACCTCTTTATTTTTAGCCCAAGGAGAAGTGTTTAACCTCAAGACAAAACATACCTGTTTCCAAAGTTTGCTGCTTTTCACCAGCAACTCAAAGTTATACATTTACAAATTCATTTTATTTTTTCATCTCATGAAAGTAATATATATTTATAATAGAAAATTGAGACAATCGAAAACCACAAAAGGAGAAATAAAAACATAAAACTAGGACCTATAACCTTGCTCTTCATTGATAACCATGACTGACATTTGGTGTATACATACGTTCTAATCTTTTTTTCCTACATAAACATATGCAAAATATTTTTATCAAAACCATATGATACTGATGAGATAATTTAGGATGTAATTTTCTTTCAATTAGAGAATTTTTTGGTTCCCTTAGAACTTCAAGTCTTTCTGAAACTCATAGGATTGTCACAAGTCACTCCAGGTGGAAACACCAACCTCCTCTCTGCAGTTTCCACAGGAAGACGTTACAAAATGCGGGGCCTGTAACGCATTTCCAGACAGCTGCATACGATGAGAAGTGCGCCCTTAGTCTCCAAGGTCATAATGGCTCTGCTGACTTCGGGTCCTCTCACTGGAGGTAGTGAGGACAACCAGAAAATGCCAGAAAGGAGAGCCCTTTGCCACACGATCCCAAAGGAAAAAAAGAGAGAATATAGAAATCGCTCATGCACCACTCCTAGGCCCCTTTGTTGCCAATCCAGCAGCCGCCCTGCTACAAGGACCAGCTGCCACTCTTGTCCCCACACACTGGAGGCTGGTCATCACTGTCTACCACCAAGGCGAGGGTAAGCCGACGAGGGGCCACACTGTGTCCACTGAGTGTCTGCTGTGTGTGGGGGGCCCTTCCAGCTGACGTCTGACTGTCACCTCATTCTCCCTGCAGAACACCTTCTTCGAGGACCGGGCCTTCCAGGGCCGCCGCTATGAGTGCACCAGCGACCGGCCCAACCCGCAGCCCCACCGGAGCCGCTGCACCTCCGTCTGCGTGGACAGCGGCTGCTGGATGTTCTATGAGCGCGCCCACTACCAGGGCCTCCAGTACCTGGTGCCGCCGGCGACCACCCCGACTACCAGCACTGGATGGGCCAAGGCGACTCCATCCGTTCCTGCCACGTGATTCCTTGTGAGTCTGGCTTCAGCTGGGCTGACGTGAGACCATCGTTGACGTGGCCGTGAATTCCTGTTTACAGAAGTCAGTTTGTTTCAACTCAGGACTAGTGTCCACAGAAGGCATAGCAATGCCTGATACTCAAACATTAAAAAAAAGTGTGAGCAGGATTACAAATAACTGTAACCTCTATTTTTTTCTTACCTAAGCACAACAAGATTGTTTTTAGGGCATTAGAAATCACAACATAGCCTCTAAAATTAAATTTGGTAGCATGTAGCTGAGCTCTAATTTCTAAATAAAAATCACCTGTTCAGTAAATAAAAAAATCTATCTAGAACATTATTTTTTAATGATAGAAACACTAACAGACTATGAGAGAACAACGAGGCGTAATGTATTCTGGCAGTATTGGCAATTGTTTTCAACACCTCTGTGACACACGGATCTAGAAGCTAGAACAATGTGTTTCAGCGTGTCATTCCCAGGCGTCATCATCAACAGTTTCTGACAACGGGCGGAGACAGATCATCCATTAGGATTTCATGGACATGGTCCTCACCAAAGTGCTGCCTAATGTATTTTAATCATGTGGAGTTTGTGTTTCTGCTTTCTGATGACACCAAATTCTATGGTGTGGCAAGCAGATTCGAGAAGTGAAACCAAAATTAGGCTGGAGAAATTTGCAGATGAAAAAAGAGATACAAATAAAATAGAGATTTCTTTGAGGCAAGAAATTCAAATGGTACAAGTGACTTGGCAAAATGTTGGACATGTGGACTCAGAGTAAATACGAATTGTTGTAAATTATGAAAGCAAAAGTGACTTAAAAACAAGCTTGATAGGACTCAATTATATGCAGTCATAATGGAAAAGGAGTTACCATCCTCTCTGCAGACTCACTAAATACAGTTGTGACAGATGGTTTTCTACAAAGGAACCCATTTATTCCCTGTATCTCAATGTTTGTTTCTTCCGCAAGATAGTCCACTGATCAGGTCAGTTTTATGTTAATCCTCTTCCTAATTTGTTAGACCAAGAATGTAAGGAGAGGATACATGTACGACAGGATGGTTTGAAAACCACGCTTCATGAACATGCAGGCTGGTTGAGTCACTGTTATCAACATCAAGGATGCACACAATTTATTTTTCATCTTTTGTTTATTGTCACAACAGACCAGCTCCCACAGGACAAGGCTGTACAGGAGAGATGACTAAAGAGGTCTTGTGTCAGAGCTCACGGAAGACTGCTCCAGCATCCATGATGGCTTCCGGCTCAGCGAGCTCCGCTCCCTCCACGTGCTGGACGCTGCTGGGTCCTCTGCAAGACCCCCAACTACCAGGGTGGCAGCACCTGCCGAGGCCACAGGACGACAGGTGGTACCTCGACTGGGGCCCGTGGATGCCAGAGTCGGCTCTCTGAAACAGGTCATCGATTTGTACTAGGTTATGTTTTTCTTGTTATGATCCACACAGAAATGCAATAAATACACAGATTGTGGCACTAAACTAAGTGACTCTTGTTTATCTTTAAATATTAACTGAATTCTAATAAATGGTGACCTCCGACAACTTACCTGACCCTGAAGGTCAGGTGTTTTGAATGTCTACTTACTTCTCGTTGGTCAGTCAATAGTATTTATGAAGTCCCCACTCATGTCACGGGAAAGAGGGAGAAGCACTATCTCTGCCTCTATGACCCACAAGCTGAGGGAGAGAGGAAAGACAAACGTAAGAAAAATGATTGGAACCCATCTCCAGGAGAAAATACAGAACTAGTCGTGGCTGGGACACCAAAGACAAGGGATTGTTGGAGAGGTCAGGGCAGCTGAAGTCTCAAATAAGATTAGTCAAGAAAAGCTGAGTTGAGCCAGCCCTGAGGGCCTAGGGGTTCAAGTTCGGCGCTGTCACCGCTTCGGCAGCCTGGGTTCGTTTCCTGGTCTCAGAACCACGTCACCTGTCTGTCAGTTGCCATGCTGTGGTGGGGGCTCACGGAGAAGTAAAAGGACTTACCACTAGGATATACAACTATGCACTGGGGCTTAGGGGAGGAAAAGAAAAAAAAGAGGAAGATTGGCAACAGGTGTTAGCTCAGGGTGACTCTTTCCCTGCAGAAAAAACCAAAAAGGAAAGAAAAGCTGAGTGAATAGAGTGGCTTCAAGCAGAATTGCCAAAGTAGAGGAGGTCAAGCCTGCTGGATGAGGTCGTCTAGTGGGCACAGTGTTAAACCACGAGTTACAGGATCTGAGCTGTTACCCTGCCTCTGCTACTTGCTAGTGGAGTGACCAGCTCAGACTGGTTTTCCAGGACTCTCCCAGTTTTCCCACTATACAACCTACGTTCCACAAAGCCCCACAGTCTCAGGTGAACTGGGATGGCTGGTTACCCTACTTACTGGCTTCTCGCTTTGAGCAAGTCACTTCTTATCCTCTCTGTGCCTAAATTACCTTATTGAAAACTACAGTGATAATAAATTCCTGCCTCACTAAATCCCAGGATAATTATGAAGAGAAGATGGGGAAGCTTGCAAACACACACTTTGTTATCTTTAAATTACTGTACAAATGGAAATGTAAGGAATTAACATATCCTCAGTGTCCCCTCAAATCCAGCACTATAATGTGGTCATCTTTATTTTGGACTCCAGTATGAATTCTTATCAAGACTCAATTATGCAGAGTGAAGTATTAGTATTTGCTCTCCTGTACACTTTTGGAATTTCTTTCCACTATAGTAGAGCTGCTATCTCAGAATGCTAATCCTTTTTCCAAATTTATATAAGCAAAAATAGTGCTCTGTCCCAACTAACTTCTTTGTAGAAATAGTTAAGTTGATTTTAAAATTCATATGGAATTGCAAGGGACCCAGAATAGCCAAAACAATCTTGAGAAAGAAGAACAAAGTGAGAGGACTCACACTTCTCAATTTCAAAACGGATGACAAAGCTACAGTAATCAAGTCAGTAAGATACTGGCAGAGGACAGACACACAGATGAATGGAAGAGACTTGACAGTCCAGAAATAAACCCATGTGTCTATGTTCAATTGAGTTTTGACAAGGGTGCTAAGACCTTTCCCCATTCAATGGGGAAAGAGTAGCTTTTCAACAAATGGTGCTGGAACTACTGGATATCCACATGCAAAAGGATGAAATTAGACCCCTACTTCACAACATATACAAAAATTAATCAAAGTAGATCAAAGACTTAAATGTAAGAACTCAAACTATAAAACTCTTAGAAGAAAACATAGACATACATCTTTATGATCCTTTATTAGGCAATGATTTCTTAAATATGACACCAAAACACAAGCAACAAAAAATAAATAAATTGGGGCCGGCCCGTGGCTTAGAGGTTAAGTGCATGCGCTCTGCTGCTGGCGGCCCGGGTTTGGATCCCGGGCGTACACCGACGCACTGCTTCTCCGGCCATGCTGAGGCCGCGTCCCACATACAGCAACTAGAAGGATGTGCAGCTATGACATACAGCTATCTACTGGGCCTTTGGGGGAAAAGAATAAATAAATAAAATTATTAAAAAAATAAATAAATAGGAGTTCATCAAAATTAAAACATTTTATGCATCAACAGACACTATCAAGAAAGTGAAAAGGCCCACAGAATGGGAGAAAATATTTACAAACCATATATCTGATAAGGGTCTAGCATCTAGAATATATAAAGAACTCTTACAACTCAACAACACAAAGACAAACGACATGATTAAAAACCGGGCAAAGAACTTGAATATACATCTTTCCAAAGAAGATACACAAATGGCCAACAAGCAAATGAAAAGATGCTCAAGATCATTAATCACTAGGGAAATTCAAATCAAGACCACAATGGGATACCACTTAATACCCACTAGGATGGTTATAATAATTTAAGAAGAAAAAAAGAAATAGAAAATACCAAGTATTGGTAAAGATGTAGAGAGACTGGAATACTCATAAATTGCTGGTGGGAATGTATAATGGTGCAGCTGCTATGGAAAACAGTTTGGCAGTCCCTCAAATAGTTAAACATAGAGTTATCGTGTGACTCAGCAATGCCACTCCTATGTATGTAACGAAAAGGATTGAAAAGGAGTGTTCAAACAGAAACTTATACACAAATGTTCATAGCAACACTATTCACAATAGCCAAAAGGTGAAAATAACCCAACGTTTATCAATGGATGATTGGGTAATTAAATGTGATACATCCATACAGTGGAATATTGTTAAGCCACAAAAAGGAATGAAGTACTGACACATGCTACAACATGGATGATTCTTGAAAACACTATGCTAAGTGAAAGAAACCAGTCACATAAGACCACATTTTATAGGATTTCATTAATATGAAATACCCAGAATAGGCAAATCTACGGCGACAATAAGTAGATTTGTGGTTGCTTAGGGCTGGGGGGTGAGCAGACAAGGGAATGATGGCTGAAGGGTACAGGATTTCTCATTGTGGTGATAAGCATGTTCTAAAATTGACTGTGGTGATGCTATATACATGGACTTTATAGGGCAAAAGGGCCAGAATAAATTAACTATTTTCTAGAAAAATTCCTCTAACTCAAGGAAATGTGAACATCCTCAATGTCCTTTTGACAGTCACCCATTACTGCTGTCATAGAAGTCTACACACATATCAGTGAATCAGGGACTACGGAGCCCTTTACAGTCAGTCAATGCTGAGATCTTAGAGCCAGGCTGAAGAAATCAGCCTGGCAGCAATCAGTCAATTGAAGAATCCACTAGAATATACCGGAACTCCTGTTAGAGCAAAGATTCTCAGGGTTGGTAGGGACACAGCAGGCAACTTGGGTGCTAGACCTTTTGCAAATTAAAAAAAAAAAAAAGAGTATGACACTGAACCTACGATAAGTGTGTAACTTAGGGAAGATATAAAACGTGTTCGTCTAGAAGGTAACATCCAACACAAGCCGTGTTACATGCAGAGGCATCAGTCTAGGCCTCAGAGGCTGGCAGACTTGAGTTCAGCTCCCAGTTCCTCCATTCCCGAGCCATGTGTACCTTTTTGAATTTGTTTCTCCACAGTGCTCAGTATGGGGTTAGACTCGGTCAGCCAGGGACCAAGCTGGCTGCCATCCTCCTCACAGGACAGGGATCTGTGGGCCACGGGGACACACCACACTCCTCCTTCTAGAGCACGCTCCTTATACCTGGGGCCCCAGAATTCCCTGCATTTAGACGCTTGCTTCCCAGACCTGAGAGTCTTCACCAGGCCTGTCCTCCAGAGAGCAGCTGTTTGTGGGGAGGGAAGGCATGTGGATGGTGCTTGCACATGTGAGGGAGTGAGAAGAGAGGGAAGTCCATGAAGCGGGGTCTCTACTTATGCTCTTGCCCCAGATCCCACAGATGTTTGGGGAAGTCCTGTGCTGTGCTGGCTACATGCATACTTTGTATAAGACTCCTGGTCAATGTCTGGAACACATGACACACTCTTTACGCAGGAGGCTATGATTAGGAACTGTTATCATCATCATCATCATGAACCTGATGAGCGCTGCACACTTGGCGGCAGGTTCAGTCCTGCCCACTGAAGTGAAAGTGTCCACGGCTTCCTTCCGCAGGGTCGTGGCAGTGATGTGCTGAGGAACTCAAGAGGTCTCACCTGGGAGACGCGTAAGTGACTACCAGAGAGTCAGGAGAGAAGTCTGCAAATACGCCAGGAAAACCCAGCTTATAAACCAAAACATCTCTGCAGGGAGGGGGTGGGGAGCTATTCGCACTCAGGCGTCTAACAGGCCTCAGGTAACTTTAATTGCTCCTAAATGAATGATTTTGTTTTTGGAAGAAGCCAGGGTTATATCAGATCCATTCAAATACTTTGATATGCAAGCTTATATATACAAGCTTTGATATACAAGTTTATTTAACTATGAGTTTCTAGAGAAACTTAAATGTGTTTATAATTTTTTTCTGATTTAAATAAGACTTGACTTTTCAAAAAAGAGTTTTGCAGGTTTTTTTTTTTTTTTTTTTTTGTGAGGAGATCAGCCCTGAGCTAACATCCGCCAATCCTCCTCTTTTTTTGCTGAGGAAGACGGCCCTGGGCTAACATCCGTGCCCATCTTCCTCCACTTTATATGGGACGCCGCCACAGCATGGCTTGCCAAGCAGTGCGTCGGTGCGCGCCCGGGATCCGAACCAGCGAACCCCGGGCCGCCGCAGCGGAGCGCGCGCACTTAACCGCTTGCGCCACCGGGCCGGCCCCTGCAGTTATTTTTAAAGAAAAAAAAACTCGTGTATAACTTAAGAGTTAAACTCGGTATTCAAATATTTGTCATAAAAGGCTCATTGCCCTCAGTCCCTTAATCTCCCGCATAATTTAGGTTAGGGTGTTGGCTGATGTACAAGGAGTCATGACAAGCATGACTTGCAGCATGCAAGACCCAGTGTCTCATTCCATTGACCCATCCATCTTCTAAAATGAAAGGAATTGGCTGGGAATCTCTTTCCTTATTTTCCTTCACAGAAATGTTGCTTATCACTTTTTCTTTCATTTCATTCTCTTCCCCAGGCCACACCTCCTGTCTCTCCTTCAGCTGTTAGAGGGAAGTTCTGAGACCTAACAGGATGGCCCTGGCGGTGCTCTGATGCTCGCCACCCTCAGGAAGGCCTCCTGCTGTCGGCCTACACCAGCCTGCAGGTTTCTGGGCCGTTACTACCTCCCTTCATGTCTTCCAGGTCACTAAGGACAGGACAGAACTGGAGGGTATCAGAAAAAAAAAGGAACGTGCTGGAGGAGTGAGCGGGAGAAAGTGGCTTCCGTGTCTCTGATCATCCACACAGGTAACTCATGACCTCTCGTGGGAGAGTTACTGTTTCCCAAGACAGAATCGGAATCATTATTGGTAACTATTTTCCTGTTTCAAGGGCTCTATTTATCCACCTAATTAATTAATAAGTAATTATGGGGGATAAGGAAGTGTGATATGGTCCTTACCCTTGAGCTTATAACCTTGTTGAAGACACTAAACCAGGAAAGGAGGAAATTACATGAGAAAGGCAATGCTTAAGTGCTAAACTGGGTGGTGACGAAGTGGAGGTAGACGTTCACAGAAGGAGAGACTGGTAAAAGCTGGTTCTAAGAGGAGACATCTTGAGAACAGACCTAGACGGCCTTGAGGATTGGGTGGAATTTGATAAGCTTTAGGAAAGGGAGGTGTGGCAGGAGTATTGGGGACCATGGGCCCAGATCATCACAGACATCTTGAATTTAGAAGGCAAAATGGGAAAAAATTCTCCCTAGTTAGCCCTTCTGAGCTGCCAAGATTTAAAACAAATGTACCCACAGTTTTCAGTGTGGATGTGTTTACTACTACTGTTTCTTTACAAAAGCATAAAAGCATTCAATAAAAAAATGAGAGCAAGGACACTTGTTCTGACTTGTTCTTTCTATATCCACTTTCCTATTCCACACTGCTTCAAAGACTTCCAAAGCACTTAACAGAAAGGATACATAGTTATAATGTAATGAAAAATCAAGTTAAACACACAAAAACACTGCATTGGTGATATGGAAATGAGAAAAATGGAGAAATTCTACTGTTAGCCAAATCAGGCCTAAATCACCTGATAGATCTGGAATGTGCACACCTACACACACACTCAAGCACGCACACCCCCAAGCCTCTGTTACAGCTGATGACACCCCTGGCTTCTGCATCCGCAGTCCACCAGCCACAATGAGTAGGTTTACAACAGGGGCTTGTCGACGAACTCCTGGCAATGTGTTCTTGGGAGGATTTCCCTTCCTGTGGGCATGTTCCATGGCAGATCACCTCCTGTGAGTGCAGCCAGTCCAACCTGCAGCCCTGCTTCAGCCACAGCAAATGGGTGCATGCAGGGAGACTGCAAGAGGCGATGCTCTGGGCTGGGGCATCCACCATCAGCAGGGGGTGGACTTCAACGACTCCATGCCCTCTGACTGCACAGTCCTCATGTACATTATTCCTCCCCTGGGCATCTTGCTCAAGACTACACACAAACAGTACTCATCGTTTGATTGTGAAATCAAAATTACCAAACAGAAGATCTTTGCTAAATTAGACCAAAGTGTCCCAATATTTGAAATTATCCATTGATTACATTTAGTGTCCATACCATAAGCAAAAATGTAGACACTATGACATTGAAGCCCAGAAACACAAAGATTTATTTTTGATTGATGTACCAAGGAATTCTATTAATTTTATCATTTTTAGTATTTATTAAAATATGAATGATATAATATTTTTTCACCACTGGTATTACTTTACAATTTACTATGTGCTTTCAAGTCCGTTATCTCGTTAGATTTTCCTTGTCATTCCTATTTTATAAATGGGGAAACTGAGGCTTGGGGAAGTTACGTGACTTTCCAAAGACCGCCTGAGCAGTAGCAGAAACTGCAGAGGTGCGTGTGGACGTGTGCAGCCGTTGCTCCTTGATTGTGTTCTCCGCAAACAGTGCCTACTCAACAGGTTCATGGTGCCTGTGAGTACTTCTTTCTGTGAAGAAAATAACTTTAGAGGAAGCGGTGTGAAAGCTGGGCCCTGGGACTGGCAGGGCAGGTGGTCTCGAGGTGTGTCGTCTGCACCAGGCAATGGTGCCGGCCACGGAAGCACCACTCGCCCGACCCGGCCCATCCAGGTCCCCAAGGCTCCAGCATTGGACGACGACCGCACGGCTGGGAGGCCTTGAGTGCAGGCCTCTGACTCCGAGACCAGACTCCCCACGACTTTGGAATCCACAGACACCAAGTCTCTCACCAGCTCTCGAACCAATACTTCCTTTCCAGGTCTCTTATCTGATCCTGCATATGTTCTGACGTAATTATTGGCCTCGGGGCTCCTGTAGTGCTCACTAGTTTTGCAAGCGTCTGGGAAGATCCTACAGTGTCACAGCGTCAAACAGCACAGGCTGAGAGGTAGACTGGGGCCACCCACAGGCTCTGCTGTCTCCCGGAGACTCCTGCCTGCCTGGGGATCAGCTGCACACTGAGCTGCTTCTACTCCAGCAGAGGACACCCACCCCGCTGGGTTTCCCTTGTTATAGGAAGGGACTTAGTAATACATGTTAACACCAATAGTATATTTTTATGAATAATAACCATATTTTCCAAAGCAAAAACAATTACTGAAAACATTGGCATCGTCTTACATTTTTACAAATCTCCTCATTGTCACACAGCCTCGAGAAAAACTCCACTGTCCGCTTGAGAAACAGTAGGAGGGAGGAAGGCAAATAACATCTTAGTATTGTTGCAAAGACTGTTTCGACCTTTTGAACCCCTTGAAAGTGTGTCGGGGGTGTCCGGGGTCCCCATGCCTCACTGTGAAGTCCATACTTGCAAGAGGCTCTGTCGTCTGCCTCGGTGCTGCCGGCATCTCAAAGCCCGAGGAGGCAGGCTGGCGCCCTACCTGGAGAGTTCCCCACCACCCCTCCCGCGGCCTCCACCCCCTCATCAAGCGCGCAGGAGTTTGCAGGGAGGAGGGCAGAGACCCCAGGAGCTCTGAAGGGGGCAGGGAGCCGGAGGGCAGTCACAGCAGAAGGAAGGGAGGCTCGCAGTGAGGCGTGGGAAAGGGGGGAGGCCATGACTGTCAGCTCCCTTCGCGTCAAAGCGAGGACTGAGGGCCTGCCATGTGCCAGCCCTCGCCCAGGGCCCAGGGGCAGAGGGAACAGAGCGAATTCCCGCCCCCAGGAGCCTACAGATTTCCGGTCAAGTATCAATTTTACTCAAGATAGGCCCCAAGTAACAGCAATGATCACAGAATCATGAATTTGAACTAAGCTTTATGCTTTTCAAAGCACTTTCACAGATGACTTCACTTGCTTCCCTCTTCCTTAAGATTCCTTATTATTTAAATTCCAGTTTTTAAGAAGTTTATTTTTAACACCCCAGTCTCTGAGCAGGCATGCTGCTTACTTTAACTACTTTGGAGGAGTCAGTTAAGCGGAGTAGGCTACGGAATAAAAGCGTGAGGACAGAATTTCGCTCATCCTTTTGCTCAACTGAAAGAGTAGACGCTTTTCGTTTTGGTGGCAATAACAGCTTTAGTGAATTAGAACACCCCGAACCTACCAGAAAGAATGAGAGTGACCCGGCCAGCTCGCCCGATGCCCAGGGGGAGGGAGCGGGAGCTGGCAAATCCCCTTACTCACCGAAATGGGCCCCTTTGTGCATTTCCTGCGGACGCAGCAGTCCGGCTGCTATATAGACAGCGGCCTCCCAGCCCCTCCACGCCAGCCCCCCGCGCGCTCCAAGATGGGAAAGGTGAGTGCGGGCCCCGGTGCGCCTCCGTGGGACCGAAGCATCCTCGGCGGGGCCAGCGCTTCATGCTCCCACGTCTTCCCTCCTGCAGATCACCTTCTTCGAGGACCGGGCCTTCCAGGGTCGCCGCTATGAGTGCACCAGCGACCAGCCCAACCTGCAGCCCCACCTGAGCCGCTGCAACTCCGTCCGCGTGGACAGCGGCTGCTGGATGCTCTATGAGCGCGCCCACTACCAGGGCCTCCAGTACCTGGTGCGGCGCGGCGACTACCCCGACTACCAGCACTGGATGGGCCAAGGCGACTCCATCCGCTCCTGCCGCCTCATCCCCCCAGTGAGTGTGGCCCTGTCTGTGTCTTCCGTCTCTTTGGAAATGAAAGCCGCTTAAAAATCCCATTCTTCCTTCCAACCAGAGCGCAGAAAGTGGAAGGGAGCCTAGTGGATGCAGTCCGGTCTAGAAGGTGCATCAGATGGGAAGCCATTCTTCACCAACTCTGGTGGTTTTTTAAAATCACACGTTCCCAGATTTTATATTTTAAATGTAATCAAAATTAAAAGACTAAGGAGTAATTAAGAAAAAGCAGGGCATGAAGGAGACTGAAGTTACCATCTATTCAAGATGTAATTTATTAAAGTGATCATTCTAAGCCATATCAACTCAGAAATCCAGTGGATCAAAATTTATTGATACAATCTGAGTCTGTTTAATTGATAAAAATACTTTTGCTGGCTTTGGCTTCCTTTTCTGTTTGATTATATTCCTGGAGAAGATAGGCCCCTGTCTTCTGGTTTCGGTTCTGATTTCGTGGTGGATAGCTGCCAGCTGGCTTAGAGGAATACATCAGAGGAAAGACCAGAGCCAGCCCACGTCTGAGAGTCAACACCGTTGGAGCTTGAGCGCAGAGTTCCTACAACGGCACATGGGAGGCGTGGGCACAGTGTCACCCAAACTGGGCTTTAGGAGGATGATTCCTGCAGCTGGGGGAAACGAGTAAGAGGAGGAGAAGGAGCCAGAGAGGAAGCTGAAGTGTTGGACAGGTTGAAACCCGAACGGAAACTGAGGCCATGAAAATAGAGATGAGGAAAACGTGGCATCTCATTTTTATGAGAGCTTAATAATCCTGTGTTCCATAGTGTACCTCAAAACCAAAACATGGGTCTTACAGAAAATAGCTAAACATTGATTCCTTTTTAACAAGAGTAATATAGCAAATGAGACTTGACTCTCACTCTTCTCCTTTGAGAAGGATTTTCTCTAATAACAAGCATTAGATTGACAATTTTATTTTAGGCAAACCTTAACTGCCAAGGACAGAGACTGGTGGAGAGCAGCTGAATGGCTGCTGAGTTCTGTCCCCAGCTTTGCCCATAAATCATCAGACTCAGTATGGGTGGGTGGTCAGGGCCAGGAAGTCTCTTTAACTCTGCAACATGGCTGTTCTGGAAGCATGTTTAGACCCAGAAAACTTCTGAGCAGGTGTGGCCGGGGAGGTGCAGGGGCTGGAACTTTAATTTCTGTTTGTGTTCATGCGCTTTTCCTCTTCTGTCTGCTACCCCAGCAAGCGGGCCCTTACAGGATGAGGATCTACGAGAGAGATGACTTCAGAGGACAAACGTCAGAAATCACAGATGACTGTCTGTCTCTTCAGGACAATTTCCACCTCAGTGAAATCCACTCCCTCAGTGTGCTGGAGGGCTGGTGGGTCCTCTACGAGATGCCCGGCTACAGGGGAAGGCAGTATCTGCTGAGGCCGGGGGAGTACAGGCGCTACCACGACTGGGGGGCTGTGAACGCCAAAGCTGGTTCTTTGAGACGGGTCATGGATTTTTACTGAAGTATTTACATTCTTCACTTTTCTCCTTTAGAATCTAATAAAATATTTAGCTTGTCTTTCTGGCAGTAATGGAGTCCTACCTTTCTTTCAATCTATTAAGGCTTCGTAAGCAATAATGGTACTTGGCCAAACAAAATGACATGATTTCAAGATAAGAAATGATGTCTTGTAAGAGGAATGAAGTAGAGGATGTTGTTGCCAGCATTCTTGTAAAGACTATAAACTATATAGGCTCAAAGTTCTATTCAATTGGGCCAAAGCCATTTGTGGTTAGTCTTACAAACATATATTTGCAGCTACAATGATACATTAGTACTCGTTGAAACACCTCAAGTTATCCCGCCCATCTTCCCTATACAGTCCAAGTCTTAGCTGATGAGGAAAGTCGTTCTCAGCATCTAGACTCAGCTCCATAAACAAACAAACTTGTCCCTCTCACCCATTGCACCCCATTGCACCCCATCCTTCTAGCAGCCACTGTTCCTTTTCTCCCAATTCCATTTCCAATATTTCATTCCTCCGTAAGATTCCCAGTCCAACTATAATTCACTGTCTCTTTGCTGTAGGTACTTTGTAGAGAATTTCAGGATTTCTACCAAAACCACATGCTCACAGGGAAACTCAGCTTCCTAGCATTTTAATAGGAAGTAAAGTATTATGACTACTTATTATCAAAAGTAACACTAAGTGGAAAATAAGGAACTGAAATTTTCTAGAGAAGTTTGTATGTTTGTTTATTTTTAAAAAATGGATTGAGGTCACTAATAGAAAATTACAGTATAATACTTAAAGAAATTTAAAATAGGAGAATGAGGAAATTGAGTCAGAGGAAAAACAAGAGTAAGAGAGAGAGATGGAGGCAGGAGTGAAGTTCAACCCACGCCGTATACTGTAAGGCGCTTTGCTGGCTGTTGATGGAGAAGATCTGGATCCAGCAACTAAGGCCGAGAGGGAGACAAGATCAGTTCCACGACTCACAGACTCTATAAGGCAAATAAATTAATGATTCAAAACAAGCCTAACCATTTCCAGTACTGAAACCTAGAAGAAAGTTTTCCTGTGGGTCCTGGTGAAGAGGTTACTGAGTAAACAGCATCCTCACTAGCATCCTGCAGTAATCAAATACGATTCTTAGGGCTGTTTCTTCCAAAGTTCCTCAATAAAGCTGGTGGCTTCGGGTCAAGATTCATCTGAAGTAGCCCATCCTTTGAGATTGTAATGAAATGGCTCAACTCTCGTCTCACAGGGGATGGGAGACTTGTGTCCCACTTCATCCAACACATTATACCCAAGGTCTCTGTAATTCTGCAGAGGGGAAAAGTGGTTTGTGCTTTTCCCAGGTGCCTTCCACTCTGGACTCCTGTCCCTTCATTGGGGACAATCCTGCTCTCCCATCTGTGCCCCTTCCTCTCCCTGCACCACACTGATCCAGACGGGAAACACAACGCCTCTCCCTTAACTCCTGAGCCGTCTCTCACATAAAGCATTAACGTGTGCAGCAGCTCTGTTGTAGAGGTTCTGGAGAGAGATGCGAATTTAGATTATACAGCACCACAGTATCAAATTTAGTACCAGGGGGCCCTGCTCTGGACGGTCTGCAAGCTCCAACCTGCCACTGGGTGGCCTGGTCTTCTTTACCTCCCTTTCTCCTCTCTTCTCTGTTCTTAGCTGTACCCACATGATTGTTCATTTTTCATAGAGTCTCCTTCCAACCCATGCTCTCAAGGACTCCATATCTGCCACCCAAGTTGCTTATAAACAGAGCATTTAATTTGTTGCTTAAACTAAGTCATTTTTGAGAGTGAAAGTGTGTACTATTAATGATTACACTGGGACAAGGGGCACGAACCCAGACCATTCCAGACAAAGCGGGGCATATGGTTAGGCTACTCATAAAGGTTCCTTCCCTGGAAAATAGTCAGATTCTTGAATTATTTCATATTAATTGTTCCTAAATCCCAGTTCTTTAACCTCTAAACTCCCAACAGTAGTGTTGGCTTCCTGGAGACGTTAACCAGAGTCCTCTGTTTGTCAATAATAATATATCAAACATGAATTGGAAAGCCAAAAGCTCCTCGGAGTGCTGAGTTTTACACTAGTTTACTAGTAGGCATAAAATCACAGACTTCAGACGTGGAAACTTGCCTGAAACACCTGAACTGAAGGTGCATACAATTAGAGACCTTGGATCTCATTGACCAAGTTTTTCTTCTTGCAAATCGGTTGCTTCCATCCCTGAGACAAAGAGAATGGGACCTTCCCTCTACTCTTAACATAAAGAAAAAGTCCACAGTGGGGAGTGGCCGGGGAGCTAACCCCTAATTCACCCCCTTCCTCCTTCTCTCCTCCTCCCCCTAAAGTAAACCCTGGACCTCCAAGACCAGAAAGAGTCTGGGGTGGAAGCAGCCTCAAGAGTGGAACAGGAGAAGGGACACTCTACGGGATTCCACTAACCATTTCCCCCTTAAGGTGAACCAACGCTTCAAGGTAATCCTACAAGCTGACACACTCCAGTATTTCCTGCGTATCCTGACTCGTAATGCTAAGCCCAGAGTTAACATCTTCTTCTTCCTTTTCCCCCTTCCTCCCTTTGAATCTACGATGTCTTCCGGCCTATCTAACCATATAAAAGGCCCACCAAGCAAGGAAACTGAGGTAGCAGCTATTCCATGAAGGAGGGCCAAGAGCTGCTGTACTGAGCTGTTCCCTCAAAGGGGTCTCCTCATGGTGGGTTCCCTCTGCAGTCTTCCTGATCTGCTGCCATGGGGCTAGGTCCTAATGTTAGTGTGCGTCTTATTCTCTCCCCTCCAGACTTTGAGATCAAATTTTCTTCTTTGTTGGTTTGTTAAAGTAAAAGTGACAATCACAACACCTGTTGCTTAAACAGGAAGAAATGTATTGCTTTAACACAAAAGTCAATTTGTTCCAAAAGGAATGCCATAGGAGTTAAGCAAAGGTGGGTCAATGACTGCTTCCTGTCTTCCTGTCAATTATGGAACAGTCATCAAAGACACACGGAGAAAGAGGCCAGAGGCTTGCGCTATGATGGAGATTCTTGGTCCTTTCCCCAGTCTCCTTAGTTGGGGTAGTTTGGTCTACATGGCCTCCAGTCAAATGACTTCTTCTCAATCAACCAAGCACAGATATGATACAAATGCCGCATTAATTACTAGGAAGCAGGAAGATGGGTGGTAAGGTCAACTGCTGGCTGGACCTCAGACAAGCAAAACTCTGGACCTCGCAGCTGCTGTTGTGACATTCATTGGCATCTCAGACAGAATTACCAAGGAGCAGAGGGTTTAGGGGACAACACAGTGTTCTTGTTTGCTCTCTTTTGCTTACTCGTCTCCCTATGATGAAGGCCCATTAGATCAAAGGCAGGGATCTCGTGTCATCCCACACACTGAAAGTTGCAAATGCTGAACTCTGATGTGACTGTGTATGCCTGTGTGTGTTGAGCGTTTGAAATAGGCCCCATGGATTATCACAGCAATGAATTTCAGACTAAGGAATAACATTCATACCCCCAGGCATTTACTGAGCAACCTTAAAGTGCCAGTCCATTTCGTCAGTTAGTGAGAATACAAAAATAAAGATGGAATAGGGGCTTTCCTCATTTATTTCAAGGAACTGATGTCTAAACAAAATAATTAGATAAGCAATCGTTACCGTTACAATGGTATGAACAAGATGCTTGAGGAACAGTATTAAAATCAGCCTGGAGGACTAAGAACGATTCCAGAAAATCTTTACAGAGGAATTGACACTTGAGCTGAACCTTGAAGAAAGGGTAATATTTCTCTGGATGAAAAATGTAGAAGTAGTGTCTTGGCGAAAAGGATCAATACACTCAAAAACAAGAGAAGTGTGAAAATAACATTGTGCATCTGGGGAACTGCAAGTCGTTCGGTGTGCTCTGGCAGCACATCTGGGGACACACAAGATGTCAGATTGGTGTGCAACGCTAAGGAGTCGGTGCTCGGAGGCAGTGGGAGTCAGGAAGTGTTTCCAGCAGATGGGCGGCCATCTTAGTTCAGTGTGCTATGATAAAATCACCATGTACTGGATGGCTTAAACAATAAACATTTATTTCTCAGTTCTGGACGCTGGGAAGTTCCAGATCTGGATGTCGATAAATCCCGTGTCTGGTGAGAGCCTGCTCCCTGGTTTGTGGACGTCTTCTCGTTCTATCCTCACCTGGCAGAGACAGAGAGGAAGCTCTCGAGAGTCTGATTTTAAAAGCACTGATCCCATCACGAGGACTGGACCTTCATGACCCGGTTACCTCCCAAAGGCCACATCTCCAGATGCCATCATGTTTGGAGGAAGGCAAGACTGGACTGAGTCAGGAGACTGTTGGAAGTTCAGCTGAGATCTGATGAGAGTCCAGGTAAGGCCGCTGCAGTTGTAGGGGTGGGGGCGTTTTAGGACAGCTTTATCTCTTTCCCGTGTCACCAGCACTGTCACTTAAGGGCTGGGACTTCTGCTTTGTTCTCTTGTTATGCACATATGAAACTTTATAGAACAAAGCAGACAGCGTTTCTGCCTACATGTTTAAGGAGAAAGTATCTGTGCTAAAAAACACTACCTAGGGATGGCTAAAACACATCTTTCCCTTACCAAAAAAATGAATGAATAAGCTGGAATACTGTTTTTTACTACCCTGTTTGGTCCAAGAACAATCTGGTGCTGGTTAAAAATACAGATTCCTGGGGGCTGGCCCAGTGGTGTAGTGGTTACGTTCGCACATTCCTCTTTGACAGCCTGGGGTTCGTGGGTTCAGATCCTGGGTGCGGACCTACTCACTGTTCATCAAGCCATGCTGTGACAGCGTCCCACATACAAAATAGAGGAAGATAGGCAACAGATGTTAGCTCAGGGCCAATCTATCTCACCAAAAAATAAAAAATAAAAATAAAAATACAGATTCCTGGAATCTTTTCCAGATCTAATGATGCAGAATCTCCAGAGAGGCAGGACCTGGTAGTTTGCATTTTTAGTAAGCACAGGTGGTTCTTATGCATACCAGAGTTTGAAAATTCTAGATGATTTCTAAAGTCCCTTCCAAATCTACATTTTTTTCCTTTTATCACCAAATGGCTTCCTAGCAGAGAAATTTTTCAGGCATTTTTGAAAGGATTGAATATCTTTGAGAAAGATGAAAAGGCTGAAGTCATCCTTAATAACGTTGAACTATTACTAATATCAAACATTTATTCAGTGCTCATTTGTGTCAAGTGGATGCCAAACACATTATACACAAAATCCCAGTTATTCATGTCAATGTCCTTTAGCCAAAGACCACTAGGAACACTGGTTGCGAAACAAGGTGGGTTCAGTACTTGTTAGGGCGGGGAGAGCACAACATGGGGAGGCGTGGAGTGCCTCAGTGAGAGGGTGTTTGAAAGATACAGGATTTGTACTTTGGTTGGGTGATTTGGGGAAGGGTCTAGAAAAGCAGGGCTTTGCTCTAGATGGAATGTTGTCAGGAAGCAGGGGTAATTTTATGATTGGATGTCTCCATAAATCCACTCTGGGCGGGGCTTAGGACAAGGATAGAGCTGTGATTGATAAGGAAGTTTCAGTTAATCTTTTTGGCTGAGGGGGTGTTTGGTGTTTGTGGGTGGCACGCTGTTTCTGCCTGTGCTCAGAAGAACCACGAAGTGGCCTTATTTGGCCTTGTTTCATAGTGGTCTCAAGGTCACCTCGCCTGAGGTTGGTGTTTTGTGTGATTGTTGATGTCTAACAGGGAAGTACCACTGCCTCGCTCTGAGCCAGGCCAGCTTCCAAACGTCGGAGGCGGCTCTTCCTTCCTTCCGTTCTCATTCGACCAGTCTATGTCCCGTGAGATAAGTGTGATGAAATAATTCATGGTCTGAGAGGTCACATGGCTCGCCAAGTTCATGCAGCTCCTACGTGGACATTCTGAGTCCCTGAGGCTTTACTGCCTCTCGCAGCCCTGGAGAAGAGAAGCAATCTATAAAGTAGTATACTTCTCTGTCTCAGACCCATTGACCAGAGAAACCTTTCCCCTGGCTCTTATCAGAAGTTGGCTACCAGAGCTGATTTCCAGAACACCCACCAGAGGGAAGTTATAGCTATGTCTTCAAGCATCGGGTCAGCACAGTCAAAACTAGCAAAACCAGAATGCAGACTTGTGTCTTGCACTGGAATGGCAAACTGTGTAAAGAAAAAAGTGTTCAGTTAGAGTGGTCTCTGTCACCATTGTGCTTCACCAGGCCTCTATGGAAGTCTGGGCACTTCTCTGAAGACACAGGTTTTTCCCAGAAAATACATGGGGCATGATTGAACCATATGTGTAGAGACATGAGTTTCAGGTCAAAATAGGACTGAATTGCTGATAAATTTAGAAAACACTAACAATCCAAATGAAAGCAAGTCTCGGGAATCATCGAGGACACGCACAGAACAGCATTAGAAAGTACCAGAGAGGGAGGGCAAATCTACAGGAATTTCCATTGAATGCAGCACGTAAAAGGGATCTATAAAATCCCCTTACTCACCCGGGGCCCCTTTTGTGCAGTTATTGCCAACGCAGCAGCCGCCCTGCTACATAGAGCAGCTGTCACTCTTGTCCCCACACACTGGACGCTGGTCATCGCTGTCAACAACCATGGGGAAGGTGAGCCGACGAGGGGCCACACTGTGTCCACTGAGTGTCTGCTGTGTGTGGGGGGCCCTCCCACCTGACATCTGCCTGTCACCTCGTTCTCCCTGCAGATCACCTTCTTCGAGGACCGGGCCTTCCAGGGTCGCCGCTATGAGTGCACCAGCGACCAGCCCAACCTGCAGCCCCACCTGAGCCGCTGCAACTCCATCCGCGTGGACAGCGGCTGCTGGATGCTCTACGAGCGTGCCCACTACCAGGGCCTCCAGTACCTGGTGCGGCGCGGCGACTACCCCGACTACCTGCACTGGATGGGCCAAGGCGACTCCGTGGGCTCCTGCTGTCTCATCCCTCAGGTGAGTGTGACTTGATGGCAATCATACCACCTGAGTGTCCTCATGGCGCTGTTGATAAGGGTTGGGGTGAGGGAGATTTTCCCTTAAAAACACCACAGGTTTAAGTGGGCTTTGGATTCCTGCCTTATCCCAGATAGATACATGCACAAAAACAGAAGAGAATGTAAGGAAAAATTCACCTCTGGGAAGAGTCACCTGTATTTTTAATTTTCGGTACATTAGATCAAACAAAAGTTGTCCTTAACAAATGTAATATCTTAGTAGAATGTGAAATGAAACTTGCAAAAGAGGAAGCTCGTTGGGCATGAGAAGGCAGTATTTCTGTCCAATTCATCTTTACTCATAGTAAAAGAATTGATAATGAATGAATTAGATAGGTTCCACAGTAGATAGTAAAAAATGGAAAACTCTGTTGTTAATATAGGCTATTCAAAGGCAGTATCCAACTTTAGAAAAGGTAATTTTCCGTAATTTGGAAAGTCAGTAGAATTCTGGTTCCAAGTGACTATTTAAACCAAATTTTCACTGAAGTATGTGATTTTTAAAATCCTACTTAAGTGATAAATTTATATGTATATAAACTTGGGAGATAATACTCATATTAAAAAAATACTAGTCAAAATACTTTACATCTTCCCCCAAATATAGGTTTGAGTTAACACAGGGCATCAGGAATCAAGATTTTTGGGTTTGTGTGTGTGTGTGTGAGGAAGACCAGCCCTGAGCTAACATCCGATGCCAATCCTCCTCTTTTTTGCTGAGGAAGACTGGCCCTGGGCTAACATCCATGCCCATCTTCCTCCACTTTATATGGGACACTGCCACAGCATGGCTTAACAAGAGGTGCATCGATGTGCGCCTGGGATCTGAACCGGCAAACCCTGGGCTGCCGCAGCTCAGCGCGCGCACTTAACCGCTTGCACCACCGGGCCGGCCCCAAGATTTTCAAGTTCTTAGTGGATTCTAACCCAGACTTTGAACCTCTTAAAAATTCCATCTCCTAGATAGGAAATAGAAACTGAGTGTGCAAATATCTGTAAAATGCTAGTGGGAGACAGATCCGTGCATTCACAGCAATCCCAGTCTCAGTTTGTATGCTGACAGTCGCGGGACCCGCTCACCAAGTTCACCTGTTGTCGGGTTGCTTCTTCCTTCTCTCTGTGGACCCAGCAGACCCGCTCCCACAGGCTGCGCCTGTACGAGAGAGAAGACCACAAGGGCCCCGTGATGGAGCTGAGCGAGGACTGCTCCAGCATCCAGGACCGCTTCCGCCTGAGTGAGGTCCGCTCGCTCCACGTGCTGGAGGGCTGCTGGGTCCTCTACGAGATGCCCAATTACCGGGGCCGGCAGTACCTGCTGAGGCCCGGGGAGTACAGGCACTACCACGACTGGGGGGCCGTGGACGCCAAGGCAGGCTCTTTGCGGAGGGTGGTGGATCTATACTGAAACAGGTTCGCACTACCATTTTCTCAATTTGGAGCCTAATAAAGTATTTAGTCTGCATTGCTGGCAATTGCTGGCTTCTGTGTTTCTTCCATGTGTGCCAATTAATTCCCCTGTAAGTGGTCCCAGCCAACAAGTGGGGTGGATCCGTCCCAGAAGAGCTTCAGGGTAGAATGAGTGCCCAGAAGTGTGGTGGAGGGAGGAGGCGGCCTGTCTGAGACAGAAAGGCAGGTCACATCCAGAGCAAGCAGAGAGGGTCACTGGTGAGAAGGGGGCATTCAGCTGAGGGCCTCAAGGAACAACATTCAGGAGTTTTCTTCTGACCCCAGAGGTAATTGGAGACCAAGGGGTCACAGATGAGCGGTAAAGGGAAGCCCACTTGGCAAAAAGCCTGATTAGACAAAACAAGGAATAATGGTTCTGTTCACTTTCAAGCACAGTGCTGTATAATTCATGCCAGGGCTGCCATTGGCCATTGCCTACCCTGGGACTAAGTTAGAGACCCTCTCCTGTTCTAAAGGCGCCTAACCAGTACAGCCCCTGGGCTGAACACTGCATGAAGGGCAGAAACCGCACAGCTAATGAAAATAAATTAGTGAGAGACACACGCTAATATTTTAAATAGAGTTGCATGATATTGTGTACCACAAGCATAAAAAGGCCTTTAAGTGCAGAAAAACAGGCTTGGATTTAAAGGCACGTTGAAGCAATTCATAATTCCCAGAGCCCTTTGACTGAACTAGAATCTGCTTGCTCACAAGCAAAGCCCTGCATATTAAAAAAAATAAAAATGAAAATCTTTTCATCAATAGAGAATTAATTTATTTTTAACTTGAAAATGTTCTTACTACTTTATAAATTCTGTAAAGAAAGAAGTAGGGGGTCCTTCTGACCCCACTCTTCATTGCTAACCCTTGTTGATACCAGGAAGGTGCCTTCCTGAAGTTTTCCCTCATTTATCTAGATGTCCCATGAAACATAGGCTATTTTTCTTTAAAAAAATGGAATCATGCTGTACATTTTAGTCTGCAACTTGTGTTTTTTTTCAGTCTATGGAATGGGTTTAAAGTTTAATAGGAAATGAAATTTTAGAGAATCTTATTAGGCCTGTTATGGTACACAGAGTCGGTAACACCTCCTGCAGTTCAATAAATCTGTCAAGTTTGCCGCACTACATCAGCGTTTTGGTTGTAGAACACCTTCAGGCCCCAGGGGATCGTTCCATGGGATGAAGTTAAAACAAAAGGCTATTCTGTCTTAGTGATGTTACCTTCATGCAATTAAACCAAGGTAAAGTTACTCTCATGGTTGGTCCACTTACCCCACCAGAAGGCTTAGGAATACACAGGAGGAGCCCATTTTTCTAAATCGTGTTTTCTATTAAAACTAACTTGAGTAGGTCATGAATTAGAATGCCAAAAACATATAAATTCTTGACATAAAGCATGAAGGCTCTAAAGACATTTCAGAACTTCAGTGGAAACCTTTACAACCCTGTTTCTAAGTTTAGAGGATATACATGTATTCCCCTCTATTGCTATTATTAAGGTTTGAGAGTTTTGAGACGCTCTTTCCTAGAGGTCTCATTTTATCTGTTTGGGTTTTTTCGGGAAATAATTGACATATATCACTGTACACGTTTAAGATGTGCAGCATGATGGTTTGATTAGCATATATTGTCAAATACAACTTGCTTTTACTGTGTGATCTGATATGGACATACATCTAGGTCAGTACCTTATTCTGTCCAGTGGCTGTGCTGTGCTCCGTTGCTTGGAGGTCCCTGCCTTCCTTCCCCATTTATCCACTGGTGACTGGGCTTTCCCAATGTTGCTTTCACAGACAAGGCCGCAAAGAATTTCATTGTACATATACCTTTATCTACACATGCCATAATTTTGGGCAATGACTAAAGTTAAGTTTTCTCTCATCCCAGTGGAATAAGTCTTAGATTCCTAAAATATTTTGAGTTATAGAAAATAGTGATATTTCTTACATACTTCATTTTGCAGACTGACATTTACACCAGCTACACAATACACTGCATGCAGCAAAATCCTCATCTGAGTTAGTCTCTTTTTCCTTCTCTTTTGTTTGAAACCAGCTGAATAATTAGGGAGCGACAAAGGGTCACTTTCTGGACTAGAACTCAGGACAACAGGTGGCTGATCCTGACTTGTTCTCCCTCCAAGGACTGCCCCCATCAGGCATTCCACACAGCTGGGGTCACACTCCGCTGCGCCCCGTGTAAAGATTCTCAGGTCCTAACTTAGGTTCACCTAGCACACTGAGTACAATTAGGCCTTACACACATTTGTCACTCCCACAATTTTCTGCAGAGCATTGAAACCAAGCCACATTTTGGCCCAAGCAATTCACTTTTCAGCTCTACGAGAAGTGTGGGGTTTTTTTCCCTGTTTCTTCCCCCAGGCTGAAATAAAGCCTTCTCTCTTCCTAGATACTGAGAGAACCAAGCCCAAAGTTCCCTTGTTTGGGTCCTCCCGATGGATCCTAAATTTCAGGTGTAACTGTGCGTCGTGAGGTGGCCCGTTCAGACACTCCCACTGTGTTCCTCCAGGTGTTTGCTGGGACTCTGTCCCAGCGCCTTCTCAGAGTTTACTGTTTTCATCCATCTCTCCCCACAGAAACAACTCTGAGCAAAATGATGATTTTTTAATTTATTTTTTATTCTTTAAATTTTTAATTCTGGCCCCGTGGTGTAGTGGTTAAGTTCCCACACTTCGCTTTGGTGGCTGAGGGTTTGCAGGTTTGAAACCCGGGCGTGGACCAAGGGACCACTCGGGAAGCTATACTGTGGAGAAGTCCCACACACCAAATAGAGGAAGATGGGCACAGATGTTAGCCCAGGGCCAATCTTCCTCACCAAAAAAAATAAATAAAATGATGATTTTCATTCTTTAGATCACGGTTGCTTATTCTCACTATGTAAACATAAGTAACTCAGCAAACACATCCTCCACACAGTGGGTCACAGGAACTGAAAGCAGCATACTGTACATGGTTGGTGTTCAACCCATAAACATTGACTTACAAGATTTATGACCCAAACTCAGGACAAAGTATTTCCATGAGTCAACACAGGGCTGTGGCGATTCTCTGAACGTGAGAGGGGCTGATGTTGCAGGTCATCTTCCTCTCCAGTGCTCCTTCCGGTCCATCACACTGTGCGCTTCCAGGCCGATGAACACGCTCTGAAGTCTTCCTCGAGTCCCAGAGTCTGGACATTTATTCCTCCTCTCTCTACACCATTCCAGCTCTGTGCGTGCAATTAATTTTCTCTGAGTCAAAAGCTCTGTGTACTCTTGTTCCCTGCAGAACAAAAGTGTATCTAGATCCCACCAGAAATGGATTTCTTAGAAATATCCTTTTATTTATAATAACCTAAGAGGTAACCTGTCTTTGTGTTTTAAAAGTATTGCTTTTTCTTATTTCCTTAAATTTAGAAACTTCCCTTTCAGTTCTTTTTTGTGAGATTAAGCATCTTAAAACTATTCTCCCTTTTGAATCACAATTAGCCAAGATAAACTTCTAGGCACCGCTGCAACAAATTCAGACCAAATACTGTGTTTGCTGTTTTTTTTACCATATTGAAAGTTTGAAATTCTGTGAACTCCCTTAGTAAAACATTCCTTACACCTTTTTATGAGGAAGTTCTCTTGAAGGACTAATTTGGATTTTCAACGTTAAGGTCATTTCTTTCTTAATAATTATATTCAACGTTGTGGCATGTAAACAATATGACAGTCCTTACAGATTGAGTTTATATTTACCTTATTAAGACTCTGCCTTTTTTGCTCCCTCACTTAAACACTTGTTGTCTCTCCCCAACCTATACAAATAAGAGTGCAGACCACGTATGACATGGCTGAAGCTCTGCTTCTATTATCTGGTAGACAATGTCCCAAATTCCTTTTTTTTTCAAACGTCTCCATGGCATCAGCCAGTGATAGCAGCCCGAATACTCCAGAGGGGACAGGACTGTGGCTTTGACAGCAGAGAGGAAACCCCTCCTCACGGCCTTTGTGTGGTTCTTGCCAACGCAGCGGTCATCCCGCTTCAGGGACCCTGCCCGGGGGGAAGGGAGCCACGTCCACCTGCCCAGGAGGGTGGGGGGGAGCCGTGTTCACCCGCCCCAGGGAGGGGAGCCCCCTGCCCAGGCCCAGGGAAGGGGGCCTGGTGGACCGGGGCTGCAGGCCAGCCCCTGAGCCGGTCCTTCCCTCCTGCAGATCACCTTCTTCGAGGACCGGGCCTTCCAGGGCCGCCACTACGAGTGCACCAGTGACCAGGCCGACCTGCAGCCCCACCTGAGCCGCTGCAACTCCATCCGCGTGGACAGCGGCCGCTGGATGCTCTATGAGCGCGCCCACTGCCAGGGCCTCCAGTACCTGGTGCGGCCAGTGACCACCGCGACCACCAGCTCTCCTTCCACTCCTGGCGCCCGCCCCCACGTGAGCCTGGTCCTCGGTCCTGCCGAGCCCTGAGTGCCATCCTGGCCCCAGGTGTAGTATTCCTACTAGAGGATCGTAGCCTTCTGTGTCTGGCTCTGACCATGTTCTCTTTTCCTTTATTAACACAAAGCTTTTAACTGGAAATTTTATTTTGCTAAAATTAACTCACCTCCACTGGGAGGAAGTAGTGTTTGTTATTAGTTCAGTGTCTATGCCACAGGTGACGAATAAGCAAAGGATTAGCTCCTTACTACCAGGTGGCCTTGGGATAGTTCCTTGGGCTGTTTCTCTCTTTCCTCATCTGTGAAATGGGGCTAATAAGAGCAGCTCATTCACAGGGTTGTGATAAGGCCGAAAGCAGGGCACCTGGCACATGGCAGGCCATGTGGGGAGTTAATACTCCCCAAAGTATTAACTATTATTTTTATTTTTTTTGTGAGGAGGATCGGCCCTGAGCTAACATCTGCCAATCCTCCTCTTTTTGCTGAGGAAGACTGGCCCTGGGCTAACATCCATGCCCATCTTCCTCCACTTTATACGGGATGCCACCACAGCATGGCTTGATGAGCAGTGCCTCGGTGCACGCCCGGGATCCCAACCGGCGAACCCCGGGCCACCACAGCAGAGCGTGCGCACTTAACTGCTTGCACCACTGGGCAGGCCCCTTAACTATTATTATGAACATCAAGGCCTCTCAAGTCCTGCTTTTCAATTAGGCAAAACTGGTAACCAACAATGTGATTCCAACAGCTCCTGCAAAGCCCACTCTCTCCCATAGAAATCTCCAGCAGCCTGGAACTCCAGTTAGGGATTCTCTACTTCGACTATGACAGAGTCCTGCAGAGAATGTGCCACTTGTGTGAAGCTGGAAACCCCCTTAGAGGGTTTAACACCTTACTGGACCCAGGCTGGCACTCAGAGCCTGAAAACCTGGGCTTCCACTTTCCTTCCTGACTCTTCTAATCACAGACTGAAAGCTCTAGGCGCTAGTTTTCATAACGGAAGAAAAGCTTATAAGGGTTCTGCACGTGTGAAGATCAGACTGGATACCACAGGCGCCAGCCCCTTGCAAACCATGAGGTTGCCTTAGGAGCAGTCGACTAGGCCGCAGAGTGATGCTTCCGAGAGCCTTTCCTGAAGAGGATTTGGCGGTGGAGGAAGGAAGACGCCGAGTGGCCCCTGCGGGAAGGAGCAGATAAAGAAGGGCAGCGCTCAAGGAGGGACAGACGGGACCTGCCCAGACAGCAGCCTGCCGTTCCATCTTCCTAAAGGTTCTGTAATCTGTGGTCTGGAAAGGCCTCCCTCGGGATCTTGAGCTTCCATTTTCAGTAATTACCCAAAACTGTTTTGCAGGAGCACGTGCCAGAGCTGAGAACCGAAACCGCACCTGTGCCGGCTCTCGCTCTTCAGGATTTTAGGGCAGCAGCAGGGCGTAAAGCTTGAAGCTGACATTAGGGACTGCCCGGGCCGGACTCTCTTCCTGAATCGCCACCCAGCTGTGCCCCACTTTAGGGAAAGCAATTGGACTTCCTCTCCCTAGCCTCTTCTAATGCTGCTGTCCTTTTATTTTAATGTCTAATTATTTGTATATCATCCAAGGAGAGCGTCAGTCCACTGTAAGTCTATGAAGGAGAGAGCAAAACAGATGTATAAAAATTGTTACTTAAGAATGGTACTAAAATGGCCAGTGTGTATGGTTCCTGTCGGTTGCCGCCCAGACAACTCTAGAGAGCACCATTCACGTCATGGGCTATGTGAACGGTGCTCTCGAGTTTTTCAGTATACAACCTACCCAACTGTACAGCAGCAGCCCCGGTGTTGGCAGTCTTTCTTTAATTTGTCACTTTGATATAGAAACGATGGAGAAAAACCCATTCTCCCAGGGGTGTGTATGATTGTTTGCTAAAGCCTTGGTTTTCTGACTTTTCCTCGCCTGCCGATGCTGAGTCCACGGACCAGCTCCCATGGGACCAGGATCTGGCAGCGGAGGACGACAGAGGCCAGAAGGCGGAGCTCACGGAGGACGGCTCCTCGCTTCAGGACCGCTCCGCTCCCTCCACGCGCCGGAGGGCTGCTGGGTCCTCTGGGAGACGCCCATCATCTACCAGTGCGGCAGTTCCTGCTGAGCCGGGACCACGGGCGCTGCCGCGACCGGGGGCGTGGACGCCAGGGGGGGCTCCGGAGGGGAGCCCTGGGCACCGCCACGACCGGGGGCGTGGACGCCAGGGGGGGCTCCGGAGGAGAGCGTGGATTTCTGCTGAAGTAGTTTCACTCTCCCCTTTTCTCCATCTGGAAGCTGGTAGAATATTCCCGCGTGTTTCTTGCAGTCGTAGTCCTCTTTCCTTCCAGGCTCCTTGGAAGGGCTTAGCGGAGACAAAGCGAGGAATAACCTGGGCGTCTTCCCGGCGTCCGTGGGAAGGGCGGTGGGGGAGCGGTTAGGAGCACAGCCGTGGAGCCGGATGCCTGGGTCCGAATCCACTGACCAGCTGTCGGTGAGGGCAGGTCCCCTAGCATTTCTCTGCCTCGGTCTCCTAGTTTGTGAAGATGGCGTCATCACACTCTTCATCTCATAAGCTTGTGCTGTGGACTGACAGTCAATGTTTGTAACTCTCTCACGACAGTGCCAGGCAAGACGTAACTGCTGCGTAATGTCTTTACCACATAGATTCCCTTGGTTGGTGCAGAGTATTTGGACCTTATGAATTAGTGTTTTTCCAAGTATCAATAATGGGTTGAGGTTCACCCGCATCAGAATCACCTGGGACACTCGTCAAAATGCAGGTTCCGAGGCCCCACTCCCAGGTGGTTCTCATGCAAATGAAATCTGAGCGCACAGCTCTAAATCTGGTTTCTTGCACTACAGAATTACATCCAAAAAGATTGAGCACCTCCATTTTAGACACTGCGCTGGGAGACAGCAACGCCTAGGATGGCCCGAGGGGCAGCAGAAGCTCCCACCCAAATTTTACAGGACTTCCCTGGGGCGCCTTAGGGGCACGCACGTCTCTGGGGGGTCTCGCGTGCGTCTATGGAGACTCCTGTACGTAGGGGGGGCCTGGCGTGCGCCGGTGGGGTGGGGCCTCGCGTGCGCCCGTGCGGTCCCCTGCACGCCTGTGGGGGCGTGGAGGAGAAGGCCGAGGCGCTCGGCTGTGCTGTGAGACGCTGTCGATGCGCGCCGCCTTGTCTAGAGCGGACGCTGCGTGTCCCCGGTACCGGGCGCAGGATTACGAGCAGGTAGCAAAGGTGCTGCTCCACACTCTCTCGTGACTTTTCCCACGGAATGCTGAGAAGAGACACGGACGCAGCATCCTCCCGCCGCCGTGACGGGCAGTGTGACGAGGGTCAGAGCCCTATGGCGTGACTGCAGTCGGAGCCCTCGGGCGCGAAGCCCCGCCGTGTCTCTGTCAGGTCGGTCCGCACAGCTCGTGAGCCAGGACGGGGAGGCCCGGGGCTGCCCCAGGAGGGGCGGGGAGTGGGCAGCTCGGGCCGCGAGCCAGGACGGGGAGGCCCCGGGGCAGTGCTCCGGGAGGGGCGGGAAGCCGGGGGGGAAGAGGGGGCAGCTCGGCGCCCCATGGAGGGCCCCGCGGCCCGATCAGGGCTCCGGTCTCTCCAGCCTGCAGCCAGAGGCTCTGGGGGCCGCATTCCCACGCGCCCCGCGGAGGTTGGACGTGGGGAGAGGGGACACAGGACGCCCGGAGCCTGGGCTCTGCTTCGGAAGGCTCAGGGCGAGCTTCAGCAGCACAGCCCGCGGAGCTGGGCTGAGCGCAGGGATCTGGCCGAGCCCCGAGGGGCTCCGCGTGGGGCTCACCCTCAGCAGGATCGGGAGGGGTGACACAGTGTCCCCCTTCTCCGCGAGAGTGGAGAGGTACGACGCCGTACACGCCCTGCACAGGGCCTGGCCCGCAGCCGGTGCTCGATGCTTGTTAAATTCTGTGGATTTGGGAGGAATGCGGGTAGAGGTGGTAGGAATGTGGTGGACTACTCTTGTGTCATAGCGGGGAAAACACGGGGCCTGCGAGGGGAACAGTGAGTAAGCTCAGGCTGGCTGAGGTGTTGGCGCCCAGACGAGGGAAGTGAGAGGAGGTGGTCGATGGCTAAGGCCAGGTCTGGGAGGGAGATGGCATTGGTCAGGCCTTGGCTGAGACAGAAAGGACGTCATCAGAGGGAGCATACCCTGAGCTCCACAGCAGAAGGGATAAAGAAAGGAGAGCAGTGGACCAAGCAGAGCGTTTCACATCCACGTGAGCAAAACCAAGAAGGAGCGGCATCAGTACAGACACGAACGCCGCTGCTTCCTCCAGGAGCGATGGGACCCCTCCTGCCCCAGGACTCTCCTCGAGAGGCCGCGCAGACCCGTGGGTCTGAAGAGGCGGTTGACAAGAATCAGCAGAAGCTGCTCAAAACCTTTCCACTCTCGGCGCCTCTCCTCTCAGCGCCTTTCATGGGACTACGCCAGTACGTCTCCGCTTAGTTATTCTCGCCCAGACCCTTTCAGCTTTCTTTAAAGACCAATTTTTTTCTCTAAAAACAAAATTGGAATATTGAATACATTATTTTGTGATATGAGTTGTTTCTGTTGTTAGTAACTGCTAAGGTTATTTAAAGAAACTTTAGAAAGAAAGAGGCAGAGGTGAGGGAGAACACAGAGACACCAGCTAGCCGGCTGCGGCACGCATTCAGAGAGGAGAGAATGGTGGCTTAGGGCAGGGTGGTGGCATTTGTGGAAGTGAGAAGTGGTCAGATTCTGATCATATTCTGAAGGCAGAGCCAACGAAAATTCATGCTGGCTTCAGTGTGGGTGTGAGAGAGAGGTTTGGTCTGAGCACCTAGAAGGATGGAATCTCCTTCAACCCGGGCAGAGAGAACTGCAGGGGAACAGGGCTGGGGAGGAAAACCAGGTGTCCCGTTTTGGACCAGAGGCATGAGATGTCCATGAACATCCCAGTGGAGCTGTTACCCAGGCGGCTGGTTACACCAGCCTGCAGTTTGGGAGCCATTCGTGGGCTGAGAGCTCCCTTTTCGGGTCATCAGTGGGTGGTGGTGTTGGAAGTCTCAAGTTGAATGGGATCCCCCTGGGTGTTAGGTGCAGAAGGCCCCAGGGAACCCCAACTCCACCAACACTGAGGCAGAGAGGAATGTTTGTGTCAGGGAGGCCTAGCTGCTATAACAAATCACACCAAAAGTTCAGTGGCTTCACAATAAAAGTTTTATCTTTCATTTAAAAAAATAATAAATTTTTTTTAAAAATATAAGTTTTTTTTTTAAATGGTAATGACTTTTTAGCTAATTCTTCAGACCAGATAAGCCTGGAAACATTGAAGTCAGCAGGAACAATGCCAACACAGTTACAGAAGTGGAATCAAATTGTTGTTTTGTATCACTTTATTTTTTGCCCATTATACTAGAAAGCACTATCTACCAATTCATCAAGAAAATTTGGAAAATTGTAATGAATAGTAAAAAATACCACGATGCATATGCACTCTATTTTAGAATTGTTGAGAGTGATCAGGGCTTTGAAGCTTTAGTAAGTAGCGGACAGAGGCCTGGTGCACAATCCACTACCTGGATAAGTCCGGGCGCCTCCCCCCAGCGCAGCCCATGAGAACCAGCTGGGCTCCTTTTAACATGCAGAGTCCCAGACCCAGCGAATCAGAACTCGCAGGGAGCTCCCTGTGCACAGTGTGGTTAACAAGCCCCCCCGACAATGGTTCTGACGTTGAGTGCTTGGGAAACAATGAGTGAAAGCCGTCCTTCCCAAAATGTGGTCTGAAACCAGCAGCATGGGAGGCCCTGGGAGCTTGCTAGAAATGCAGAGTCTCAGGCCTCACCCAGGCCTGCTGATTCAGAATGTTCATTTTAACAAGATCCCCCAATGATTCTATGTGCACATAAATTTGAGAAGCCCTGGGCTAAAGAGCACCAGTACCCCCTCATCCAGGCCATTTAGATCACTGATTCCCAAGTCTGCCTGTCCATCAGAGTCACCACGGAACTTTTACAAATGCTGATGTCTGGGCCACAATCCTGAAGGTTCTGAATTAATTACAAATTTTCAAATAATTTCTTCTGATTTAAAATTTATCAACTTATATATGCTATTTTACTGATTTATTCTAGATATCCAAATATACCTAATATTTTAATAATGATCCAGCTTGATTGGAAAACAAGGTTTGGATCCAGGCTCAAGAAGGGCGTTCCCAACTTCTCTTAATGGAGCTGACCACCAGGCCCAGCAGAGCAGCTGTCCACTGCAGGCGCCCTCCTGGGACGGTGCAGAGTCAACACACGGCAGGGAGGGCGCAGGGCTGGGCAGACAACCCCTTCAGGGAAAGCCACAGAGAGACCCAGTGACGGGGGACAACGAGCCTTTTGAAGTTTTATTGTTGATTAGGCCAGCTGAACCACCTGAGGGCCAAGGAGATACTTACCTTGTTCAGGAACATGAAGAAGCCAGCTATGCGGAAACTATCAGCTGAATTTATTACAAACAAGACAGCTCTCTACACACAAATCCTCTCTCTTTCTTTCTGTACCCTGCTTCTCCATCTTTCGTACTGATTTATGGCTTCTGTAATTCTTTTTTTTTTTTTTTTAGTGAAAAGTTGGAAGTCTTTTGTGCCATACAGAGACTAAATGGATAAAAATTCCAAACTCTTTAAAGTAGCTTCCTTTGGTGCATCCCAAAGTGCTTATTAAGCAAATGTAAATCTTATTGAAAAGGCAATGTTTGAGAGTTTTGTGACACATTTCATAAGAGAAGGTGAAGACAGGCGTGACAGTTGATCCGTGTTCACAGGAGCAGGTGTGGCTCTTTTAAGGGGGAATCCAGCATTTGCACTGTCCTTTTAGGAGAGCCCTGTGTCTTCCTCCTCCATCTCTCCACGTCTGACAGATCCCTTGCTAATTTATGCAACTCTGAGTTCATGAGTAGGACAGATCCCACATCCTGGTCAAAGGTTTCCTCCATTTCACCTTCAAGCTCAACCCTTACTGACTTATGACTTCTCAGCCAACTTTTTTTTACATCCCTTACATTTTTTTTCCTTACCATTGTATTTGAATAGTTTTTTATAGGAGTCTTGATCAATCTCCTTTAGAAAAAAAAGGATAGCTATTCCAAAACCTTGTTGGCTGCCTTCCTCTGTTCCTCTGTTCCTCTCTCTGTGTCTGCAGGCATGTAAGGATATCCTCCTCCCACTGGTCTTGAGATATCTCGAATCCATCTGAGTGTATTCAGAGATAATGAACGGTGTGCGTGGCTCCTCTACAGCCCATCCCTGCATGTGAACCACAATGTTGGCTCTTTAGAATGACACCTAAGCTGTGTGCCTTTAGGCTGCTTTGATTGTATCCTGCCTGAACCTTCCTACTCCCAGCTTACGGGGGTCTCGAGGTGTGAACTGGGAACTGTTGATATAGCTCACAAATATAGTTCATGTTCTCATACCCTTTGGGCTTAGTTACACATTCCAGAAAACCTCCACCATACTTACTACGTGAAAGGGGAATGCCCAGATCCCAGAGCCCTACAAGGATTCACCAGACTCCAGCTTTGAAATTCACCGTCTCTCAGTCACTCTGGCTTTGTGGCCACCTGCCTCACCTTCTCAGGGTCCTGGCTTGGAAAATAAGATAAACCCTGTCTTCCTTCAGCATCTTTTCTTCCCATGAAGTCAAACGGGTCCATTCTAAGCAAAGTCTTACATCAGACTCTCCAAGACCACCACTCCACTCCCAAGTTTCAGATTCTTCTCTATGGTTTCCATGTCCCACACTCACTTTTTCCACTGACTTAATAATATTTTTTTGTTCTTCACAACCTTCCTCTTAAATATTTACTTAATCAAGCTTTATTTAAAATTTTCCTATCCCCCTCACCTCCGCTGTAAACCTCCATTCAAGTATTCACAGGACACAAGTTTGCATTTAAGCAGCAGCAGCACACTCCCGTAAATCATCATCCCGACATAATCGCTCATGTCATAGTTAAGTCACCATGACCGTCCAGCCGGCTTCCTGTTGAAAGCATTGCTCCTGGATCCTCAAGAGCTAGTTTTTGGAGTCAAACTTAGCACTTACTTTACCAGGAACTGGCCATGAGACATCAGGGATGCTGCTTAACCTCTCAAGGCTGCAGTTTTTCCATCTGCTGAATGGGGATAATAGCAGAACTCACCTCATGGGGTTTGTGAGACGTAAGTCATAGTATATAATGTAAAGTGCCTGACATACAGTAACTCATTAAATCTTAGCTATCATTGTTACATTTTATTTATCTTTTTTATTATCCTAAGTATTATATTTTGTACTTACTGCAGATTTTTAAAAATTATCATGAAACCCAAAGCTTAAGGAAGACTGTCTTAGGTATGAGGCAGTTTGGCTAAAAATAATGTAATTATATTTGTGGAGCAGTAGTACCTGGAAAACAGGAAATAATAGATCTACTGTTCTCCAGACTAGTCAAATTGCTCAATTCTAGGCAATATATTGTAAAGGTATCGTTACTAACATGTCATATTTTCTAAAGAGGACACCAGGGTTGTGCGGAGTCTAAAAACCATCTCCTATGAGTAAAGAAACTGGACTATTGGGACTACAGAAGTAGTTAGTATTTTCAGATATTTAAAAGGCTCCCATGGGCCTTCTATGTACAAGCTTTGTTGTAAAACCTCAGAAAATAAATATCATGTAGATATAGTCCTGGATACCTAAGAGAGATAGGCATTCGCAAACCGATTCATAGTGGAAAAAGAAACATATGACAATCTGGACTTGATTGGGATGGGCGTCTGAAGTGTGATGGGGGGTCTTATAGGACTGAGCCCTTAGCATGTGGGACCTGACACTGTCTCTGGGTAGATAGTGTCAGAATTGAGTTAAATTGTAGGACACCCAGCTGGTGTTGCAGACAATTGCTTGATGTGAGAAAAACCCCAAACGTGGTGACCAGGGTACAGGAGTGTTCAGAGTTTTGTGTGTAAAGGAAAACAATGGTGTGTTTTTTCTTTACTCCTAAGCAGCATACCCCAATAAAAGAAACCAGGGCTCCTAGGAGAAGTGGTTAACTCCAGGGCGGGAGCAGAGAAAATACAAGATGAGTTTGGAACATCTTGTGGTACAGAAAGTAAGAGAATGCTAAAAAAAAAATAAAAGGCGGGGTGGGGGGGTGCTGGTGTTGAGGCAGGGAGAGACACGGGAGCCAACCAGGTGGTGTTCCATCGATGGAAGCTGGGACTGTTGACTGGGCTGAGGGTCAGCCCATCTAGGGCTGGTGAGTGTTCCGCGTGATGGCGGCTCTGCAGGGAGCTTCTGGGATGGTCACATGGGGAAAGGGGCCTCTCCCTACCCTCTTCCTCACTGGAGCTATCAATGTTAATACCTCTGTTAGCCTAGAAGCAAACCCAAAATTCCCGGTGAGGTTTTACACGTATTATAACTTTAGCGCTGCTGAGAAGATTCTTCACTGAAGTTTTGTGACACAGCAAAGACTGAAATTCTTCAAGCATCTGGAATGCATTTCCAGACATGTAAAGCTGACCTGTTGGCACCGTGTAATACAACCCACAGCTCAGGAGCAAGGACTGAGCAGCTGCTGAGAGGACAGCAGCTTCAGAAGGCTGTCGTGCAGCCTCGACAGCGCTTCTTTCTCCAGGCAGCCAACAGTCATAACCGACAGCGGTTTCAGTGTTCCCAGTGTGTCAGGCGTGGTACCAATCACTTCTCATGGGTTTGCAGGTTCCGTCCTTTCACAACAACCGCATGAGGTAGATACTGGTCCAGTCTGCATTTAACAAAGACTCAAGTTCGGAGCAGTTAAGTGATTCACCCAGTGCTACACACAGACGGAAGGAGAAGAGCCAGGAATTGAGGCTAGATTTCCCTGACTTCGGGATCCTCACATTTCACAGTTACCTCGCCTCTGTGGAGATAGGAGACACTCAGACACAGGAAGATGGGGCGTGGGGGCGGGGTGAAGGGAGAGACAGAAATGTATACACTGTGTCCTGGACATGGCATTTCCAGCAAAATTTGCTGAAGGCTGTAATCTCATCCAGGGAGTGGCAGGAGAAGTGCCCCACCTAGAGGACCGGAAACCGAGGCCAGAGGAGCCCATGAACTTCAAAAGCCAGAGCTGTTTGAGATTTCAGGCGTGTCACACTCATGACACCAGACTGGATGTTGTAGCTTGTGTCGTTTTAGACAAGGTTGTCAGCAAGACCATAAAAGGTGTGACTAGCAGGGTCCCTGCTTCCAAGGGACATTCTTAAAACACATTGGCAGGCCTAGACTTGCAGCAGTCTGCCTTCACAGGACAACCCTGCCTTCGTCTGGGGGAGGAACAGACTTGGTAAACCATCACTCATGTTTCTGGGTCATGATACCAAAGACCTTAGCAGGGCCTCCTCAAGAGGATAATCTGTGCAAATTAAACAAGGAAAGAGGTGCAGCGTGGAAAGTGCTGTGGTGTCGCAGGAAGTTGCTCTCAGATAGGAAACATCAGGATGCTTCCCAGTGCTCCTGGGAGAAGCGAGGAAACTTGACTCTGTGCTCCCAATGAGAAAAGGAATGCTAGTGCTGGCACCACCACGATCCACTGTCTTGTTGATGGGGAGTGGGGCCACTTCACCCCTTTAGAAGAGGGACAAGCTCCAGCTTGTGAGGTGGGCTGTGGACCCCTCCTGTGAAATGAGATTTAGAGATGGGGCTGGAACTTAAAATAAAAAAAAGGAAAAGAAATTTTGTCAGCCTGGGACTGAAACCCATGTGGGTAGCATATGATTATTATTCATTATCTTGAGTGAAAATGATATGGCCTTTTTTTTGTTTTTTATAGGATGGCAAGTTTACTAGATGGTAACTTCAAGGACTAGGAGGCCCATGATCTGTCTTTAGAAGACAGAAAACAAAGGGAGAAGTTCAACTTGGAAGCAGAGGCTGAGAAGACCAGGGACAGAGCTGACACACCTCTGGAAGGCCTGCTGGGGTCCCCGGAAGAAAGGGCAGCACGAGGCTGGAGTAGTCACATAGGACAGGAGCAGAGGAGGGCTCCCTGCACAGGGGAGGGCTTGCTGGGGAAACCACCAAGTTCCAGAGAGAAGCACAGACACCAGTGATGCTGAGTTCTCTTCAGTGTTCCGGAGGATCAGATAAGACGTGGCGGCAGAACTTGAGTGGCAGCACCTGACGCTGTGTCAGTAAAGAGTAGGAGCTGTGAAGATGGACGTGGAGAACTCAGGCAGGTGCCAGGAACCCACACCTACTCGGCTGCTGCTCAAGTCTGGGCTTGCGTCCTAGGACAGAACTCAGGCAGAAGGTGAGGCCAGTCTAGCAAAATACAGCTCCCACTGAAGGGACAGGCAGGCTGGTGGGCAGAAGCAGCTTGATGTCCAGGCGGAAATCTGGGATTTTGTTCATCTCTGTTGCTTCTGAGAATGCTGACTGTAACCTGTTGGTTCCTGAATGGTCAAGCTTCCCAGCCACCTTCCTCGTTGGCTTCATGACTAGAAGGACAGAGCCTGCAGGTAACAGGTATTGCTGGCAGCTGGGGGACCTGAGCAGGCAGGGACTAAGAAGGGTACCAGGAAGGCCAAACTCAACATGGGCTCAGACAAAGGCTAAGACACACTCTGCCAGCCACACATTCATTCAAGCGACAGTGCAACACAGGTTAGGTGAGCACCTGTCATGTCCCAAGCCCCAGTGCTGCTGAGTTAAGCAGAGGAATTTCAGAGATGGTGAGATAGTCTGCCACGAAGGAGAGAAAGAGGAACTAATACTGCTGGAGCCCCTGCTCTGTGCCAATCACTGTCCCAGGTCTGGGAATGCGAGGAAGAATAAGATAGAGCCTCTCCTCTCGAGGAGCTGAGCATCTAGCAGGGGAGCCAGACCCACAGTTAACTTGATGAGGTAAACAAGGTTAACCAGTTGGAGCTGAGGATGCGAAGGGCCACAGAGGCACAGAAGAAGAAATAGGCAAATTCTTCCTGGATAAGTAGGGAGAATTCCAGAGGAGGATTTTCTGTCTCCTGAGGGGATGACATTGGAGATGGATTTTAAATATGAATAAGAATTTAACTATTGAGAAAGCAGAAGGATGCAGACAAAACAGTACGAGAAAGGCATGAACATAGAGACGTGACCGGGACAGCGAGGAAGTCACGGGGTGGAGGAGCGGGCGGAGGCGAAGGGCCTGAGAAGATGTGAGAAAGGTGGGGTAGAGCAGGGTACGAGCTACTTTCAGGTAACGGGGCCACGGAAGGCATTTCCAGGCTTGATGCAATTGGACCTGTGTTTCCTTCGAGACAAAGGACTGACGAGTGGGAGGAGGGACGACAGAGGCAGGAGACCAGGGAGCCCCAAGAGCATTTGCAGAGAACTGGGCCAACTTCAAGTGCACCTGCCCTGGCTAAGGGGGCATCCTGACACAGCCCCCCATCCCATCCTGGAGAGAGGACCCAGAGTGGCCTGGTCCTCCAACTTTTCATGAAGATCTGCAGCTGCACATTCTCATGTTAATGCTCCACCCACCATCCTCAAACTTGTAAAAGTCATCAGGTAGGGCAAGCAAAACATCCTTAGTCAAATTCCTGCACAATTAGGAACAAAGGAGGGATTGAAAATCCAGACAGGGTAGGTTGGGAGTTAAGCCCTGGAGTCAGACAGACCTGGGCCTGAATTCTGTTTTTCCCCATAAGCAACCGGGAGGCCAGGGGCAAGTGATTTAGCGTCTCTATACTCAGTATACTAGAGTCTCAGTATACTAGATGCTTGCGGGTTGTCGTGAAGAATAAATTGAATAAAGCGTGTGTAGCATTTAGCATAGGACTTGCCATATAAGTGCTCAGTATAGGTAAGCTTCTGTGGTGGTGGTCCATCTGCTGTATTGTCACTCTTGTACATTGTATTACTGTGCAGTCAATGCATTGTTCTCCTTTTCATAAGTTAGCGTTGAGGATTTTTTAAATTCAAAGCACCACAAATAACCACTACAACGTTAAAAAATATTCATATTTCCCTAGTTTTGATACCCAGAGAAGTAAGAAAAAACTTAACTGGCATTATTTATCCTCCCTTTGGAAAACAACCCAGAAAATATGGACCTGAGATTCATCAAGTCTTTCGAGAATTTGTGCTAATTATGTTTTTTAATGAGCCTGATCTTTCTCTCCCTTCTTCTGAAGTCTTGAAGAAAGTTTTTAACTTAGGAGAAATTTTCCAGCTTACATTTTCAACAATAATGGAGTTTTATAGACATTTTAATAGCCTAACCTATGTTAAACTTAAGACAAAGTCGACCACTTAAAAAAGCCTGAGTGAACAAATATCTCACCTCCTAAAGATAAGTATTCAATGCTTTACACTTAATCCCCAAATACTTTGTATCCAACTTTGCTCAGAGAGCATTCAAGAGAAGCTTAGGAGCAGCTGTTGTGTTTGACTACACTTGGGTTCCATTTCTGTCTTCTAGCAAAATAGGAAAGGCAAGACTAGCCTACATGGAGTCAGAATGCAGATAACTCTGAACTGAGGTCACTGTCATATCGTATTGGGCAGGATGCTTCCAATTGCAAGGGACTGAAACTAACTCACACAAGCTTAAACAAAAGGAGAATTTATTGATCCACATAATGTAAAAGCTTCAGGCATGGTTGGATGCAGAGGTTCAAATGAAATCATTAGGAACTGTTCTCTGTAGCTGTCTTCCTCAGCTCTGCTTTCCTCTGTGTTGGCTTTCCTCTCAAGCAGGCTCTTTCCATATGGTGGACCTCAACAGCTCCAGGCTTACAGCATCCTTTATCTAGAATCCCGAAGAAGAGTTCTAGAAAAGCCTTGGCATTGGTTCTCATTGACCAAGCTGGAGTTAATTTCCCTTTACCTGAGCCAGCCACTGTGGCTAGTAGAGTAGAATAAATGGCTGAAGACAAGCCTGGGCTAAACCCTGGAGCAGGGGATAGAGTCAATGAGACCTAAGCTGCATAGCATGAGAATGAGGGAGGGGTGTTCACCTAGGAAAAGAGGGCATTAAAAGGTAGAATGGATACCAAGCAGGAAAAAAACCAGATGCCTGCCACCAGGTGATGCCCACCACAAAATCCAGACAAAACGGATAACTTATTTTCTGCCGCAGCAGGTAGCAAACGCCCTGTAGTGAATGGGCAAACCAGCTCCCAGCTCCATCATTGCTGGGAACAGAGAAGCTGAGTGGAGTCTACTGACAGCACCTGATTGCTCAAGCAGCATTCTGTTGGCTTCGACTTCATGAAGCAGAACAGGACGTCTTCTTCTTCGAAACTTAGAATGCTTAAAAAAAACAAAACCACATTACTGGAAGGATTTATAGTTCAGTAAGAACTTCCTGTTGATAAGAGTGACTAAACCCGGGAATGAAATTACTGTGTAAAGTTGTGAGATTGTTCTACCAGGAAATGTCTAAAAAACACGGCCAATGAACTTGCGGATCTCTTAAAGCCAAGTCTTGGAGAGATCTGCAAATAATACCATTCTTTTGAAAGGCCTAGTCTCCCTCCCCACAAACTTATACCTAGTGTGGTCCTTTAATCTATTATCTCATTTTGAAAACCAGACTTTGAACTTCAGCAGTTCTGAAACCAAGGCTTTGTCAAGCTCCTGCTGCTAACTAGCAGAAGGATTGTGCGGCAAGAAGAGGTTTAGATTTGGGGTTACAGGCTTTGAGTTCAAGTCTCCAATGTACTTCTTTTTTATGTCTAATTTGTGCGTCATTTTATTTTTTATTGAGATATAATTGACATATAATATTATGTTAGTTTCAGGTGCAGAACGTAATGATTCTGTATTTGCATATACTGCAAAATGATCTCCACAACAGGTCTAGTTAACATCCTTCACCACACATAGTTATAAATTTTTTTTCTTGTCATGAAAACTTTTAAGGTCTACTGTCTTAGGCACTTTCAAATATTCGATATTATTAGCTACAGTCACCGTGTTGTGCGTACATCCCCACCCAACATGCTTCTTGTTAGTTGCGTGGCTTTATGCAACTCTCAGAGCCTCAGTTTCCTTTTCTCTCAAACTTGGATAGGAATTCCTGCCCTACCTACCTCGCCAGATTTTTGTGAGAAGCAAATGTGATAATGTTCAGGAGGCCAATATTTGAAGTAGACATTGTCCTATTTTATTGTAATGAAGACACATGGAGTTATTCTGTAATAAAACTGTTGCTTACAGAGCCACTAACTTCCAAGACATTCCTAGCCTTTCCCCCAAATGGGCAGCTGCTCATATTTGAATATTTTAATAAATGTGGATAGAAGTTCATTTAAGGCTTAGACTGCTTTCCTTTTGGAGAAACAAAATCATATTTTCTCCTTTAATAAAGATAGTTAGGAATTATTTAGGGGATTTTTATTCCTTTCTTTGTAATTAATCTATTTTTACCCTCAGATTATGGAAGTGTTTCGTGAGACAATATCTGTTTCATGTATGTGTTGTTTCTTGCTGCCGTTCTTTCCATCTTGGATCCCTTTCACTTCCTTCCCTCATGTCCCGACACATGCAACTCCACACTTGCTGCCTCAGTCCCTGTCCACCTTCAGGCAGGAGATGGGACACACACGTGTGTGCGCACGTGCACACGCACACACACACACACACGCCGGAAGAGGAAGCATACAGGTCAAAAGACAGGAGGAAAATTAGGAAAAAGACAAAATTCAGGGGACCCAGAGAAGAGTGTTAGGGAGTGTTAGGGAAATTGCCAAGTGGGTTGGAATACAATGAATTGAGGGGAGGGTTGGGGGGGTTCTGAGTTGTTGCCTAAAAAGCTGGAGCTTGTCTGTACAGCTCGTCTCTCTGGCTGCCCGAGTGCTGGGAGACTGTGCTCAGCTGTGTTGTCACATAGGATAATCTAAGCAGCCTCTGGTAGTTTTTCTGTGAATGTAATTTTTGGCCTTTGGAATCAATTTTCAAAGAGTAATGTACACAACAACATAGATGAAACTCACAAATGCAATGTGGTGCAAAGGAAGCCAGACACAAAGGTCCAGTGATTCCATTTTTTTATAAAATATAGAAACAGGCAAAAGGAATCTGTGCTGTTCAAAGTCAGGTCATGGTCGCCCTTAGGGTAGGGAGTGACTGGAAAGGGCTCAGCGGGTTCCGGGCTTCTGGAAGTGTTCTGTTTCTTGGTCTGGGTACTGGTTACATGGGAGCGATCAGTGTGTGAAAACCATTGAACTGTATGCTTACAATTTGTGCACTTTATATATAATACCTAATAAGAATTTAATTAACATCAGTTGCTTTAAGAACATTTCAAGCACAGATGCCTTGAACTTGTATTTTCTCCTCCTCACTGTGGTCAGCTGGAGTGGAGAGTAGGAAAGGCTCTTGACGGCCACGCCCTTCACTGCTCATATATTCATTCAACACGTGTTTGTTCAAGAATGGTGTCGGACCCCAGAGTCCAAGGGGCCCTGCCTTCACACAGAGTCGCGGGGGGTGGGATGGATGGCAAGCAAATAACCACACAGGTGGATATATTGGAGATAGAGAGGGAGGGGGATGCCGGAAAGAGACCTGAAGGGTGAGCAGGTGTTTGAGGGAAGGCTGGTGTGGGCAGACGGGATATGAGACACGGAGGGTTGTCAGCGGGCGGTTAAATGTTAGGCCAACGACCCACTAGAGGGCGACCACAGACAGCATTTGTGGCGGTTCCTAAACCAATCAAGAAACATTCAAGTTTCGTAGCTTTTGCTTAGTTTCAGTTCTCATTAGTGTCAGACGAACACAAAGTACCCAACGGAAACTGAAGATTCTAGTGTAAATTTACGTATGTAAGTGTCTTGCCTGATAATATAATACAGATTTCTACAAATGCCTAATGACCTTAAAAAGAAAAATTGAAAAGGAGTGTTAAAAGAATGTTTTCTTGACCTTTACACATCCTGAAAGAGCTGCCCACAAGTCCTGGATACACTATTACTCTTCTGATTCCTTGGTACCCCCACGCCGAGTCCCTCACAGGGCTGACCCACGCCCCCAGAGCGTCCCCTGTGGGTCTGCTGTGCAGTCGTGTCTGCTGCTCGCTGAGGCAGCTGATGAGCAAGTGTCGTTTTACACGCTGCGTGCAGACAGGAGCAGGCGGGACAACCCGTAACTGGCCTCATCCTATTAGATGAAATCAGGATTCAAACCAAGACGTTTCAGTGTATTTAGGAGTTGATTGCTTTAGCATCCGCCAGACGCCAGGCACTCCAGAAAGCATGTAAGGTGTGGCACTCCCTGCCTTTAAAACGAATTCCCGGTGCAATTAAAAGTTTTTAAATTTTTAATTTAAAAAAAAATTTTTTTGGTGAGGAAGATTGCCCCTGAGCTAACACCTGTGCCAGTCTTCCTCTATTTTGTATGTGGGATGCTGCCACAGCATGGCTTGATGAGCAGTGTGTAGGTCCATGCCCGGGATCTGAACCCATGAACCCAGGCAGCCAAAGCAGAGGGCTTGAACTTAACCACTATGCCACCAGGCCAGCCCCTAAATTTTTAATTTTTGAAAAATGGAAGCAAAGCTCTGATGGTGGTGGGTAAAGGCCTGCAGGGTCTTGCCCTTGCTCATCTCTGGGCTCCTCCCCTCTCCTTCCTTCCTTCCTCATGCTTTCCAGGCTCTCTGATCTTCTTGTTTCTGTGAAATCACCAGCTATTTTGCATTTTCTGTCACCTGCCTTTTGCATTTGCTGTTCCTCTTGCCTGAAACGGTCAGCTCCCATCTTCTAACAAGAGGCTTCTAGTCATTCACGTTCCAGATTAATTGTCACATCTTAGGACAGTTAAGGCCCTTCCCAGCAGAACCCTGGCCTCAGCTGGCACTTTGCTGCCCCGTGCCCTGGCCCAGGTTTCCCAGCCTCGCTAGCAGCTGGAGTGGCCGTGGTTCTGGTTAACGAGATGTAAGTAGAAACGGTGAGTGGGACTTCCTAGAAGCTCCTTACAGAAAAGCAGACAAGCCCTTCTTCCTGCTTTCCTCTCTCCTGCTATTTGGGATGTAGATGTAATAACAGCAGCTTCTGGAAGCATCTTGTACCCTGAGAAGACAATGAAGAAGGAAAGAAGGGCAGAGAGGAGCTGGGAAGCTAATGACACTGCAGGAGGGGTGGAGTGTGTGACACCAGCCTCCAGGAATCTCTAACGTTAGAAATAAACGTCTTATTTAAGCCACTGCTACTTGCAGCTTCACTAGTAAATGCAGCCATACCTCAATTCTGACCAATTCTGACCCACACCCCTCCCCAGACCCATCACCCCATTTCCTTCGTGTCCTTTCTTTGCCTAAAAAAGCTCATTCACTTGTTTACACAAGAGCAGGGACCTGGTTGTCTCCTCACCACAGTATTCCCGGCACCTCCCTCAGGGTGGTGTCTCCATACGGGGATTCCTTCCCAGGATTTCTCAAAAAATTGATATTTTTCTGAATCCCGAGAAGAATCAATTGAGAAATCAGAGGAAAGTATTGCAATTCTTCCCACAAGAAATAAAGTTTATCTTCATGGAGATTTTACTGATTTGAAAGAATCTACCAATATCAACAACTAGTGATGGCACAGCAGTAATGGAAAAATTTGGAAAGTTTTTGGTAGTTATGCCACTTCACTTCACTTTGCTGTAAGAAAAGTGTTTTACTCAAAAACTTGAAAGATGAAGCATCAAAAACAACTAGCAGAGGAAGCAAATACGGTGTAGATTCTGAACATGAGGAAGAGGAAAGCAATTAGTTTAGATTCAAATTGTGCAGCTGGAGCCAATCAGTATGATCTGCAAGACCACGTCTTCCTGGCAAGTTTTAGGATAAGAAAAATTGTAAAACTGTTTAAATTTTCCCGTGAGAAATTCTCTTTTGCAACAAGATTGGGAAAAAAACTTACAAGCCATTTTGGACTGCAAAACAGTCTGGAACAGACCAAAATAAAAAATTGAAAGATTTTTAAAGACCCTAAATCTGAGAAAAATGATTTTATGCCCACTGAAGCTAGGACACTTATGGAAAGAGGAATATTATGAAATTGTGAGAGAGAGATTAAATTGCTTAAAACAATTTTGATTAGGATTTGAAGCATTAAGTAACCATGATGCAAATCTTCTAAGCAAAAACAGAATTCTGCTTTGAGCAGTATGCTTTTAAAAGAAATTAGAATCGAATTGCTAAATTCAGAAAAAAGATCTAATATCCCTCATTAAACATTTAGTCAATGTTAGTAGTTTATATGAGGTGGACAGCTTTTTTGCTTTGGCAAACAAAAATGAAATAGCTCAATTAGCAAAATCATTAATGGAAGGACTTGTGTAAAGGAAAAGATGCTTTATGGGAAGAAATGTAAAGAGGAGTAAATGCTCTTGTGGCCTATCCGTGGTGAAGTCTGAAACTCATCTAAAATCCAAATTAGCAAAAATAATATGGACTTCAAGGGCAAAATCAATTCTGAGAAAGAAGAAAGTATTTTAATCATTAAAAAAAGATCATGAGTTTATAATAAGCAACATGTACCTTAAAGACCAACCTGAAGATGCTTATAGACACGCTCTCAACAATTCACCTAATGTCGACACAGAATGAAAGAACATTCTGCACTGGAATATTTGTCATAAAACAAAGATCAAGACAATCAGGGCAATTCATGCTTTATGTGTTTTTAAATTTCATTTTAAGAATGGTAACTTTTAAAATTTAAGGGTAGTATTATTTAGCAAATTTTAAAATCCCTTTCTGTGGCATTGTTTTGTGTTCATATTCTCTTTTAATATTTTCTATTATCAAATGTTGATATCAGTCAACATTTGAATGCAGTGTGATCTTGTACCGACATATACATTCATAATAATAATAAACCGTGCATTTATTATTACTTTTTCTTTTTCACAGAAACTTTTAGTATAACCCTATCACAGAAAAATGGTTCACTGTTTACTGTTATGGTCAGTTGTTATTTTAAAACATGTAAAGAAGGTATGATGGAGAAATACAGAATAACTTATGGTTTTGAGAATACCCAAGAATTTCTGGGAATTCCAATTTCTCGTTCCAGAATCCTGAAGATTATTATCTCTCAGGAATTTGGAAACACCAGTACAGTGCCTGGCATGAGCAGACACTGAGCATATATTTAGAATGAAGGGATGTTATTTTGTCTGATAGTCCCAGCCATCCTGTGACGTAGAAGCGAATGTGCTTGTTTACACTTTAGAATCCCGGCCCTCCTTTGAGACTGATGGGACAACACCCTTAAGATTCTTAAAAACTCCATTGTTCCCTGAGACGGCCTATGCGGCACCCCTTAAGATTCCTGGAAGTACTAGTAGGCCTGCCCTTAAGTTCTTCTGAGGAAGCACTTTTTAGCCACACTCTGGATTTGCTCTTAGCCCTGAAGCCACTTCTTGTTTGGGAACCTTTTCATGGGAGAGACTGGGGATGAGCAACAGTTTCATTTTAGAACCCAGTAAATCTCAGTTTCTTCGTATGTCCTTCCTATTCTGCTAAACACGTGAACAATTTCTTGGTCACATCGTCGTATTTTATCATAGGGAACTAGAAAAAGCCAGATGGTGCTTTCTACATTCTGCTTGGACATCTCCCCAGCCAACCCCATGAGTTACTAAGTAGCCTTTGTATTGTCCATGTGACTGCAGGTGACAGTGTTGCCACACTTTCTGTCACTACGTAAAAAGGGTCCTCTGTTTCCCAGCCTCCAGTAGCATTTCCCTCACAGTCCTCACACCCTCACCAACAGTCTGTCCCCTCATGGCCTTTTCTGCTTCTCCCTGACACCCTGTCCCAAAGCCAGTGTCACATCACATGCTTTAGGTATTGTTAAGGCAGTACCCCACTTCCAAGTACCCAATTCTGTGCATGTTACCTATTGCTGCATAATAAACTTAGTGGCTTAAAACAACAAATTATTATTACTATATTTGGGCAGGGCACAGCAAGGGACAACCCATTTCTGCTCCAGAATGCCTGGGCCTCACCTGTAATGAGTTGAATGCCTGGTAGACTAGAGCAACTGGGAGCTGGCGGGGTATCCCTCCCTCTCTCTTCATCCCTTCCTCTCTCTCCGTGGGATTTCTTCATGTGGCTAGCTTAGGCGTCCTTATTTGGTGCAGCCTCTGGATAGTCAGACTCTCCACATGGCAGCTCAGGGCTCCAGTCAGTGTCCCAAGAGACAGGAATGAAAGCTGCTCGTCTCTTAAGGCCAAGCCTGGAAACTGTCATTTCCACAGTATTCTACTGGTGAAAGTGGTCAGAGCCCACCCAAAATCAAGAGGAGGAGACATAGGTCCCATTCTCAGTGGGAGTAGTGTCCAAAATCTCTGGTTATCTTTTACCAGCCATACTTGTATTACTAGGGTTATAATAATATGGTAAAACTTCATGATAACAGAAATTCAGGGATAACTCCACTCTTGCCCAGTCCTCCTTCTTAAAAGGGAGTGGCCTCAAGGTCTTATCTTCTACAGAGGGTTGTGTTGTGACCATTTGACACTCTTAGTTCTGTATATGGCACACACTGTGTTTGAAATAATTGGTGTTCTGAATATTCTTAATTCGTCTCTCCAGCTAGTGTCTTGCCCATTCTTCACCTGCTCTGTGCCCCAGGAAGCTGCTCATTGAGTTCAGCCACTAGATGATACCAGCAGGAGGTCAGTGGGAAGTGGGGGTGGCGAAAGAAGTCCCAGAGTTTATTCCTCCAGCTCCCTCCCTGTTGAGTCGTTGTGGTCTGGCTTCACGGCTCTGCAGGCAGCCGTCTCCATTCGGCAGACCTAGGGTAGTAACGGCTTCCTGGTGCTTGCTAGCTCCAGGGTACTGCACCGGTCTTTGTTGGTTTCCCTCAATCGTGACTCTGTTAAACTCTTCTATATTATCCTATTTGGGTCTTCCATTTGCTGATGGAGACTGATGCAGATAGTCCATTTCTCATATAACTAATAAATTAAAACCTTTTTCTATCAATGTATTTTCTTTCAATGTATATTCTATCAATGTGTTTTTCTCATTTTCCTATCAGGTTTTTGGTTCTTTGTCCCTCCATTTTTAGGAGTTCTTTACATATTATGAATTAGCCCTTTATCTGTGATATATCTTACAAATATTTTCTCCCAATTTGTTAGTTGACTTTTGACTTTGTTTATTCTGGGGGTTTAGCCACACCAAATTTTATTTTTTATATAGTCAAATATACTTAAATATTTTCTTTTATTGCTTTTAGATTTTTAGACTTTGCCCACTCCAAGGTTAAAAAAGAATTCACTCATGTTTTCTTCTAGCACTTGCATGATTTAGTATTTCACATTTGAACTGACCATTTTGAACTGAGTCTTGACTATGGTATGAGGTATAGGTTTAATTTTATCATTTTTCCAAATGTACCATTTGTCCTAGCACCACTTATTGAAAAGTCCATCTTTGCTCCTTTGGTTTGAGATGCCAATTTTTCATATTCTAAATTTCTGTATGTTTTTCGTTCTATTTCTAGGCTTTTTATCCTATTCCATTAGTCTATTTGTTTAGCCCTGAGCCAGTACCACACTGTTTTAATTATGAAGGATTTATAGTATGTTTTAATATCCGATAGGGCTAATTCCCCCTCAAGTTTTTAATTGTTTTTCTGACTAATTTTAAATGTCTTTCCCATATAAACTTTAGTATCAACTTGTCTGGCTCCATAAAAAAGCTTGTTGCTCTTTTCTTGGGATTGTGATAATTAATAAACTGACTCAGGGACAACTGACATCTCTGTGATGTTGAGCCATCCTATCCAAGAATAGGGGATGTTTTAATTACACGGGCTTTATAGAGTATTGTAATATCTGGTAGGGCTAGTATCCACTCAAAGTTTTCGGATTTTTTTCCCCTTACTATTCCTGCCTGTTTATTTTTCAAATAAGCTTTAGTATCAGCTTGTTTGGTTCCATAAACAACTTTGTTGACGGGGCTGGCCCGATGGTGTACCAGTTAAGTACGAGGTTAAGTTCGTCTGCTCCATTTCAGTGGCTGAGGTTCGCGGGTTTGGATCTCAGGCATGCGCCTACACACAACTCATCAAGCCATGCTGTGGCAGCGTCCCACATACAAAATAGAAGAAGATTGGCACAGATGTTAGCTCAGCGCCAATATTCTGCACCAAAAAAAAAAAAAGAAACAAAAACTTTTTTGAGATTTTTATTGGGATTGTGATAATTAATAAACAGAGTTAGATAGAACTGACAAGTCTCCCAAGTCTGATCACTTCAAAATAGATAGTTTTGGTGTGAATGTACACATATATACACACACACGTACATACATCAAATGTAAAAAGTCATGCCGGATGTGGAAAAGACCACTTTCATTCAATTCAGCAAGTATCTACATATTACCTACTTGCAAATTGCTGTCATAAAATATAGGAAGAAGAGCAAGCCATGGTCTTTGCAAGAAGTTCACCACCTGAAGGGGCAATATGCACTTACATAAATGACTACAATGAGCCTTATGTGGCATTGAATGCAGCGTATCAGTTGGGTTAGCATCTCTCTGAGCCACAGAAATCTACAGCCCAAATATTTATGTGAGGGGGCCGGCCCGGTGGTGCAAGTGGTTAAGTGCGCGCACTCAGCTGCCGAGGCCTGGGGGTTCACCGGTTCTGATCCCGGACGCGCACAGACGCACGACTTGGCAAGCTGTGCTGTGGCAGCATCCCATATAAAGTGGAGGTAGATGGGCACGGATGTTAGCCCAGGGCCAGTCTTCCTCAGGAAAAAAAGAGAAGGATTGGCAGATGTTAGCACAGGGCTGATCTTCCTCACAAAAAAAAAAGAAACAAATATTCATGTGAAGTGCTTTCATACATCTATGGCAATCTGTGGTAGAAACAAAATTTGTTTGCTGTTGTATATGCTGCATGCTGGTTTATTATTCTCCAGGTGTCCTGACCACCTCTAACGTTGATCCTCATCCCCAAAATGTTCTCTTCCATAAGAGAAGAAAGGATTAAGATGAGATCATTCATTCATTCTACAAATACTTATTGAATGTCTTCTCTATGTGAGGAACTGCTCTTGGAGCTGAGATTGTGGTAGATAACAAGAAAGACCACATCCCTCCTTGTGGTGATTGCATTCTAGAGGCAGAGACAGAAAACGAACATTTAAGATATTTAAAATATAACATAATTTTAAGTCGTGATAAGAGCTGTGAGGAAGAGTAAGGCAAGTCAAGGAGGTGAAGAGCGAGGTGCCATTTCAGACAGGATGGTGAGGGCAAGCATCCCTGGAGAGAAAGCCTTTGAGCAAAGACTTTAATGATGTGAATGGGTCAGCCACATGAAGCTCCTGGGAGAGGAGCCTTCCCTGCACACGTGAGCATCTGCAAAGCCAGAGACAGCAGGGAGGCAAGCACAGCTGGAGGAGAAATTGAGGGAGACACAAGAGAAGAGGCTTGAGTTGGGCAGTGCCTTGATCAAGTAGGGACTCAGGCAAAAAGGAGTTCGGATTTTGTTCTGTGAGAAAAAATTCATGATTTGACTTATGCGTTAAATCTGGTGCCATGGGGAGAATGGATTGTAGTGAGGGTCAAAAGTGGGAGATGATTAGGAGTCAGTGTGTTGTTCCTGTGCGAGATGACAGGGGCTTGGACCAGGGACGGCTGTGGAGAAGTCGAGGAATGTGGGATTTTTTGGAAGTGGAGCTAACAGGACTTGCTGACTGAATTTGGGAATGAAGGGAAGACAAGAGGTTAGGATGGTGCTGTGGTTTTTGATTTTGAACAACTGAATGAATACCATTACCATATTTTGAGAAGGGGTGACTACTGGAGAAGGGGCAGATTTGGGGCAAAAAATCTAGAGATCTATTTTGATCACATCGTTTCAAGATACTTGATTACTTCTCATTAATTTTCAATATCCCAGCATAAGTTACATATTCCTTTTCTATTCTTCTCTAGTCTCCAATTAGAGTTGTTCCCAGGAAAACATTTCAGCCAAGTGTAAAAGAAGGTATGGTAAAGTATCATTTGATCATTTCTCAAGGTCTGGAGCTTTATCCTTCTGTAGAAAGGATTAAATCAGTATTATTGTTGATGGTATCAGCTGTTTGGATCTAGCTGATTTCAGTTGTAACCAAGCAGGAAAAAATTAACAGAGGTTAAACTAAGCTGTTTGCAATGTTTTACATGGTCAGGAGCAGAGATGATCTTACAGCTTGCAACTGGCTCTTCTCAGGCGATGGTGCATGATCACAGTGCACTGGTTACCTGGGGGGTAGACGCTTTAAGAGATAAGCAAGCCCTGGTGTAATCTCTGAATGGAGTCACTTAGTCACGAAGGTTTCCTCAGCATCTGCCATACACAGGCACTGTGCCGAGGACTGCCACCGTGTCAGATACCCAGTCACTGCTGCTGTCATTCTTGGACACCTCTTTGTCCCAGAGAGTCCCATGATTTCCTAGATGCAATCAATCTTTTGGGTTTTGTTTGTGGAAGTGTGATGAGTCTTTAAGACCAAACACGTACCTTAATGAGACCATAAGTGGGTTAAGGCGTGTGAAATACAGTGAAGTGTTCAGGTGAAAAGCTCGCAGAAGTACCAATGAATATTATCTTTACCTTAAAAGTAGCTCTTAAACAAAACAATAAGCAAAATATGGGTCAAAAAAAGGCTGTGAAGGGGGCCGGCCAGGTGGCACAGCAGTTAAGTGCACACGTTCCACGGGGTCCACAGGTTCGAATCCCGGGTGCTCACCAATGCACCGCTTGTCAAGCCATGCTGTGGCAGCATCCCATATAAAGTAGAGGAAGATGGGCACGGATGTTAGCCCAGGGCCAATCTTCCTCAGCAAAACAGGAGGAGGATTGGCACTGGATGTTAGCTCAGGGCTAGTCTTCCTCACCTAAAAAAAAAAGCTGTGAAAGGCATATTCTTTATAAAGACCTTGGGTTCTGCAGTCGATTCTTTCCAGGCTAAGTGAGAATCCTGATATTTTTGAAGGATGAGGAAGTGCAGCCATTCCAGGCCCAGCACAAAGTCTTAGCAGGTAGAGCAGGGCAGCATATCTGTAGCTACTGTGAACCATAAACTATTTTGCATTTTGTGGGGAAAGAACAGGGGGATTGGGCCAAGTGTGAATGATTTACATCTTAAGCATCAAATGTCCAAATATTTTTTCCTAAAAATAAAAAACCTTTTTTTCTTATAAGAAAAGTAATATAGGTTTAATATAGAAAATAAAAAATATGGAAAAATTATAAAAAAGAAAATTTAAATGAACTCTAACCGTTATTCAGAGATTACCACTTCATATTTTTTTATATACCACAAATATATTTATATGTATGTATGTATATATGTGTGTATATATAAATCATCATTTAGGTATATTGATTTCTATGAGTATATTCTTTAAGAGTTCATGATTTGAAAACTGAAATATCAGCTTCTAAAGGACTTCAAGTTATAGTGAAAAGTTGCCTAGCATAGACATAATGACATTTTATAGCACATTTCTGTGCATTGACTCTTTTATCACTAATAATAGCTATTTTATTAATATAAATAATAATTATTATTATTATTGAAATATTGGTAACGGAGGCAAGAATACCTTGCTGGGAGACCTAAATCCCAGCCCCAGTCATGATTAGACACAAGACAATGAGCTATATTAAGCCTTGGTTTCCTCAAGTGCACAATAAAAATCTGGGACTAGATGAAGTCTGAGGCCTCTTCCAGTTCTAAAACCCTGTCCAAGTCTTGTTTTGGAATATGGGCACTTACTGAGGTGCATTTCCTGAGATGTGAAATTTTACTTTCGAATATTTTATCTAAAATACACCTGTTTTCAAGCAAAGAGAAATGGATCACATTTTGAAGAATATGCGAATGCTTTGAAGATGAGGCCTGTTTATGGAGACCAATTTGTTTCTCTGCATTATTTTAGCATGCAACCCTGCTCCCGTCCTGATGCCTCCTAAGTGTCTGAGGCTTGGAAACGTGGGGGTGGAGGGAGCATGTTACCATGGAGACAGATGGGAGCAAATGGTCACATCTTCAAAAGCAAACTAGAAACGTGCAAAGCTCTTGTGAGGCTGATCCTTTGTTTCTTTTTTTAAGTAAGAAGAAGGAGGAAAATAGGCACAAATCAAAGGACAGATCTCTCTCATCAAATCCAACACTAATTTAGTAATCAGTGAAATAAAGGCACCCTGAAAGCCCGCTGCTGGAAAATACAGGACAACAAAGAAGCATAAAGGTTGCTGGCTGCCAGGTGTAATTTCCAGGTACTCCAAGTGCATTTGGACCCCCTGTCCTCTTGGCTTTTCTGTACAGATTGGCCGTCTTCATGGTAGATTCAGACTATCCATTTAGTCACCCCAGTGTGTTAGCCAAATATTTAGGAGGAGAAAAAGTGCAGGAAAATAACCTTTAATTTGATGATTCTCCAAAGGAAACTGTTCAAAATCAAGAGGTATGAGAAGCTAAGAATGAGTGCTAATTTATTTTTCTCTTCATTACCTATCGCTTTGGATAATCTAGAAATAATTTTGCAGTAGGATAAGAGTCAAAGTTGGGATAGGAGTCAAAATTTACATAAAGTAGCTTATGTCATAATAAAGTCACCGTCCATTAGATTGCTTGTTTGCATAGATAGATAGATTGATTGATTTTCTATTAACCCATCTGTCATTTCATTTTACTCTGGCAGAGGTAACCAAAAGCCTGAAGGCAGGAAAGATTTATACTCAGTTCTTCATAAATACTCAAAAGAAAGGAAATGATTTAAGAGTAGATGTGTAAAAGGTAAAGAACTTGGCCATGACTGCCATAAACTTTTGGTCTATAAATTAAAAATAGTAATTGCATGCTGTTGGGATGTTTTAGAGATTGAGGTGATGTTTTAAAAGTGTTTTGTGCCATTCAGAGAGAAAACATGATTTACATTATATTTTAAATGTGAATTATGAGGAAAATTCTCTCTTCTTCCTTATCTTTCTCTTCCTCCTCCTCCTCCTCTTCTTCGTTTTCAACTTCAGATTTTCCCTCTTTGCCTACAGCATTGAGAAGAATATTCACTATTATAATGACATTAATTTCCTTAATTGATCTATACATTCAATCCAAAGCCAAACAAAACACCAAGGTGATTTTTTTTAACTTGATAAAATAATACTAAAGTTCATCAGGTAATGTAAGTGGAGAATTAGAAAAATTCCAAGAAATAAGAGTAGAGGGAAAGTAATTAATACAACCGTATATTAAAATGTATTATAAAGTTATAATAATCAAAATATTTTATTCTTGAGAAGAAATAGATAGCTGAATAGAATGATCAGAAATAAATACAAATACATATGTGAATTTAACATGTAAAAAGGTAGATTGGTCAAATTTATGGGGAGTGAAAAGAAGGGAAGATGCATTAGTTAATAAACAGTGATGGTAAACTGGCTAGGAATGAAAAATAAAATAAAATGGATCATTTACCGTATTCTTTATATCCCTCAAATTTCCAGCAGATTGAAAGATTTAAAGATTTAAATGTAAAAAAATGAAATTATAATATCAGTAGTTCAAAACTTTGATGAATTCTTGGTGAATAATCTTGGCGTATAAAAAGGCTTTCTAAGTAAGATACAATCCTAAAGTCTCAAAGGAAGACAAAAATGAATTTGAACATATACAAACTGGAAAAAAATGTTGCAATATATTTGGCAAACAAAGAAATAAGGTCATTAATATACAACACCATGTACAGCTCAATAAGGGAAAACAAATCAAAAGGAAAATGGTCAAATATATTAAAATCTTCATGTCTTTCATAATTAAATAATTACATATCAAAACAATGAGTATATCCATACAATGAAATATTATTTAGTGATAAAAAGTAGCATAATTTATAATAGCCAAAAAGTGTAAACAAACCAAATGTCCATCAACTAATGAGTGGATAAACAAAATATGGTCTATCCATATAATGGAATATTATTCAGCCATAAAGAGGAATAAAATACTGACACATGCTACAACATGGATGAATATTGAAAATATTATGCTAAGTGAAAGAAGCCAGATGCAAAAGACCCCATTGTATGATTCCAGTTACCTAAAATCCCTAGAATAGGCAAATCTAGAGAGACAACAAGTCAATTAGTGGTTGCCTAGGGCTGGGGGAGGGGGAATTGGAGAGAAATGGGGAATGACTGAGAATGGATACAGAGTTTCTTATTGAAGTCATGAAAATTGGTTCTGGTTCTGGTTGCACAAATCTGTGAATATACTAAAACCATTGAATTGTGCATTTTAAACAGGCAAATTGTCTGGTATGCAAATTACAGATCAGTAAAGCTGTTATTTTTTAAAAATCTTATTTTAAAAAATGAGGTATGTTGAATTTGCTCATCAGATTGCAAACTTGATAAATAATGAATAAGACACAGACATTCTTATTTATACTCTATTGGTAGAAATGCAAATTGGTACACTTTTTTGAGAACAATTTAGCAGTATCTTTCAAAATTTAAAAGCACCACATCTTTTGGCAATTCAAATTCAGAAAATTTCCCAAATGGATATATCTGCAAAAACTTGCCAAGTTGCATATAGAAGGATATTGTGTGTAATAGGAAAATCTGAAAATCTGCAGGTACCCATTTATGGAAGTAATATACAGCCTTTAAAAAATATCCTGGAGTTATATGGGCTGATATGAAAAGATCTCCAAGAAAACAATAAAAATAACTAATATTTATTGAGCACTTGCTATGTGCTAAACTCTCTTCTAAGTGCTTTACATGCAGTATCCCACCTAATCCTCTTTGCAATCCTATACTTTCAACATTACTATGACCTCCATTTTACAGGTGATGACACTGAGAAGCACAGGTGGTTTAAGTAAATTGCCCAAGATTACATGGCTACTAAGTGGCAGAAACAGAATTCAAACTCATTGGCATAAATTTTAAAAGTAGATATCTATAATCTACATCAATATGGGTTTATAGTTAATTTTTCCTTCCAGAAGCATACATAAGTAACTGTTGAAGAGAGAGGGACTGAATGCTGAAGAGAAAGTTCTTGCTCTGTATTTTATATATTTTTGTATTACTTAAATAATTTACCATGTGATATTTACTTTATTTCAATAAAGAAATTTTAAACCTCAAGCCCAAAGAATGTATATTCTAATATCTAAATGTTCTGAGAAATATTAAAGAAATAAAGAAAGGGGTCTATTTCTATCTTCAAAAAGCAATACAATTTGCCTACAACAGGCAATAGGCTCTGTTATCTCTGTTTTTCAGATGAGGTAAAAGAGGTCAGAGAGTTTAAGAGAATTGCCTAATATTACACAGCCATGAAATGACACTTTGGGATTCGAACCCAAATCTGAGTCCAAAGCCTATGCTATTACAAGTATGTATACCCCAGCAAGAAATTGGATACAGTGTAAATATCTATCACCAGATGAAATATTATACATCAGTAAAAAACAAACAAAAAAAAACTTGTCTTAAAAATAAAGCTTTTTTATGACTTTGTGATAAGCAAAGTTTTCTTAAATAGGACATAAAATCATTAACCATAAAGAGGAAAAAAACCTGATAAATAGGGCTACATTAAAATTAAGAACTGCTGTTAAAAAGACATCCCTGCTTAAACGACATGCCTAAGAAAATGAAAAGGTAAACCACAGATGGATGAAATTATCTGCAATGTATTTATCCTACCAATCATTAAAAAAAAAAGACATTTTTGTATGTCCCCAATACAAAAATAGACAAAAGATTTGAACAGCAACTTCTCAAAAGAAAAATCCACATACCCAATAAACACAGGAAAATGTATTGAAACTCACCCGTCATCAAGCAAATACAAATTAAAACAAGACACACCTACCTATCACCAGAACAGCTGAAAGGACTGGCAGTGCCACGTATTAGCGAAAACATGGAGCAACTGGAACGCTCATCTGTTGCTCGCAGGATTGCAGTGACTGTAAATTGGTACACCCACTTTAGAAAACTATTTCACAATATCTCTTAAAGCTGGACTCAGCAATTCTACTCCTATACACCCAACTGAAATGCATGCATCTATTCACCAAAAGATGTGTACAAGAATGTTCATAGCAGCATTATTTGTATGGCCAAAATCTTGAAACAACTCAAATCCCCATCAACATTAGAAGACATAGATGAAATGTGGTATATTCAAACAATGGATACACAGTTTATTCATAAAGCAATGAAAACCTATGAACTACAATTACAAATATCAATATAGATGAATATCACAAACATAATGTTGAGCAAAAGAAGTCAGATACAGAAAAAGTACATACTGTTTTGATTACATACCTAAAAAGTTTAAACATAGGTAAAACAAATCCATATTGATGGGGTGATTACTCTGGAGGAGGAACGTACTGAACAGAAGTGTACAAAAGGGAGTTTTGACTGCTGGTGATGTTGTGTTCCTTGATGTAGCTTCTGGTTACACAGGTGGGTTCACCTAATTAAAGGTATAAGTTTACAATTTGTATACTTTTCTGTATATTATACTTCTATAAAAATTAAAACAAATGAACCAAATTTACATATAATAACATAGATAATAACACAAACATAAAGTTGAAAAATTGTAATGACAATTCTATTATATGTAATAATTATAATATACATTACGTAAGTTACATTCTCGTGAACTTTTACAACATACTGACTAATATTGTATGTTGGTTGGGGACCACTTTATATGGTAGCAGTATAAAAATTATAGACAGAATTACAGCATGATGACTATTGAATACTAGAAATTTGTGAAGAAAGTGGATTTCAGGTGCTATTATCACAAAAAAAGGTAACTATGTTAAGAGATATGTTAATTAGCTTGACTCTAGTAATCATTTTACTATGTACGTGTATATCAAATCATCATGTTGTACACCTTAAATATATACTATATATATAAATATATACAATATACAAAATATATACGATTTTTTTATTTTAAAAAATCATAGACAGGAAAGAGTAAACATCAAGGGTGTGATCATGGTTGCCTTTAAGGATGGAAGGAGAATGAAGCTGGGTTGAATCTATAATATTTTCTTAATAAAATATCTAAAGTAAATAGCACAAAATATTAACATTTGTTAATTCTGATAGTGGATACAAATGTATTTGTTATATTACTCGTATTTTTCTGTATGTTTGAAGGTTTTAATTTTTCTAAAAAATGTTCTTTCCACCACAGTGAACTGCTTCTTGATTGGTTACTTGACAAAAACTCCTACAGAATGAGATAGGTTTGGGGGGGTGGGGGTTGGTGTTTAGTTAGTTTGTATGTTTTATGGTCTAATGCCACCATTACTGATTTGAAGCAGTTTGCTGAAGCCATAATCCAGTAAAACCCAAACAGCATTTGCCTGACATTTTTGGATATGAAAAATCAAAGGTCAACTCAACATATTTAACTGAAAGACTGATCTTCCCTTTTTGGTCTCTTCCTTAAATGAAATAGCCAGTTCACAGATCTAATTTTCCCTTTTTTGGGTGTCTAAGACCTGACCTCCCTTTTCATTCTAATTCAGTTATGCCCGGACCTTGCCCAATCTAGCTTGAAACACCATTGATGGCTCAGCATGCATTAAACATTGGTTTCACCAAATCACTTCTTTGCACAAAAGCTGTCAAACTCTCCCGAGGGAGAAAGACTTCATTCTTAGCTCAGGTTTCAAGCCTTCCTTGGTCTCGACTAAATCTGTTTCCAGTATCACCTCCCATAACTTCATCCTCCACACCAGCAATACTGTTTGATGTACAAAATTTTTGCCTTATCCCTAGATCAGCCAGTCCCCTTCCTCTCTGCCCATCTCTATCATGGCCCAACTTCAGCGTTTTCCCTGGAGCCTTCCCTGACCGCCCCAGCCCACTACAGTAACTACAATTACTTCCTCATAAGCTCCTCCAGGAATTCACGTCTTTGTGGTTTACTTGGCAATGGAAGGGATGTCAACGCCTCCACATAGGCTCGGGATTTCATCTTCTCGCACCTGGCCAGGAACCTCACTCTGTAGATTACTCTCTCTAGCTCCCTCCTGTATCTGTAATCTCTCAGTCTACTGGCTTCTTCCCATCTCCATTCTAAACTTTTTGAGAGTCTCCTGTTATAAATGAAGCCAAAAGTGTGCAGCACAGTGAAAGTTCTGGTCCCTCTAAGTCAAGTGCTGAGAAGGGAGCAAAGAGGAAGACCCTGTGGCAGTGAATCCTGGGCTTGTGGTTCTCCACGCCCTGCATCAGCTGAAAGCATCAGCCAAATCAAGCAATGGGCTGGTGGGCTGGAGGGGTGGGTGTTATTTATCAGCCTCAAACTGCAAACAACTCAAACATTCATCAAGAGCAGCGCTAATAGGGCCGGCCCCGTGGCTTAGCGGTTAAGTGTGCGCGCTCCGCTGCTGGCGGCCCGGGTTCGATCCCGGGCGCGCACCGACGCACCGCTGCTCCGGCCATGCTGAGGTCGGGTCCCACATACAGCAACTAGAAGGATGTGCAACTACAACATACAACTATCTACTGGGGCTTTGGGGGGGAAATAAATAAATAAATAAAAATCTTAAAAAAAAAAAAACAGAGCTAATAAATAAAATATGGTTGTATTGTAATATACATAAATACACTATGGGGAGTATGGACTGGAATACTACTGAGTGATGAAATGCATAAACTATAGCTACATGGAAGGACATGGATGAATCACATGGACAGCTGAGTAAGAAAGGAGCAGCCCCTGGTACCCAGGAGCCCGTCTGAACCTGTCAGTTGGCACTCACAGGAGGGCCTTGGGGCTCTGTTGAACATAAGTAATGTCACACAATAAAATATCAGACAAGGCCACTCTGTGACCACAACAGATCAAGACAAGAACAAGACTACTCTGTAATCGCAGCTGACCACAGACAAAACACGAATATTGCCCACACCGCAGAAATGACCAAATACCCTCGCGTCCTCATTAATATGAGTGATGCTGCTGCTTTCTCAGTTACAGCTTTAGCCTCTGTCTAGGCTTCCTTCCTTCTAGATAAGCTTAGTGTGACACCCAATCACAGAATTACCCCTACTTCCTGACCGGGGTATCCAAACTAGAGCAAAACCCTGCTTCCTTAACCTCTCCCCCAAATCACCAACTAAGCCCGAATCCTATAGTAAATCCTGACACCCTCTCACTGAGCTGCCTCTGCTTCCCAGTGGTGTGCGTCTGCCCTCACCGTAATGAGCCATAAACCCAACTTCCTCAGCTGCAGGAGGGTGCCTGTTTGGCTGGAGGGCATTAATGCAGTAAATTGAGTGAAAGAAGCAAGTCACAAAAAAATATAAGCTTCCCTTTAAATAAAGTTAGTGAAAGTCAATGCCAACTAAATTGTTTAGGGATGCATTTCCACACAGGTGATAAACTATAGAAACGAAGGCAAGGAAGGGATTATGACAAGTGTTGTTCGTGTTCGATTTTAAGGCAGGAAGGGATGGGATGGGTTGAGGCATGATTGAAGAGGGGGCACCAGTGAAAGAGGCCACTGTAGGAGGGCACAGGTGGAAGCTGGTCAAAGCCGGGGAGCTGATCTGAGAGCTTTGTGGGTGACCTCTTCTCCAGCTATGTCTGAGACGAGGGCTCGAGATTATCCCAGTCGACAGGGAAAGGATTCAGGGCACGTGTGGTGGTAAAGTTTCACTGTGGATGCAGCTTACCTTCTTCAAGGATAAGTAAGGAGAAAAAACCCCAGCAGCCTAGGACAAACTTTTGAGCAGAAGAGGAGAAAGGAGACAGCCTCTGGGAGACTCCAGGGAAGAGCTTGCTCCGGGAATTGATCTACTGCGGAAGGCAGAAGAGAACTTCAGGGACCTGATAGCCATAATAGGCCCCACATGGGCTTTTCAAAATGGCAGGATTATGATTTATTAAAAGAGGGGAACAACATGAGAAGACATGATGAAATGAAAATGCAACAAGAATTTTTTTTAAAGGAAGAATGATGTGATAAGGAGAGATTGGAAGGAAATTAAAAGTGAATGCTGGAGTTTAAAAAAAAACTACACTGGAGATGTAGCAAAATTGATGCTGTAGTGGTGTAGAGGAGAAGTTAAGTAACTCCTAAAATACAGAGAAAAGGACAAAGAGATGAAAAATTCTGACACAAGAAACGAAGCATAGAGAGCAAAGAAGAGAGTCAGCTAGTGTTCCTTAAGGAGCATCCGGAACAAGTGGAAAGATACAATCGCCAGAGACATGATGGAAAGTGATTCTCTGCTGGAGGGTGGGGTGAGGGTGGGTGACACAGCCCTGGTGGGCACATGGCCTATTGCCCGAGGAAAGAGTGGTGTGCCTTAAATCCCAGTGATGAGTGACTGCTGGTCGGCCTGTGCTGTGTCCTTCAAAGAAATCAGAACCATTGTAAAATAGATCTGAGATAAGATAATGAATGAATGAGGGTGTTCAACAAGATCAAAAGTGCTAAACCACATCTCAGTTGAAATCAACCAAGACAAACCCACACCTAGACACATTTGGAAAGAATTTTTGAACCACAGGATGAAGAGAAAAAAAATGCTACTATATCCACTTTCTCCCCTTAGAAAAAAAGAAAAACTACCCAAAACAAACAAATTAGAACCTTAGACTTGTCACCAGCTTTTCTTTCTCTGCCAAAATTCCTAATGACAATGAAGCAATGCTTACAGAACGCTAAGGAACGAGGCTGAAATCCAACAGCTCGTGGCTGTGTTGTTACTTGGAAAAAGGCCACCTCGACTTCTCCAATTCACAAGCTCTCAGGAAGGATGCCACCTGTGTACCTTTTTACAGATTGCTTGAGACAGACTCTTAACAAACTTGTGAATTGGTAAGTCATGGGACGAAACAATTGGTGGCGAGCACAAAACCAATTAAAGTCGAGATCATTTTAACCAGTGGCAGAGTCAATTATTTTTAACATCCCCACCGTCTATATGACAAAATTAATTTTACTAATAATCACTAAATAAAACAAATAATAATATTGACTAGAAAAGAAATGTAGACAGTGAAAACAGTTTATTAAATTTTATATATATAGTTATACCAGTAAAAAGAATTATGTTACAAGAAACGGAAATATAGATTAATACTTTTTAATTACAATTATTTTTTTGGGAAAAAAAGGAAAAATCTTGAACCCTTGTACTTACATATTGATCAGTCACAGTAATGAATAATATTACAATTTAACAATAATTACAAAAGACTAACAAAAAAACAAGAAGAAAGTTCTATTTGAAAATAATATTGGAATTCAGTAAAACATTTCATGTATAAACTAAATTTTGTACTTGCCAATCAGAAATATTTACCTTGTGGGGCCGGCCCAGTGGTGCAGCAGTTCAGTGCGCGAGCTCTGCTTTGGCGGCTCACGGTTCGCAGGTTCGGATCCCAGGCATGCACCGACACACCGCTTGTCAGGCCATGCTGTGGCAGCGTCCCATATAAAGTAGAGGAAGATGGGCATGGATGTTAGCCCAGGGCCAATCTTCCTCAGCAAAAAAGAGGAGGACTGGCATCGGATGTTAGCTCAGGGCTGATCTTCCTCACACACACACACAAAAATTTACCTTGCTGCTGGGAAAACTGGACAGCCACATGCAAAAGAATGAAAATAGACCATCTTCTTTCGCCATACACAAAAATTAACTCAAAATGGATCAAAGACCTGAAGGTGAGAACTGAAACTATAAAACTCCTGGAAGAAAATATAGGCAGTACGTTTTTTGACATCGGTCATAAAGGGATCTTTTCAGATTCCATGTCTACTCGGACAAGGGAAACAAAAGAAAAGATAAAGTGAGACTTCATCAGATTAAAGAGCTTCTACAAGGCAAATGAAACCATGATCAAAATGAATAGACAACCCACCAGCTGGGAGAAAATATTTGCAAATCATATATCCAACAAGGAGTTAATCTCCATAATATATAAAGAACTCACACAACTGAACAACAAAAAAACAAACAGCCAGATCAAGAAATGGGCAGAGGATGTGAACAGATATTTTCCCAAAGAAGATATACAGATGGCCAATAGGCACATGAAAAGATGTTCAACATCAGTAATCATCAGGGAAATGCAAGTCAAAACTACACCAAGATATCATCTTACACCCGTTAGAATGGCTATAATCACCATGACAAAAAAACAACAAATGCTAGAGAGGCTGTGGAGAAACGGAAACCCTAATTCACTGCTGGTAGGAATGCAAACTGGTGCAGCCTCTGTGGAAAACAGTATGGAGATTCCTCAAAAAATTAAAAATAGAAATACCTTATGATCCAGCTATCCCACTGCTGGGAGTGTATCCAATGAACCTGAAATCAACAATCCAAAGAGGCTTGTGCACCCCTGTGTTCATTGTAGCATTATTCGCTATAGCCAAGAAGTGGAAGCAACTCAAGTGTCCCTCGATTGATGATTGGATAAAGAAGATGTGGTATATATATATACAGTGGAATACTAATCAGTCATAAAAAAAGACAAAATCGTCCCATTTGCAACAACATGGATGGACCTGGAGAGTATTATGTTAAGCCAAATAAGCCGGAGAGAGAAAGACAAACACTGCATGATTTCACTCATATGTGGAAGATAAACCAACACACGGACAGATAGAACTGTTTGGTGGTTACCAGGGACAAGGGGGATGGGAGTATGCACAAGGGGTGAAGGGAGGCATTTATATGGTGACTGACAAATGATAATGTACAACTAAAATTTCACAATGTTATAAACTATTAAGACATCAATAAAAAAAATTCATCTTGCAGTTTGCACTATTTCACTGTTTTCTATTTTAATATCAAAAATCTGAATAGTCACAAAGAATGACAGAACTGAAGTTAACTCCTGTTCTGATTTTTTTGCAATGACTGGGCTGTTATTTATTCCAAATCGGTGGCTGACACGCAGGGGTCTGTAGCTCCAGAGGGAGGGCCCCTAATGAGCGGTGGGACAGTCCTGACCCATCATCGTTTCCTGTGAATGAGCCTGCGTCTCCCATGTGTTGGCAGCCCAGCGTCTACCTGGGAATTCCTGTAGTTAATGTCCACTCAGAGCACAATGTTTACTAAGGGATAAGTAATAAAATGTGCTAAGTTGAAGTTTGCATGCATATTATTAAAACTCAGTCACTTCAGCAATCGTTTAGGACTCAGACCAGAGATCTTTTCAGGAGGAGTCTTGTATCCCCGACTCGGCTGACCTTTGCCAGTTCGTGGCCGTAATAAAGAGCAGACTTACTTGTGACTGGTTTCATCAGTGCTCCCACGACCCCGCCCTCCATCTACCACTGGTTTTAATAATTCTGGTAAATCTGGCTGTAACACTGAATGCCAGACCCCAGATCTCTCTTCTTCTAACTGTCCTCCAAGGGGAGGACTGTGGTTGAATCAGGTAGGATCATGCCCTCCCTGCAGGTAACGAGAAGCCAAAACAGTGGTTTAAGCAAGAGAGGGGGTGTTTGTGTAACAGGCAGCGTAGGGCTGGCGGAGCGTCCCTGATGCACGCTCCCTCTGTTTTTTTGCAATGACATCCTTCGCTTCTGTCTTTTTCCCTCAAGCTCATAAGGTAGCTGCTAAACCTCAGGATCCTGTGCTGACATTCCACACAAGAAGCAGCAGGAAAAGCGAAGCAAAATGCTCACAATAGGCTAAATCTGTCCTGTTTTCTGAGGACAGCAGTCGTTTTCCAGAAGCCTCACCCCCCAGACCTCCGCTAACATCTTGTCAGTGGGGACTTGTTATCTGGCCACTCCCAACTGCAAGAGAGAGTGGGAAAGAAAACCTTTTTATTTTAGTGGACAAATTGCCATTCCAAATAAAATTGGGGTTCTTTTGGTAGGGAAGAACGCAATTGCTTAGGTACTGCCTGGAGATTAAATGCTAGCTGTTACAGTGGTCCCCTCTTATCTGCAGGGGATACGTTCCAAGACCCCCAGTAAATGCCTGAAACCGTGGATAGTACCGAACCCTCTACGTACTATGTTGTTTCCTATACAGACATACCTATGATAAAGTTTAATTTATAAATTCAGCACAGTAAGAGATTAACAACAATAATAATAAAATAGAACAATTATGACAACATACTGTAATAAATTGCATCACTACTCTTGCACTTTGGGGCCACTAATAAGTAAAATAAGGGTGAAGTGAACACAGCACTGCGATACCATGACAGTTGATCTGACAACCACAGTGGCTACCAAGTGACTAATGGGCAGGTGGCATATACAGCATGGATCTGCTGGACAAAGGGATCATTCACATGCCAGGCAGGAGGGAGCAGGACAGCATGAGATTTCATCACGGTACTCAGAATAGTACACAATTAAAAATGTATGAATTGTTTATTTCTGGAATTTTCCATTATTTTCTGACCGAGGTTGACCATGGGTAACTGAAACAGTGGATAAGGGGGGACTACTGTAATTTATTTTGTTGCTGAAAAGGTACTGAAATAAATAGACTTTGGGATATAATTAAATTTCCCATAAGGAGAAACTTGTGGTTGAGAATTGCTATAATTTTAATAGTTCCAGTGCTATAGTATGAGAAAGATTCATGCTGTAGTCTGAATGTTGTGTCCCCTCAAATTCATAGGTTGAAATCCTAACCCCAAAAATGATGGTTTCAGGAGCTGGGGCCTTGGGAGGTAATTATATCACAAGGTGGAGCTCTCCTGAATGAAGAGATTAGTGTCCTTGTAAAAGAGACCCCAGAGAGCTCCCTCGCCCCTTCCACCACATGAGGACACAGCAAGAAGGCACCTTCTATGAGGAAGTGGGCTCTCACCAGACACCAAATCTGCTGCTGCGATGATCTTGGATTTCCAGCCTCCAGAATGGTGAGGAACAAGTTCCTGTTGCTCATAAGCTGCTCAGTCCGTGGCATTTTGTTACAGTAGCCTGAACAGATAATCCATTAAGACAAACCCTTAGGAAAGATGGTTACCTCTGATGTAGTAGAGACTGTTAATAGCTTTGGGCCAAAATTATTTTGTTTCTACTTTTTTATTATAATATTTTTGTATTTTAGTATTTTTCCTTTATGTTACTTTCCTTTTTTGTGACCAAGAAAAATTAAATAGTGTGTTATCACACTCAGTCACCATGAGTATAAGGTCTAGAGAATCTTAAAACCAGAAGCAGCTACTGCACAGGCAAACATTGACACTCATCTCTCAAGTTCTTGAATTTGCTTAGAATTAAAAGCAGCTGTGGCTCCAGTAGCACCATTAACCACTTACCATTCCTGGACGAGTCACTGGCACCCTGCAAAGCAACTCCTGGAAGGAAGGGAATGACAGAAGCAATGATCATTCTTTGGGTGGTGTTTTCAATGCCAAAGCTGTGTCCCATCTATTCTAGCTTCTCCCCCTTCAGTACTAGGCCCATGTTTTCTTATTTTGCCCTCAATGAGATGAAGAACATATTTTTTGGTGAAAATTTGTACAATCAGTTATCTGTTTTCTTAATGTCTCCCACCTCAGAAGATGGCCTGAAGGATGAACTCAAGAAAAAGGATGCTAGAAGAAGAGCCTCACAGACCACAGCAATAGTGACTGAAAGAAGTTCTGATCATAAAGACCTCAACTTCTAGGAAGCGGCGGGCTGAGGCTGAAAGTCCCCACCACCAAGCTGAAGAAATTGCCGCTGGTTGGAGACAAATTTGTGGAGTTGAGAATGGTCTCTCTTAAAAAGACACTTCTAGAAAAGTCTGGGCCAGGGTCTTCCATTTTGCTTTTATATGGGATTTAATGCTAGATAGATATACATACACATACATGGATAGATATACATATACAAAGAAATATACAGGTAAGAAGAGAGAGAAACATATATAGACATAGACATACATACACAAACAGATATACGTATGAAGATCTAGGTGAAAATATACATAGACGTGGACATAGATGCTGAGCACTGAGGTGACCACCAAGTGCAGAGCTGGCAGGCCACTTGGAACACCCAGGCCTCCTTTCCAACTGATCTTCTCGAAATGTGAGCACACCGTGTGGCACAGCCATCTTCACCGCTATATTCTAAAGCACCCCTGCCTCAGATTCCTCCCAGCATGAGAACCAACAGTGATAAAGCAATACCTTATTGTGCAATGAAATACTATGGGGCCATTGAGAAGAAGGAGGTAGGCCTTGAGGACTGACGGAGAAAGATGCTACAGAGGGGGAGCATGTGCTGTGAAGTGGACAAAGGAAGCTGCAAGCTGTGAATAGAGGAGACTTCTATCTGGCGGTTTGGGGGAGGAGGGTGATTTGACTGTGCATAGAAAAAATTCTAAGGGAATGTGCATCAAAATGTTACCGTTTTTTCCCTGGGGAGGAGATCATGGGGAAACATTCCACATTTTTCTCTATTATGTGCTTCTCTAATGTTTTACGCTTTTATACAAAAAATACATTACTTTTGACATCAGGAAAACCAGATGCGGATATGTAACACACATGTGCATATTTTGTGTGCACCACATTCTCTAAGACCCGCTTCCTTACAAGGTCTGCCACACCCTCCCAGACCTTCACTTCTTCAGTCCCTCTGCACCTTCACTCCGGCTTTTCCTTCCGCCTCGGAGGCCCTCCCCTTCATTATTCCAAATTCTCCCTGCCTGACCTTCAAGGGCGGCCCAGATTAAATTCAAGGTCTCCCTGAAACTGTTCCCCCAGCTCTCAGTCCTTCTTTCCTCGACGTTTGTAAAGCCTCTCAAACCGCAGTGCATGAGAATCCCCCGGACAGACTGTCAGCGGTCCTGTGACCCACCCCCGGAGATCCGACCCAGCAGGACCAGGGGAGGCCCCAAAGCCTGCATTTCTGACAATACCCCCAAGTGATGCGGATGCTGTGGGTTGTGGGTCACATTTTTAGAGGCACTGGCCTAGAACTCAACAATTATTAGGACTCATGATTCTGCTTCGCTTATTTTATAAGACACGCTTCTCTTTCCTTAGACAGTCAGTTCCTGGTGAGCAGCCACCTTGCTTTACACTCTTCTGAATCCTCTGCAGCTTGGGAACCAAGAGGTGCTCATAGGATACCTGCTAACTGAGGCTTGGAGGTTTGCAGGCGTTCTCAGTAAGTTAGACAGGGGTAAAGACTGTGCAAGAGTGTGCAGCGGTCTCTTCCACTATCACCAGCTCCAGAAAAGTTTCTGGCCCTGGTTCTGAACTTAAATGCCTGTGGAATCCATGTGTGTGACCACATGACTTTACTTAGGTTAAGGGACAACGTACATATCAGCCTCAGGAGGACAATTCCTTTATAGAGCCTCAGATTCTCTGAAAACACAACTTTATAATAAGACTTTCTTTAATTTCTAGACTGTTCCTAAATTAGTGGAATCCTGAGGCTGGCTGATGCAACTTGCTTATAATAGCAGTCTGAACTTAGGTGGCCGTTAACTAAGTGTGAAATGCAAGCGTGCAACTGGCTTCTAGCTTCAATTTTTAAAAGGAATGATGGGATACGTGGGCTTGGTGCTGACCCGCTGTATGAATGCCTGATCCCACTCAATGCAAGTCAGGGTACACTCAGCTGGCCCCATAGAGGCGCCCCTGCTGGCTACCCCTCCAGAACAGCCCCCAGCAACAGAACACACACCCAATCCATGCTGTTACTCTGCACCTGCCAAGACCCACCTTCTTCCTCCAACCAATAGAGAAAGTCCCCAGCTTTCTTGGGGACCATAGACAATTGGAACAATCCCACCCACCCATCTCTGTGCCACTATGTTGGGAGTGCTGAGAATCTCCAATCCTGGACTCTTCTCTTTGGCTATACACCCCATTCTCTTTTCCACAGGGTCAAGACAGAAGGCATCATTAAAGCTTGTGTGTGAATCTAGGTTACTGCACAAAAGACTACTTACTAGGGGAGTAAGAATGTGCTTTTAGTTCTACCCCTAAAACTAGAAAATTAGTCCTTAATCTCTTAGGAAAGGAGACCTGGCCCTCTATACTGATAGGGGAAAATATGGGATATAGGTAGTTCCCAAATATAGTAGCATGGGTACCTCTTAGGGAACAAACTTTGGTTGAAAAATTGAACAGTGTCATGCTGGAGTGGGGTGTCACTATCTACAGCACGACAAATATTGACTAAGCACTCAGGTCACAGACATTGCACTGGGCACTGAGGATGTAACGATTCACAAAAACGGACATAGTTTTTGCTTATGGAGCTTGTGATTATTCTCATGATGCTTAATCTCATGAGGAAGTAATTATTAATATAAAACCATTCAAATAAATGTAAAAGTTTAATTACAGTAAGTGCTATGAATGAGGAATATATGGTGTTATAAATGTGTGAAACAGAAGTCATCGACCTAGCAAGGGCAGTAAGGGAAAACTTTCCTGGAGATCTGACTGCTGAGCTGAGAGCTCAAGGATGAGTGGAGGGTACCAAGGCAAAGAGTGTTTCAGGCAGAAAGATGTGCAAAGGCCCTGTGGCAAGAATGAGCATGACATGTTCATTCACTAAAAAAGGCCCCATGGCTGGTGCAGACAGTTGGGCAGAACATGATGCAAGACGTTGCTGGAGAGGAGAAAAGGGCTAGACGGTGTGTGGGTCTCCTGGTGAACATCAAGAATTCTTCTGCATAATAGGAAGCAAATGAGAGGTTAAATCAGATTTCTGTTTTGAAAGAGTTCCTCTGGCTGTTGTAGGGATAATGGATTGGGAGGGCCAATAGTGCCGCTGGGAGACCAGCTGGAGGCTATTGCCGTCATCCAGAGGAGAGAAGATGAAGCTTGGTCTAGGGTTGGAGCAGGGGACATGAGAGGTGGACAGCTCGGGCCACTTCCCAGCTAAACCTAGTACTGCTCGAGAGTCCCCCTTGTGAGCTGCGAGACTCCAGGAAAGCGGTGTTGGAGGCCTTGGTTACAAAGCTGGCTGATTATCATACAGCAGTTTGAATTCTGTTGGCCATCCTACGTTTGAAATATAAGCATGTGATTGACTTCTAGCTTCGTATTTTGAAAGGAATAATGGGGCAGGAGGTTTTTCTAGAGAAGTAGACCCCAGGAGAATGAGGAGGAGCAGCTGAAGGAGACATTGCTCAGGAGTGTCATTCTGCTTTATCACCACTGAGAGTTGCTGTTTCCAATGACAAGTTTCCCAAAACCAGAGGGCCGAGGCCCAGTGAGAGTAAGTGGGGGAAATCACCTTGGAATAAAAGAGAGAAAGACAAAGCTGTTTCCTCATTTTGAAAACCTGAGTCCCAGGCAGCAAGGGTCCACACCAAGTTTTGGTGAGGTCATTTTGCAGTATGATAACTTCTGGCTTTCCTGTCAGCGTTTCTAAAGACAGTCCCAGAAATAAAGGGGCCAAGAAGGGGCTTTTTTAGAACCATTAGCGTGCTGCCTCCCCCACAGTCCCATTAGTGGACCTTATTAAAACAACTCAGACAAAGAGCAAGGATGCCCTAGTTAATGGAAAGTGTCTGATAATTACTCTGTTCAGATGCTTCTTTTAGGGTCTGAATGGCCTTTAAATAATGTTTCTCTTGCTGTGGTCACAGACAATAACCTAGCAGTCTGCTTTAAGCGGTGCGAATCCCATTAGCTGAAGAATAGCAAACTCTGTGTGTGTCTGGGTGCCAGTGGGAGAGTGAATGCATGTGTGTGTTGAGGAGCCCAGGTTATGGTGGAGATCAGATTTAAATGTTGTTTTCTTCCTTCAGAAACCCATACCTCCCAGGAATCAAAGGCATTGCTGTGTCTATTGGGTCATCTATTGGGTGAAAATCTATTCCTGAAAATGGTGAGGGACCCCCTCAAATGCAGGCAGAAGATGCCTTTCATTCTTCTTTAGTAAGCATTTCTCTACAGGATGATTTTAAACTTATCCCTACCCTCTAAGAACTTCAAGTCCCAAACCACAACAGTGCAGAGAATACACAGGCCTACTGTTCAGAGCCGGAGAATGTGAAAGGCTTTATCAGTGTGGAAGGAAGAGAGTGGGGGACAAAGTGACAGGAGGGACAGCGAGATCCTTGGGGAGTTTTCCTCTGTGGCCCTCTCTCCTGCAGCCTGCAGCTCTTTTTTCTGATAATTAGACTATGTTGTTATATTTAAAGGCAGGTTTTATCCTGGACAGAGCATGTGGGAAAAGGGCAACCTTAATTTATTCAGAAAAGGTCAAATTCTCCAATATGAAAGTGTGAATAAGTTCAATCATGAGCAACTTTGCAATAGAAATGTGTAAAACAACAGTCAGAAACACTGTAGTGAACCAAATCTGTCTGGAATGTGCTTTTGCCCGCTTTGTGTGGAGGACTTTTTCAGGGGTTCCTGTCTGATTTGACAGGTTTTGAACAAGCTGGGTGTGCAAATAGGCTGCATAAGGAAGTGGGATGAGTCCAGTTACACAAATACATGGGAGTGAGTTATGTGCAGCTCGGTGGGTCTCACAAAGCACCCCCAACACAGACACAGGCACACACACACAAGCATGCACACACACACATGAATGCGCACACGCCGCATCATTTGACAGCTCCTGGGAAGAATGATCATCCTGCAGCCCACAGGATAGAAGAGCCATTTTCTGGGCCTGGGTTCTAGAAAGACACTGTTGGCAAGACAATATTCTACATGGGGAAACTAAGAGGATGCTCCATTCAGCTCTCACTCCCCTTCACTTTGATCTGCCTTTCATTTTAATGACTCTGGACAGCTTATACCCGGGGCTCATTCTGTATAATTTAATAGATTTCTGATGTTATTTATTTTCAAAAGCCTAACAGTTATCTGAGAGATGTTGGTTTCTTGTATATGCACCACTAACAACCTATCTGATGGGTAACAACTTTTATTTGCACAATCATTAGTTAAAATGTGTGAAATAAGGACATCCTACAGGAACTGAAGACCTAGTGTTTTGGGCCTTGGGCTCTTTCCTATCAGTGGTTCCCACCCTGGTGAAAGCGACTGAATAGTGTGAAAGTTCATTTGGGTGTGTTGGGGGAGGGGAGGGCCTTTTAAATCATATAAAACAGGGAAAAGAGGATCCAGCTCTTAGGGACAGGCTGACACCTTGGGTTAGATTTAAAAAAACAAAAAACAAAAAATCTTCTTAAAAATAACTCTTGAAAACCAAGTTGAATTCTGGAGTCTCAGTAGTCTTCGTCATCACAGATATAAATTGTTCATTAGCTCTCACCATGGGCCATCAGTGTGCTCAGTGCTGTGAGGACTAAGACGTATGCAGGTTTCCCCCACTATCCGAAAGTTTACTTTACGCCACGTCACTTTCACCAAAGACTTACATCAGTAGCTGTTTTCACTAACTGAAAGAAAGCCAAAGAGGATTTTTGCTTTAACGAAAGAATAGCATTCAGTGTTTGTTTGTAGAGAGCTGTTTAGAGACTAAGCCGTCAAGCACAGCAGACGATGAGCCTCGACGTTGGCCATCGGGGCAGTAGACATAGAAGAAGGGGTAGATGTCGGTGACCTGTCTGCCCCGACGGACTTAGATGTTAATAGATGGCCCTCTTCCTCTCTCTCCTACACCCCAGTCTTCTGTACCCCCTCCACCTCAACCTCCAGTGACTCAGCCTGACACCCCATCATCACCACCACCTCTCAGCCTGCCTGTGTGCTCCCTGGCTTCCTGTTTCTGGCAAGTGAAACTACATTGCATGCACATTATTTCTTCTTTATACAGGCTGTGTATTTGTCACATCAGTCCTGCCTGTAGTACATGTTAGTGTTGTTTTAGATTTTATGTGTTTCAGTAGGTTATTTTTTGGGTCTGGGAATGCTCAAAAACTTTTCTCATATAAATTAATGGTAATTGCTTCTTCGTTTTACATCCTTTGAGCTTACAAAAAGTTTTGTAGGAACGCTCTACTTTCGGATAGCAGGGGGAAACCTGTAATAAGTATACTTTATGATCCTAGATTTTGGTGGCTAGGATCGTAATTTAGAGGTCCTAATCCCCAATCCAGTGCCTTTACTAGTATAGCAAAGCCTCTCTTATGACGTAAGTACGTTATCATAATCCTATATGTACTAAAGATGGAATATTGCATTAAAAGGGTTGATCCCAATAGAACTACCAAGTACTGCCCTTAGATATGGGCAACTGGGCTGCTGACCTAGGCTCTGTGCTTTAGGTCTTCCTCTGGCTGCATCTTTCTCTGGCCAAGAAGGTGGCTACTTGGAACCCCCTCCTTCTAGGCCAGATACCTGGGGCCTCAGAATTCCCTGCCCCAGAATCCAGGAGCCTGCCCCCAGTGCTGCATGGAGTTTTCCCCAGAGCTTGTCTTCTTGGGGACTGATCCAGCTGCCAGTGCATCCTCATAGGCCTGCAGAGTGACTGGGGTTGGGGAAGGAGTAGAAAAAATGAGGATATGGCAGCTGAGGTGTCTACATGCACATATGTGAGGCCTCGTGGTACAGGACAGGGTCTGGGCTGAGAAGCTGAGGGCATCCATTTGTTTTCTTGCCCTAGTCCTCATAAGTGTCAGGGTGTGCCTGCCCAGTTTCAGTGGGCATATATTTTTTGCCCACTTTGCATATATTTAAAAAAAAATTTTTTTTACACTACTCTGCAATGTCGTATCTTTACATTTAGCCCCATGCAATAACAGGTCACTTATTAGGGGCCTGATATTGCTAAGCACTATTATAAACTCTTACTGTGAATTAACTTATTCCAACAGCACTTTGAGGTAGATAATATTATTACTAATATTACATTACTGTTATCATTATCATCCCCATTTTACCCGTGGGGAAACTGAGGCACAGAGGAGTAATTTGTGCCAGGCCTGAGAACTACTAAGCGCTAGAGCCAGAATTCTAACCACAAGGCCATGCAGCTTCTGTTCAATCTCCTCTGCTTTTCTACCTCACCTCTGCTTATCCTTCAACACAGGCTCAAACCCTTGCTTTTTTGTAGAGGCCTATCTAAGCAGCTCCATCCTCCCTCCAATTTTCTGATTTTCTGAACTTCTGAAGTTGCTTTTGCCTTTGTCCCTCTGGATATTTACTGTTTGGGACTGCTGGAAGTCTTTACATATGTTTATATATTAGCTCCACCATCTAAAGGTGGAGGGTGACTAGACTCTTGACTGACAGTTGAGTGGGCAGGTGACTGGTTCCCAGAACGAGTATGGCAGACTTGGTGACAGGCTGCCCAGATCCCCCACCAAAAAAGGACTGGCCCCCGCTGTTGTCGGCAGATTGCCTTCAGCTGTCAGCCGCTTTGGCTCTGTATCAGAGATTTCAGAGAGCTGCCTTGCCCAAGGCCTTGCCGCCTCCCAGAGTGGATGTGGGAGCCTAAAGTCCTGGCCATCTGGGTCATTGGTGTGCTGGAGCTGGCTTCTGCTGACTCTTGAGGCCTGACTGTGCACATTTCCCACTCCATGTTCAGTGACACGACCTCTAGAGCTTGAAATTAGGCATGGTGTGGTATTGACACCACGGAAATTGGCAAATACTAATTAATCAGGGCTTTTGTTTTTTCAGACAGTCGATTTGCCAGCACATCATTGTTCTTGGCCCAATTCAGGACTATTCAAAGCCTCTGAAGGGCCACTCTGCCTCGGAGGTCTTCACAGGGTTGGCTGAGGCTGGTGCTGGGTCTCATAGCTCTACCTCTCCCCCTGCCCAATCGGGATCCCGTCCCTTACCATACACACGTGCTGATCCCAAGGGCCCTCCCTGCATGGTGAACTCTCTCTCAAAGTCTGCTTCCTGGGAACTCAACCTGCAACAACTCTTAATGCTGTTAAAGTTTATCTAAACTTTGCAGATTGCTTAGGCATTTTATCAGGAATGCTAGGTTTTTCCAGACGGAAGTTGAGAATATATCATACAAAAAATTTCTGTCCCACATCAAGATTGAGAAACTTTTCCTTTTACAAGGTTTTAACTTTCTAGACCATTCCCTCAACAGGTAAGCTCTTAATGGAGGCCCCTGGTTAATACTAACCATTATACAAGCCACCATAAACCCATGAACCCCTACCCAAAGGACAATTAGTTCCTGTAGCACGTGCTTGTTGAATGATTAAAATGAACGACATTCACATTGCCCTACTAACGTATTTCTGTAAGATTGGATCACTTATTCTTGATATTTCTGGTTAAAAAAGACATAGCATGTGGTGGTAGTGTGGGGATCATTGAATGTTTTCCCTTGCTGAAGGCTTTTCATTTTTGTTCTGTTTATCTGTTTGTAGGGGTGATAGCCAAAAGACTTAAAAACACGTATGGCCTGACCATCAACTAATCAGAAAGAATCCTGGCCCTAATGCAAGAGCAGGGTCCTGTCAATACTCACCTTCCCAGCAAAATAGGGTCAGGTGTTAATCCTCTGGGTGTTGGATCTTAAGATGGATGGGGAGGGAGTTCCATGGAAAGAGACTTGGGACACTTAGGAAGCTTAGGGACAGAAGGTAGTTACCAGCCTGTTTGGAACTGTTTCAATATTTTAACAGTGCGTATAGCTTTATGGGTGCCTACCAGCTAAATAAGAAGCTCATTTGTACCTTCAACGAGTGACTCCATTTATGACTTGAGTATTCTACACCTCAAATGCTTTTAATCTTACCTAAGGAGACAAACAAATTATAGCCACGTGCTGCATAATGATGTTTCAGTCAACGACGGGCTGTATATATGACGGTGGTCCCATAAGATTAGTACCATGTAGCCTAGGTGTATAGTAGGCTATACCATCTAGGTTAGTGTAAGTGCACTCTATGATGTTCGCACAATGTGAAATGGTCTAACGACCCACTTCTCAGAACATATCCCTAACGTTAAGCAATGCATGACTGTATATTACATTGCTCTCAGTAAATATCCTAATCATCTTTACTTGGGCATATTTGGGGAAATGGGGTGAGATACTTTGCTTGTAAACCTTAAGCTATAAATAGCACCCCAAATTTTCTAAGTTTAAAACATTTTTGATGAGACTTTTGTTTTATTTCTTAGAAGACAGCATTGCTTTATTGAATCTTGGCTTGACCATTACTTTAGTAAATGAAGGTTAAAAGGAAAAAAATTAATGAAGGGCTATAATAATAAAATCCTCTTACATGTCATCTGGTATCTCATTTTGTTTTAAAGCACATTTATTGAGATCGTTTACTAGGTACCATGATAAATGTTGTGGAAAACGCAAAGATGAATCAGCCAAGATTCCTGCCTTTCAGGGGATGCAGAAGGGGATATAATGGGGCAGTCTAAAGCAGGATAGTGGGAAAAGAAGAATATCTAGGAATGATAAAAACATGTGAATCTGGAGTATAGTGGAGGAAAGGCACATGTGGGAGGTAAGTCTGGAAAGGTGGAGCTTTAGTCAAGATACTTTCAGTTGTAAAGGACAGAAACCAACTCAAACTACCTTGAGCAAACAGGGATTTAATTGGTAGTATAACTGTGGGGTCTAAGAGGTATAAACAGACAGGTGGCCCTATGGATTTGGGGTGATAATGATGTGTCCATGTAGGTGCATCAGTTGTAACAAATGTACCACTGTGGTGCAGGATGTTGACAGTGGGGGAGGTTGTGCAGTGATAGTAGGGGAGGTGTGTGGGGGCAGGGATACATGGCTGTACTTTCCACTCAACTTTGCTGTGAACCTAAAACTGCTCTGGAAAATAAAGTCTATTGAGAAAATAGACTGTGGGGCTGCTGTTAGCAGACTGCCTTTGGAATGGAGACATGAACTTAAATATTTTAAAGTTAGAGGAGCAAAATGTCCCCTGCTGACCAAATGGAGGCCTGCGAGCCAGCAGCTGCCCAGCTAAGACTGTTCTTAGCCTTGGCTTTTCATCTCTTTCCTGGATCAGCCATTTGGTTCGGTGCTGAGGATCTGTATTAGTGATAGTGAGTAAAATTTAGTCATTCTGCAAATGTGGCTTTTTAATTCATTTTATGTGCCAGACTCTGTGGGTAATGCATGGTGGGAAAACAATGACAAAGCACGGGCCTGCCCTCGAACTTCATAGACTGGTATAGTTTTTTTCAAAGGGTTCTCCATTGATCACCTATATCGGAAGTGCTCTGAGGCCCTTGTTAAAGTCACAGAATTCAGGACCCTGTCGTAGACCTTCGAAGAAAAATCTGTGGGAGTGTGGCCCAGGAATTTGCATTTTTAACAAGCATCCAAGAGCCTTGACATTAGGAATGTGGCATCACATGGGAGTTCATTAGAGGTGCAGAGGCCCCACCACAGACCTCCTGAATCCTAATCTGCATCTTACAGGATCCCCACACATTAAAGTTTGAGAAGCATCGTTCTAAACGATTCTCTTACATGCTGAAGTTTGAGAATCACTGGTCTAGGAAGACTGATAAGTATAAAGGTGAATTCGGCACACTGCGATGCGTGTGTTTAGAGAGGAACATGTGAGTTCCTCTGGGCATGCGTAAGGGAACAGTTTCCTCTGTCAGAGGTTTCCAGGAGAGAGTAATGTCACTTGCTTATTAAAGAGGAAGAAGTTGGCAAGGGTAAAGGGATGGGGCAGGGGTGAGAGCTTTCATCAGAGGAAGCCACATATACAGAAGTCCTGAGGCAAAAGCGAACACTGCGTGTTTAGGGAACAAGAAATGTATCTCAAATTGCAGTGTCGGGTTTTTTTTTGAAACTTATTTAAACTCTAAACATCAACTAAAGGATATTTTTTTTAATTGATGTTTTAATAGTTTATAACATTGTGAAATTTTGGGTTGTACATTTTGTTTGTCCATCACCATATGTATGTCTCCCTTCACCCCTTGTGCCCACCCCCTTCCCCCATTGCCCCTGGTAACCACAATACAGTTTTCTCTGTCTATGTGTTGGTTTATATTCCACATATAAGTGAGATAATACAGTGTTTGTCTTTCTCTTTCTGGCTTATTTCACTTAACATAATACCCTCCAGGTCCATCCATATGGTTGCAAATGGGACGATTTTGTCTTTTTTTTATGACTGAGTAGTATTCCAGTGTATATATATACCACATCTTCTTGATCCAATCATCAGTCGAGGGACATTTAGGTTGCTTCCACTTCTTGGCTATAGTGAATAATGCTGCAGTGAACATAGGGGTGCATAAGCCTCTTTGGATTGTTGATTTCAGGTTTGTTGGATAGATTCCCAGTAGTGGGATAGCTGGGTCATAGGGTATTGTATTTTTAATTCTTTGAGGAATCTCCATACCATTTTGCATAGAGGCTGCACCAGTTTGCATTCCCACCAGCTGTGTATGAGGGTTCCTGTTTCTCCACATCCTCTCCAACATTTGTTGTTTTTTTTCTTGGTGATTATAACCATTCTAATGGGTGTGAGGTGATATCTTAGTGTTGTTTTGATTTGCATTTCCCTGATGATTAGTGATGTTGAACATCTTTTCCTGTGCCTATTGGCCATCTGTATATCTTCTTTGGAGAAGTTTCTGTTCATTTCCTCTGACCATTTTTTGATCGGGTTGTTTGTTTTTTTGTTGTTCAGTTGTGTGCGTTCTTTATATATTATGGAGATTAACCCCTTGTCAGATATATGTTTTGCAAATATTTTCTCCCAGTTGGTGGGTTGTCTGTTCATCTTGATTCTGGTTTCGTTTGTCTTGTAGAAGCTCTTTAATCTGATAAAGTCCCACTTGCTTATTTTTTTTTAATTTCCCTAGTCTGGGTAGGCATGTCATCCGAAAAGATTCCTTTATGACCAATGTCAAATAGTGTGTTGCCTATATTTTCTTCTGAGTTTTATAGTTTCAGGTCTCACCTTCAGGTCTTTGATCCATTTTGAGTTAATTTTTGTGAGTGGTGATAGCAGATGGTCCACATTCATTCTTTTGCATGTGGCTCTCCAGTTTTCCCAACACCATTTATTGAAGAGATTTTAAAGGACATATTTTTTTTTAAAAATTCAGTGTTTAAAGATTTTCTTATTAATCTTTAAGGGGGATGGGGGAATCAGATTTTTCCATTCCTATCATGCTGCTTTTTCTCCTTTGGCAATTTTTTGCATCATTTCTTCATGCGTTCATTCAAACATTTATACATTGGGCACTGTGCTGTGTGCCTTTTATGTGGTGGTGAGTGAAACTGAAATAGTTCCTGCCCTCAGGGAGTTTATAGGTGAGGCTAGGGTGGGGGTGGAGAAGCCAATAAAACAGGTAAATAAATAAATGTGTAATTATAAATTAAGAAAATGGCTAAGAAGTATGCTATGATGGAGAATAAAGTGGGGAAATTTCAAGAAAGGTCTTCCAGCCAGACTACCATATCCTCTTGTAAAGTGGCCAAAGTAACTGTGGGCAGGGTGGGATGGGGGTGTCTCACTAAGGAGTACCCTGGTGGCCCACCAGTGCTCACACACACACACACACACACACACACACTTTCTGTTTTGCTGGGAATCAGATTGAGGGTTGAAGACCTCCCCTCAAAACCATCCCCTTTCAAATTGCTGGCTACAAAATGAAAGGGCAGTGAAAACTGATTTTCATCCAGCTCCAAACCTGAAATGAGAAGCAATCTCTAGGTTCTGTTAAAAACAAGACAACAGGGGGCCCACTGGGTGGCATAGTGGTTAAGTTCGGGGGCTCCACTTCAGTGGCCGGGGGTTCCTGGGTTCAGATCCCAGGTGCAGACCTACACCACTCATCAAGCCATGCTGTGGTGGTGACCTACATAGAAAATAAAGGCAGATGGGCACAGATGTTAGCTCAGGGCCAATCTTCCTCACCAAAAACAAAAACAAAACAAAAAAACCCAAGACAACAGGCCCCAAATGGAGTCACTTATGCTAAGCTCCAGGTCACCACACCCAGACTTAATTACAGTTTCGGTTCTCCCAGAAATGGAATCTTACACCAGTCTCAGGAATGTCCTGCTCAGCGCTGGTGAGGCCACCTGCCTGATGGACCCCTGCCGTCCCCTAAAGGAAGCGACCTTGCCACAAACCACCTGCTTTTTGCTAGAATAGCTTCCCTGTCCGTCCTTCCGCCTATGGAAGTCTTCCAGCCGGTACAGCTCCGGGAACTCCTGTCCATGTGCCCGCCTCACGATCGTCGAATAAGCCCAGATCTTTAGGTCTCACTCAGCAGACTTCCGTTTTTTAACAGTTCTGATGGTCCACTTTCAGAAAGAGCTGGCATCTCTGGTCATTCTCTTGGACAGGGGCTGCTAAAAGCGGTCGGGTCCCCGGTGTGTTCCGATTGCCAACATGCATGGGGGCGTCGGGAGAACAGTGCGGAGACCCGCACGCGCCACTGTCCCCAAAGGTGTGAGGAACCGTGTGGTGCGCTGTGTGGTGTGGCATCAGCAGACGGCGCGCAGGGGCCGGCAGGGCGTCCGGGAAGGAGGACGCTCCTGCAGCCTGGAACCTGTGTGCCGGGCCTCGCTTCCTGGGCCGGGGAAGTATTTCAGAGAGGGACCGCGACGCGCTTGTCAATACAGGGGCGCAGCGGTCGGCAGCGGCGGCATCGTGAGGCGGCGGCATCGTCAGGCGGGCCCTCCCGGAGGCGGGAGGCCCCCGCCGGGAGCAGGCCGCAGGCCGTCAGGTGAGGGGAGAGGCGGCGGCCAGGTGAGCGTCTGCCAGCGCCCGGCGGGGGAGGGGAGGCGATGGGGCTGTGGTGACAGCACTGTGGGGCCGGGAAGCTCCGGGGTTGCGGTGCTTCTGCCTCTTCCTGCTCTGGGTTGTTTGGTGCCGGAGACCGCCGTTCAGTGCGGCGGGTGACGGGTGAGGGAGGTGGCATGACGCGGCGTCTGCTCCTGTCATGAATTGTGTGTGAGGAGAGACCGGGTGAGAGGAGAGACCGGGGGTGAGGAGAGACGGGGTGAGAGGAGAGACCGGGGGTGAGGAGAGACCGGGTGAGAGGAGAGACCGGGGGTGAGGAGAGACCGGGTGAGAGGAGAGACCGAGGGTGAGGAGAGACGCGGGGTGAGGAGAGACGGGGTGTGAGGAGAGACCGGGGGTGAGGAGAGACGGGGGTTGAGGAGACACCGGGGGTGAGGAGAGACGCGGGGTGAGGAGAGACGGGGTGTGAGGAGAGACCGGGGGTGAGGAGAGACCGGTGGTTGAGGAGAGACGCGGGGTGAGGAGAGACCGGGGGTGAGGAGAGACGCGGGGTGAGGAGAGACGGGGGGTGAGGAGAGACCGGGGGTGAGGAGAGACGCGGGGTGAGGAGAGACGGGGTGAGAGGAGAGACGCGGGGTGAGGAGAGACCGAGGGTGAGGAGAGACCGAGGGTGAGGAGAGACGGGGGGTGAGGAGAGACCGGGGGTGAGGAGAGACCGGGTGAGAGGAGAGACCGAGGGTGAGGAGAGACGCGGGGTGAGGAGAGACGGGGGTGAGGAGAGACCGGGTGAGAGGAGAGACCGAGGGTGAGAGGAGAGACGCGGGGTGAGGAAAGACGCGGGGTGAGGAGAGACCGGGGGTGAGGAGAGACCGGGTGAGAGGAGAGACCGAGGGTGAGGAGAGACGCGGGGTGAGGAGAGACGGGGGTGAGGAGAGACCGGGTGAGAGGAGAGACCGAGGGTGAGAGGAGAGACGCGGGGTGAGGAAAGACGCGGGGTGAGGAGAGACCGGGGGTGAGGAGAGACCGGGTGAGAGGAGAGACCGAGGGTGAGAGGAAAGACGCGGGGTGAGGAGAGACCGGGGGTGAGGAGAGACCGGGTGAGAGGAGAGCGCATCCTGTCTGTAGGGTTAGTTCTGGTCCTGGTCCTGGAACCGAACCTCACGTCGGGCGGGGCTCCCGAGACGCAGCGGTGGTCCTCAGTCGACCCGCTGGTTTTTCTGTTCAGTGAATGACGCTGTGAGAGATGGTGACGCCATGTGACTGACGGTGACACCGTGAGACGGACGGCAGGCGGGATTCGGGCTTCCGGGGGAGGATCACCCAGCTACTCAGTCACGGTGAGGGGATTTCAGACCCGCCTCCGACAAACAAGTCAGATGGAAACAGGTCCAGACGCATGGCCTGCCAGGCAGGGCAGGTGTGAGTTTACCAAGTAAATCGAGATTGAGCCATGCTGCTGTCAACTGATTTGGAAATTGTTTTCCTCCTTTTCTTTTCTCCTCCTTGGAAAAGAGAAACACCTAGGTTTTTTTTTTTTTTCTTTAATATTTTAATTTCATTAGTCATAATACATTGATTTGTATTCATTAATAAGGAATTTTATTATTAAATACCACATGTAAGTGACAATTGGTGTATCTAAAAAACACAAGGCAATTTTTGTTTCAGTAACTTCAAGAAAATGCCTTAACCAAAATTGGGCTAGAAGGTCAGTAGACTTGTGTCACCATGGTCACATAGCCTAACTTTTAGTCAGTAGAAGAATATTAGGTTAAATGGCACATGGAGAAGTGTTTTAAAATCATGTACATCAAGGAAATAATGTTCATGCCTGATGAGTTTGTCTTTACAGTGAATCTGTTCACAATGCAATGATTCATAGCAAGAACTATAAAGCCAGGCTAGGTTGAATTCCTGCCTGGCCACTTCATATTGTGTGACCTTGGGCAGCTGACATGCTGTGTTTCTTAATCTGTAGGATGGGAATAATAACAATACTGATCTCATAGGGTTATTATGAGCATTAAATGAGTTAGTATTTTTGAAGTGCTTAGAACAATGCATGTAGTTGTAGTAACTGCTCTATACACGTTTGTTAATAAATGCGTAAAATAAAAACATACCATGTTGAAAGTAAAATGGAGGTTGCCAGGAGCTGAGAAGAGGGACAAAATGGAGAGTTGTTCAATGGGTATAGAATTTCAGTCTTGCAAGATGAAGAGATCTAGAGATTGGTTGTACAACAATGTGAATATAATTAACAGTACTGAACGGTACACTTAAAAATGGTTAAGATGGTAAATTTTATATAATGTGTTATTTTCCCAACATCAAAAATTTTTTAAAATACCAATGTTAGCAAAGTTATGTATTCAAAATCATTATTAGCACACAGCAGCCCCATCCACAGTTGCCTTTGCCATTGTGAAAGTACAGCTTCTGGTAGTCATCAGTAAGATTCATTTATTTAGTAAATTCACGCAATTAAGACATCATAAAGAGCACAAACAAATTAAAAGAAGCCCTGAGGCTGAGTGGTTCAAGTTCTGCATGCTCCGCTTGGGTGGCCTGGGTTCCAGGGTTCGGCTCCCGGGCGTGGACCTATTCCCCTCACCAGCCATGCTGTGGCAGTGTCCCACATACAGAAAAAGTGGAGGAAGATTGGCACAGATGTTAGCTCCAGGCTAATCTTCCTCAAGCAAAAAAAAAAAGAGGAGGATTGGCAATGGAGGTTAGCTCGGGGCAGATCTTCCTCAGCAAAAAAATAAAATAAAAGAAAGAAAAAGAAACACCACCTAAGATTCTATGGCATTCCATGGCATGTACAATTCTAAAAATGTCCCTCCACCAAGATTGCATGCCTAATCCCTGGAACCCGTAAATATGATGAAATATCACTCCCTTGATTGTGTTATGTTATATGGCACAGATTAATTTAAAATAGGGAAATTTTCCGGGTGGTCTTAATCTAATCACAGGAGCCTATAAAAGTGGAGAGCTGTCCCTGGCTGGGGAAATCAGAGAGATTTGAAGCCTGAGAAGGACTGAACATGCTGTTGCTGTTTTGAAGATGGAGGGGACATTTGAGAAGGAACAGGTCAGCCTTGAGAAATGCAGGGGGCCTAGTGTTGCTGAGGGTAGCCCAGCATGGAAACTGGAACCTCTGACCTAGGGCCACAGGAAACTGGATTCTGCCAACAAATGGAATGAGCTTAGAACTAGATTCTTTACCAGAGCCTTTAGTTAAGAGCCCAGCCTGGCCAACACCTTGATTTCAGCTGTTTGAGAGAAACTCTGAGCAGAGAACTCAGCCAAGCCTACCCAGACTCTGACCTTCAGAATTGTGAAATAAGAAATGGGTGTTGTTTTTAGCTAGTAAGTTTGTGGAAATTTGTGGATATAGCAATAGAGAACTAACGCAGACTCCAACAGAAAAATGGGCCAAAGACAGGAACAGACTATCCATAGAAGAGAAAATTAAATGGCTAATGACATACGAAAATGCATTCTCTTTCCAGTCATCAAAGAAATGAAATTGAAACAACAGCAAGATACCATTTTTCCAGCTCTCAAATTTACATAGATTTTAAAAAATTGCAATTTCCACATCAGTTAGTGTTGCAGTGGAGCACAGTCTCACATGCTGTGAGGTGTGCAAATGTTATAACCTTTCTGAAAAGCTCATTGGCTAAATATGTGAAAAGCCTCACTAATGTTCCTGCCCTTTGACCCAGTAATTCCACTTCTAGCAGTCTATCCAAAGGAACTTATGAGAAATTTTTTAAAAGTTAATGATCACAAATGCTTAATATGGCTTTGGTTAGAAAAGTCAGATATTGGCAATAGTCTAAATGCCTAACAACAGGGCAACAGTTTAAATGAATTATGGTATCATCAAAAGATACGGTATTATACAGACATTTAAAAGGATATTTATGAAGAATTTCAATGGTGTGGAAAAGTGTTTGCAATTATTGCTAAATGGGTGAAAAATAGGATAGAGAACTGTATCTACAGTGTGCTCTCAACTATGTTTAAAAAAACAGAAAGATCTACCTACCTAGGAAAGGGGCTGACAGGACCCAAATGAGGTGGTGCTTTTTCCCCTTGGAGGGTGAATAGGCATTGCTTATTTTCCCTTTTATACTTTTCTGTATTTTTAAAATGTTGAACAGTGAACATGTATTAGTTGTTTATAATCACAATAGTCAGTAAACACTATTTTAAAAGTCTCTACATGTGAGGAATACAATGAGTCTAAAACGTTGTCCAGTCAAATAATGGAGAAAATAAAAATCCATAAATAACTGTGGCAGAAAGTGATTGTTTTAGAAAAACTATGAGATAGGAAATGATAAATATTGTTGGAAAGAGTGAAATAAAGTTGGATAATTTATTTCTCCATAGGGTAATCAGTGGAAGCTTTGTGGGGGAAGGATCACTGAATATCATACTGATGTAAAAGAAAAAGAAGGTGCAAGGTTGAATTTACATTAAAAGTCTTTAGTTTTCTCCCAGATTGATGGATTTTAGGCTTTGGGCTATAGACCTAGGTTAATTATACACGTGGAAAACAAAGAACTATGATGGATATGTAACCATTTGCAAAAGAAAGACCCCTGCATGTTATGACTAGGAAAACCAAGCTGGACCTACGCTAGTAACATCTGCATTAAAAAAACATCCAAAGCTAATATTTATTGAATATTTATCAGAAATCTGATCTCCTCTATTCCAGTTTAATCATGTGTGCAGCCTTCCCGTAATACTTGAAGTCAAGTCCTACATTTACATATTTAAGAAGCAAGCAGGTAGATGGGTGCTATTTTACTTACTAATTTCAGAAGACCTGATTTTAGTAGAAACCTGGAAAAGGTTAGATCATTTGGGGAGATTTTTTAGGATTCTCCATCTCTAAACAGTTCCCAGGAGCACCAAACCATTGCTACTCCATTTTTCCACTGGCTCCCTTTCCTATTTTCACTTCACCCTATCCTCCCACACCTGTAGAAGAGTCAGAAAGTGTCTGTTGCCCCATTGGCTGATAGCCAAATGCTGATATTCTTCATGGGGAATGTTAACACCTTAAAAGCAACTGTATGGAAGGATATCTAGCAAGGAATTTCTTTGTTATTTTTTCATTTTCTTTTAGAGTGGATTTTGTATTTGGTTCATAAGTAGTCTAGCTTGGAGCTCCTGTGCAAGCTAAATAGTTCAGAGAAGTCAGTACTGAATGAGAGTGTTGGTAAAAATGACCACCAGTGTAATTCCATGCATTGTGTTTGCTCTATTTCATTGGCTGCTGTAGATATTACCAGACAGACAATAAGAAGCCCACATAATTTACCTTCATACTGACAATAAGGTAAGAACTTTATTTGGTCCACGAGTGTAATTAATCTTGATGGCAACATGAATTATCAGCAAAATCCAAAATCAAATATAGAGGCCATTGCATTGAGATGTCAGGCGTGTTATTTTCATTAACGTTTTGTTTGTTTTTCATACACTCATTAGTTGTTAATTTGAGTTCTGTGTTTAAAGGTGGATTCCCCGATTATATGCCACATTTATGAGTATGGTAGAGATTTGTTTGTCCAGTTATCTTGATTAGTGTAACCAATTTATAATTCAGTATAAGCTAAAGCTGCTCTGCTCTGCATTATCCAGTTTACTTGTGGACATTTATCTAATTGGGAAATTGCTAAATATCTACTTCACCTGTAAATATGATTATAAATGCAGATTTTCAGTCACAGAACAGGGAGCATATATTATAGGTTAGAAAATGTCAGAAATGTAACCAGCAGTTTTTGTACTCCAGGAAATTAGCTAAATGATCTCCTCCCATGTGTTCTTGATCCATATTTATTAGCACTTGAACTTTTCCAGAACAACTTCTCTTCTACCCTCAGGGATTCATTGATTCATTGATTGCACAAGTAAGAAGTGAGCACTTTTTTTGTGCCATGGCACATAGCTCTTGTACTTGAAGCCAGGAATATAGTCTTGAACAAAGTGGGCACATTTCTTGCCTTCATGAAGCTTATTCTAGTTGGGAAGACACACAAGTAAACAGGCGATTTTTACAGAGTGAAAAGCATTATAATTGAGGAAATCAGGGTGCTATGGGAACACTTAAAAGGGATGTCCAAAATGGGTGTGGGAGGCCAGGGAAGAAGTGATATCTCAGCAAAGACCTGAAGGCGGAATTAGAATAAGCCAAGTTGTGTGCCTGTGTGGTGGTGGTTGGGGTGTGGAGAGAAGTCCAGGAAAGTAAGGGGCCCTGAGCTCTTACAGGCAATATTAAGGAGTGTATGGTTTATCCAGAAGATAACAGGGCTTTAATTTTAGAAAGCCCACCCTGGCTGCAATGTGGTGAATGGATTCATGGAGGGCAAGACTGAAAGGAGGGAGCCTGGATGGTGGTGTCTGAACCAAGGCAGTAAAGAAGGAGAGAATGAATAAATTTGGCAGATCTTGTAGAGGTAGAGTTAATATGACTTGCTGGTTTGGAGTGATTGCAGGTGAGGAGCCAGAAGGGTCAAGGCTGATGTTCATCTTTCTGGGGCGGATGATGATGTCCTTCACTAAATGGAGACTGCCAGGAGCAGGGGCAGGTTGAGGGGAAGATGAGGAGTTGGGTTTTCTGTATATTAGGAGTTAGGGCACATTCAAAAGGCAGTTGCATATGTGAGTCAGAGCTCAGGAGAACAATCTCTTCCTCATCCACCATGTGGATTGCAGCTGAAGCCACAGGGATGCAGATTACTCAGGCAGAAAAGGAACTGAATGCGAGGGTCATGGGGAAAATGGAGGAGCACCTGCCTTTATGATATGGGCATAGGAAAGTGAGTTCATGCAGGGGACTGAGAAAAGGAGAGGTACCAGAAGAGACTGTTCAGTGAATTCGTGAGAGCAAGGCAGAGTGGGGGTTCAACCGGCAAGTACTGCTGAGAGGTCAGATGTGCAGCAACAAGTCTCTTGGGTTTAGCAACAAGAATGTTGTTGGTGACATTTGCCTGTGCGGTTTCAGCTGAGGCAGAACCAGATTGCTTATTGGAGAGAATGAATGGATGGTGAGAAGTGGAGTCAGAAATCTGACTCACTCAGAAAGACTCAGAAAGAACAAATATCTTCAAAAAATGGGAAGAAAAAGGGAGAAGGGAGAAGAATCCTAGCTGTAGAGGCACTTGGGGGACAGGGAGGGATTTACTTGTTTATTCTTCTTTGAGAAGAGATACTCCTTTTGAATCATCCTGCATCTTGCAGTACTGAATCCGACCAGAAAAGCTGATGCACAGCAACTCATGCTGCCTTGCACAGTGCAGAAGGAACCCTTGAGTAAATTAAAACCTTATCTTAGTGCTTTCTGAACTGATTGCTGTTACCACTCAATCGACTAGTTGGTTGGTTGGTTTATAGTGGGAGGAGATCAAAGAGAATGTGGTGACCCTTTCCCTGGTATCATACAGACGACCCCTGTCGGCATCCTGTACCCTACTTTGGCGTTCACAAAGCGCTCCATCATGTCATTCGATTTACGCTCCAAAACATCTTTTGAAGAAGGCAGGACAGGTGTCCTTATTTGACCTACGTGGAAGTAACTGGAACTTAGTTTCAAATGACTTGCCCAGATTCACATCTGGTAGTAGTGCATGGAAGGTTCAAACTCAAGTCTTCTAACTCCAGATCTTGTGGTCCAACAGTAAATGCCCTTTACTGAAAGGTTATATATGACGTCTGTGTTTTCATTGTAGCGTGGTCATATGAAACCTGGGCATATCCTCTTTTAATACATTTAAGAAACAAGACTGAAGGTTGTGAGACAACTTTGTTATTTTGTTTGAACCTCATATACATTGATATTTGTCCTCTCACTCTCACCGAAAAAAAAGTTGGTTTTAGAAGGAGGCAATTTATTTGGACATGACTTAGTTAAAATATGTTTTAATTATCTATAGTAACGTCTAATTTGAAAATATTTCTTTTAATTCTTTTGACAGAAATACTTATTTGCATGTTTTTTTAAGCAAACATTTTTTACAAGTGTTTCTATTTATTGACTAAATGAAAAATGGTGTCTTGGGGAAACTTTAGTAATAAAGTTTTGGGCAATTAGGACTATGTAAACATTTGCAAAAGCACTTGTTTTGGCCTAAATGAAGTCACAGTTATTACACCCTTGCAGACATTCCAAGTGCTGTATCCAAGGTCACTAAGAGAATTGAGGTTGGCGATTTAGAGAACAGCCTTTTATTCTGTTTGTTCAGGGACCTCTCATCCACATTCGCTTAGAGAACTTACAATGACACAGAAGTATTACTGAAGTGATTTTTTTTTTTGTAAATTAAGTATAAACTTTTTCCCTGGGTGTAAAGATGATATTTAACCATTAACTTTCTGAGTCGTGGGATTAACAAACAGAAAGATTATAAATAACATTAGTTAAAGTTGCCAGAGTTTGATACTAAAATTCAAAGCACTATGTGTGTAAAATTTTAGCTGTATTATCTCAGGGTAATTAATTTGCTATTAATTGTCATACAGGACTGTATGTGCATTTTCGAGTCTTGTTGCCACTCACTTACTGGCCATATTACTTTGGACAAGGTACTTCATTTCTTTAAATCTCAATTTCCTAATCTGTAAAGTGGTAATAATAATAGCAGTTCTCTGATAGGATTGTTGTGAGGATTTAACAACATAATGCAGATAAAGGGCTTAACATAATGACTGCCCTTTAGTAAGTGCTCAATAAATATTAGCTATGACTCTAATCTTGGTCTTAGCTTAGGAATTATAGGAACTATCTTTATTTTGTTTTTAAACATTTTATTAAATACGTCATTCCACATTTAACATGAGTCCATCCACATTGAAGGAGTCCTCTGCAGGACATTTTAAAAGAGTTTAGTACAGCATAGTCTCTGATGTGGGGCAACTATTTGAGTCCCAGCTGTGGTATGCCTGTCATCCTAATGTCAGATCAAAACAGTCAAAGACATGTAGACCGATCAGAGCTCAGGAATGTTTACACATTGCAGTATTGCTTTGTAAAAGTCCATTGCATTCTAATGATAGTTGTCCATAATAAAAGAAATTTAATCCCAGATGTGGGGATGAAAAGGTAGTTCCTACTGTTCTTCTCATTCATACTTTGTAAACTTTTCCTTTGTCCTGTATGATGGGCAGAGATTTTTCTGGCCTTCATGTTGTACATAGTAAAATAACAAAGGCTCAGCTTGTTATTTTGCCTTGCCTTGTCCTGATCTTTGAGGGTCAAAGACAGCGTTCTGTCTGCCTTTGCCAGCCGTGCCTGTTTCCTAACAGAATTGGGAGCAGAACTCCTAACAAGAGGCTGCTTGGTAGCCAAGGTCATTGTCACAGATTAAGTCCAAAGGGGAGGGAGGGCTCATGGAGGCAGCCCATTACCACGGAGTATGTCTGCCCTTTCAAATAAGAAGTGAGTCACCTTTTGCTTAGACCTTACCATGGGTCTGGTACGTGCTGGATGCCATTTAACAAAGACCCAGGCTCATATTTTAGCAGGTTCAAGTGTAGAGGAGAAAGAAAAAAATCTGTTAATTACTTCTCGTATACATTCACCCTAAATGCCCAAAGGAACCAGTTTTGTGAATATGTGTCAACCCATAAGCTTATTGCTGTTTTGAAGGTTAAAGTCGTAAGTATTCTCCCTTCTGCTAATCAGCTACAGTGAACTAAGGAGTTAAAGTCAACAGGAAGTGAGGTCATTATTCATTTCCCATGACATCCCAGCCACCCAGCAAAAGCCTTCTGTTGGCCAGGGATGTTTCTATGGGTCAGAAAGACTTGAGCAGCCTGTGAGGAAGCCCTCTGCACTCATACCTTCCGTTTGTGCAGTTGTTAGTTTACTTTGAGCTCACTCTTTGGTGGGACCTTTGAAGCTGTTACTGTAAATTCCACATACTGTAGATGCCAGAAGCAGCATCATTTCTAGAGCAGGTATGATTGGTTTTGTTTGTGTTTGTTTCCCTTGTCTTTGGTTTCTTTCAACTGAAGTCATCTCTGTATACTTGTCATTATGTTGTTTAATTGTGTTCTGTCACTTAGACCCTTTATTGTCCCTTGATTAGTAATGATTCCTTACTTATGTTCCTGTGACACATTTTGTATACTTCTGTTAAGGTACCTTTTACACTTGGTTTTGTGTTGTTTCCTCACTAGCTATTAAGCTCTTCGAGGGCAGGAGCTGTACTTTGTGTCTCTAACATCTAACATAGTGTTTGGGTACTTGTCTATCCTCTGTAAATGTTTGTTGGGTATAAATGGTTGTGTGGTTAGGAATCAGCTAGCTTCTAATAGGAGTAGTAATTGTTTCAGATTTTACGAAGAACTTTCACATACATTATCTGCATTTATGCTTCACAACTCTCTAAGGTAGATGGGGGCAGGCATTGGCAGGATTTCCATTTTGCAGATAAGGCAGGCCCAAAAGTCCTGAGTCAGCCTGACTTGCTGGAAGTCATTCAGCTTAGAAGGCAGTGCTGGGACATGAACCTTTCTGGTGTCAGAAGTTTGTGTTCTTCACATTGCCACACTTCTGTCCCGTTGAACAAACTCAGACCTGGGTGGCTCGTGGGTTGGACTCAACCTACTTACTCCTTGTTTATGGTCCTTCTAACCTCAGGGCCCCTGGGCGATTTAAGGTGATTTAAAAGGTAGTTGAACTTCGGTGGCCCACAGGACTTAGTAATTAGACAGGGATTCCAGGAACCTCCTTTCTTTCCCCCACGGGGCCTTCGACTGACATAGGTGAGTCATCTTGGTCTCTCTTTCATCATCGTTGAAATAGTCCTGCTGCTTTACTCCACTCTCTCTTGTGGGGTTAATACATGTATTTATCAAGAAGTTTATCAAGCACTTTATAAGACAGACTCTAAACCATGCATGTGAAGATGATTATTCTCAGTAAAGTCAAGTGATTTTTCCTCAGGTTAACTCAATTTGAGGAGTTATGTGAGAAAATTGGATGAAATTCAGTCCTGTATTGGGTTTGGAAACACAGCCCCCATTACTGAGGCTCAAGTAGAAGATCTAAATAGTTATATGAGCTGATGACATCTTTAAATCTAAAGCTACTTCCTTAGCTCTTTTTGGGCATCTTGCATGTCTGGGTCTCACTGTACCCTCTTGGAGTGGTGGTTACATTGTTGTTGCAGTCTGTCGCATATTCAGCCCACACCAGCTGGCTTGGCTCATGGTGCCTGTATGCACTGGTCGTTTACTTCCTGTTACAGCTGGAGGCTGACTAGCAACATGTGGTTTCTATGATGGGAGTTTTTGCCTTGTTCACCTCAGTCCTAGGGTGAAGATAATTGGAGTGGTGGTTTTCTGTGTTTTTTAATCACTCTTCCCTGCCATGGAGGTAAAGGGAAATGGAAAGCGTAGAGTCTGCATTTTGAGACACTCACATAACTGAAGTTTGTGTCTGTCTGTTTTGTTTCTAAAGGCAGGACATATTGGAACTCTGGCAGTTTTATGAAATGAGCTTCTCAGTCAGAAGCCTTGGCTTTCCAATCCAGTATTTGACATAGGGGCACAATAACATTATTGCCTTCAATAGCAAAACAATCTGAGATTTGAAGTGCCGTGCTTATATTTAGTTTGGTTTCTGGGAAAACATCTTGGGGCATCAATGTCTCAGTGACTTTGCAAGTGGACACAATAAACAAGCACAAAGATGTACTGAAAAATGCTTTCAATGGATTGCCTGTGGGTATTTCAAAGGGAACATCTCTTTATGGTATTAGAAAGAGCTTGAGCTCTAAGTCACTGGAAAATGAGAACAGCCAAGCTACTGATCTGGAGTGGTTCACAAAATAATTCCTAAGTGCTGCATAGGTGCTTTTGTTTCTATAAAAGGTATTAGTGAGATCTTTGTTACCTGACCTTTTGCCATGTTGTTTTTAAACCTGGTTTCAATAGCTTAGAATCTTTCTCTACTAAGAAAAATTTTAAAAGCTCCAGTCAACATAATGTGTTGGAAAGTATGTCAAATTTTACTTTAACGAGCTTGTAATGAATTCAAATATACTTTTGTCAGAAAACCAGAGTGGTATTTATGTTTACAGGTGTTAGTGCTTTGAAAACATACTCTTTATTCAGACGTTCATTCAAAAAATATTTACTGAGCGCCCATTGTGTACTAGCCATAGTTCTAGGTCCAGTGGCGGTTATAAAAAATGAAATACATAGCATAATCGCTACTCTGAAGTTGCTATTAGTCCAGTAGGGTTGGTGTGTGACCTCAGGCAAGTTATATATCTTTGAGCCTCAGTTTCCTCATCTGTAAAATGAGGATAATAGTACCCACATTACACATCATGAAGCTTAGCGATATAAAGTAACAGGTAAAGTAACTGCCACAAAATAGGCTTTTGATAAATGATAATTATGATCATCATCCTCATTTCAGATGGAACAGGCAGCATGCAATGTATATTGTGGGGTAGTACCAAAGACATTCTGTGGATGTTTAAAGAAAGAGACTGTTTTAGGAGCAGGGATCAAAGAAAGCTTGTAGAAGAGGTGGCATTTGAGTTTGAAGTGTGGAGAGAATTTCAGTAGGTAGAGGTGGGGAGAGGGTACCTCAGAAATAACTGTAAGCAAAGTTTTGCAGTTGGTGAAACATAAAATTTGAGCAATAGCATTCCAGTTTGGAGGAAAAGAGTGTATTACGGAAGAGAAGTCAGAAGTTGGAGAGGCAAGCTAGGCCAAAATTATGAAAGGGCTAGAGTATCAGGTTAAAGAGTTGGACCTTGTCATCAACGGAAGTGTCATTGAAGGATTTTATTTGCAAATGTCTCCCCACTGCCTAGAACAGTGTCCAGCTCATAGGCAGCACTCAGCAAATATTTGTTCAGTGAATAACTGAATGTGATTTTAGACAAATTGAGCTTAATTTTGCCATGAGAAAAGCCAGGTAGAAATGTCCTACAAATAATTAGGAACACAGGACCAGACGTCAGGCCTGAGACTGAGACTGAAGGTGGAAATTTGGAAAGCGTGAATATAGAAGTAATTATTGAAGCCACAAGCGTGGATAAATTGACCTAAGGACAACGTGTTACTTCAGTCAGAGTAGAGAGCTCAGGCAGTGCCCCCATTTGGTGAGGACGCCAGGAGGAAAAGAAGAAGGTGGAGCCTGAGAATGAGACGGCAGAAATGAGAGGAAACTCCCCAGGAGGAAATGTCTGAGAAGGGGCTGGCTAACAATAGCAAGGAGGCTCAGGACTTTGAAGAACACTCATGAGTGTGTGACAAGGAGGCTGTTAGCTGTAGCAGAGAAGTTTAACCGAGTGGGGCCTTATGCCAGGTTGTAAGGTCTAAGTAGGCACAGTACACTCTGGGACATTTCTTTTTTTTTTCTCAAGGATAGTAATTTCTGGTATTTGCTTTTGAGCATACATTAAACGGACAGTGTACCCAAACTGAATATATAATCTGATTCCAATTAAATTTTGGACAAAAACACACCTAACTGTTGACTTATTTTCTCTTAGTTATCAGATCATGACTGATTTTTATTTTCTTTTCCATATCTGTCAGTATTTTCCAGATTTTCTATGCGTACTTGTTACTTTTAGAACTGGGAACAACACTATACAAATAATTTTTTTATTACTATTTTCTTGAGGTCATAATACTTTATAACATTGTGAAATTTCAGCTCTACATTATTATTTGTCAGTCACTATATATATGTGCCCCTTTACCCCTTACGTCTACCCTGCAACCCCCTTCCCCTCTGGTAACCACTAATCTGTTCTGTTTGTCCATATGTTTGTTTATCTTCCACATATGAGTGAAATCATGCAGTGTTGGTCTTTGTCTGGCTTATTTTGCTTAACCTCATACCCTCAAGGTCCATCCATGTTGTTGCAAATGGGACGATTTTGTCTTTTTTTATGGCTAAGTAGTATTCCATTGTGTGTATATTATACCACATCTTCTTTATCCATTCATCAGTTGATGGGCACTTGGGTTGCTTCCATGTCTTGGCTATTGTGAATAATGCTGCAATGAACATAGGGGTGCATAAGTCTCTTTGAATTGTTGATTTCAAGTACTTTGGATAAATACTCAGTAGTGGGATAGCTGGGTCGCATGGTATTTCTATTTTTAATTTTTTGAGAAATCTCCGTACTGTTTTCCATAGAGGCTGCACCAGTTTGCATTCCTACCAGCAGTGTATGAGGGTTCCTTTTTCTCCACATCCTCTCCAACATTTGTTATTTTTTATCTTGGTAATTATACCCATTCTAACAGGTAGAAGGTGATATCTCATTGTAGTTTTGATTTGCATTTCCCTAATGATTAGTGATGTTGAACATCTTTTCATGTGCCTGATGGCCATCTGTATATCTTCTTTGGGAAAATGTCTGTTCATATGTTCTGCCCATTTCTTTCTTTCTTTCTTTTTTTTTTTTTTTTGTGAGAAGATTAGCCCTGATCTGACATCTATTGTCAATCCTCCTCTTTTTGCTTGAGGAAGGTTGGCCCTGAGCTAACATCTGTGCCAGTCTTCTTCTATTTTGTGTGTGGGTTGCCGCCACAGCATGGCTTGATGAGCAGTGAGTAGGTCCACGACCGAGATCCAAACCTGCAAACCCCAGGCCACCAAAGCAGAGCGTGCTGAACTTAACCACTACACCACCGGGCCGGCCCCTTCTGCCCATATTTTGATCAGGTTGTTTGCTTTTTTGTTGTTGAGTTGTATGAGTTCTTTATATATTTTGGAGATTAATCCCTTGTCAGATATATGATTTGCATATATTTTCTCCTAGTTGGTGGGTTGTCTTTTCGTTTTGTTCCTGGTCTCCTTTGCCTTGAAGAAGCTCTTTAGTCTGATGTAGTTCTATTTGTTTATTTTTTCTTTTGTTTCCCTTGCCTGAGAAGACATGGTATTTGAAAAGATGCTTCTAAGACTGATGTCAAAGAATGTACTGCCTATAGTTTTATGGTTTCACATCTTACCTTCAAGTCTTTAATCCATTTTGAGTTAATTTTTGTGTACAGCAAAAGACAATGGTCTACTTTCATTCTTTTGCATGTGGCTGTCCAGTTTTCCCAGCACCGTTTATTGAAGAGACTTGCCTTTCTCCATGGTATGTTCTTGGCTCCTTTGTCGAAGATTAGCTGTCCATAGGTGTGCGGTTTTATTTCTGGGCTTTCAATTCTGTTCCATTGGTCTGTGTGTCTGTTTTTGTACCAGTACCATGCTGTTTTGATTACTACACCTTTGTAGTATATTTTGAAGTCAGGGATTCTGATGCCTCCAGCTTTGTTCTTTTTTCTCAGGATTGCTTTAGCTATTCAGGGTCATTTGTTGCCCCCTATGAATTTTAAGATTCTTTGTTCTATTTCCGTGAAGAATGTCACTGGGATTCTGATTGGAATTGCCTTGAATCTGTAGATTGCTTTAGGTAATATGGACATTTTAACTGTGTTTATTCTTCCAATTCATGTGCATTGAAGATCTTTCCATTGCTTTATGTCATCATCAATTTCTTTCAATAATATCTTATAACTTTCATTGTATAGGTCTTTCACCTCCTTGGTTAAATTTATTCCCAGATATTTTATTCTTTTTGTTGTGATTTTAAATGAGATTGTATTCTTGAGTTCTTTTCTGTTAGTTTGTTATTAGAGTATAGAAATGCAACTGATTTCTGTAAGTTAATTTTATACCCTGCAACTTTGCTGTAGTTGTTGATTATTTCTAATAGTTTTCTGGCAGATTCTTTAGGGTTTTCTATGTATAGAATCATGTCGTCTATAAACAGCGAGAGTTTCACTTCTTCCTTGCCAATTTGGATACCTTTTATTTCTTTTTCTTGCCTAATTTCTCTGGCCAAAACCTCCAGTACTATGTTGAATAAGAGTGGTGAGAGTGGGCACCCTTCTACTGTTCTGTTCTTCCACTTGTTCCTGTTCTCAGAGGGATGGCATTCAGGTTTTCCCTATTGAGTATGATGTTGGCTGTGGGTTTGTCACATATGGCCTTTAGTAGTATGTTGAGGTACTTTCCTTCTATGCCCATTTTATTGAGAGTTTTTATGATAAATGGATATTGGATCTTGTCAAATGCTTTCTCTGCATCTATTGAGATGATGATGTGGTTTTTATTCCTCATTTGTTAATGTGGTGTGTCACATTGATTGATTTGCAGATGTTGAACCATCCCTGTGTCCCTGGTATAAATCCCACTTGACCATGGCGCATGATCCTTTTAATGTATTGCTGTATTCGGTTTGCCAATATTTTGTTGGGGATTTTTGCATCTATGTTCATCAGCAATATTGGCCTGTAATTTTCCTCCTTTGTGTTGTTGTTGTCTGGCTTTGGGATCAGTGTGATGTCGGCCTTGTAGAATGAGTTAGGAAATATTCTGTCTTCTTCAATTTTTTGTAATAGTTTGAGAAGAATAGGTATTAAATCTTCTTGGAATGTTTGGTATAATTCTCCAGAGAAGCCATCTGGTTCTGGACTTTTATTTTTTGGGAGGTTTTTGATTACTGTCTCAATCTCTTTAGTATGATTGGTCTATTCCGATTCTCTTATTTCTTCTTGATTTGGTTTGGGAGGTTGTGTGAGTCTAAGAATTTATCAGTTTCTTCTAGATTGTCTAATTTGTTGGCATATGGTTTTTCATAGTATTCTCTTATAATCTTTTGTATTTCTGCAGTATCTGTTGTAATTTCTCCTCTTTCATTTCTAATTTAATGTTTTGAGCCTTCTTTCCCTTTTCCTTAGTGAGTCTGGCTAAGGGTTTGTCAATTTTGTTTATCTTCTCAAAGAACCAGCTCTTAGTTTCATTGATCCTTTCTACTGTTTTTTTTGGTTTCTATTCCATTTATTTCTTCTCTAATTTTTATTATTTCCCTCCTTCTGCTGACTTTGGTCTTTCTTTGTTCTTCTTTTTCTAGTTCTGTTATGTATAGTTTAAGGTTACTTATTTGAGATTTTTCTTGTTTGTTAAGGTGGGCCTGTATTGCTATGAATTTCCCTCTTAGGACCACTTTTGCTGCATCCCATATGAGTTGGTATGGTGTGTTTTCATTTTTTTTTGTCTCCAGATAGTTTTTGATTTCTCCTTTAATTTCTTCATTGATCCCCTTAGTTATTCAGTAGCTTGTTGTTTAGTCTCCAAATATTTGTGACTTTCCAAGCTTTTTTCTTATAGTTGATTTCTAGTTTCATAGCATTATCGTCAGAAAAGATGCTTGATATGATTTCAGTCTTCTTAAATTTATTGAGGCTTGCCTTGTTTCCCAACATATGATCTCTCTTTGAGAATGTTCCATGTGCACTTGAGAAGAATGTGTATTCTGCTGTTTTTGGATGGAGTGTTCTATGTATATCTATTAAGTCCATCTGGTCTAGTTTTTCATTTAATTCCACTCTTTCCTTTTTGACTTTCTGTCTGGATGATCTATCCATTGATGTAAGTGGGGTGTTGAGGTCCCCTACTATTATTGTGTTGCTGTTAATTTCTCCTTTTAGGTCTGTTAATAGTTGCTTTGTGTACTTGGTGCTCCGGTGTTAGGTGCATATATGTTTATAAGTGTTATGTCCTCTTGGTGGAGTGTCCCTTTTATTATTATATACTGCCCTTCTTTGTCTCTCATTGCCTTTTTTATCTTGAAGTCTACTTTGTCTGATATAAGTATGGCAACACCTGCTTTCTTTTGTTTACCATTAGCTTGGAGTATCGTCTTCCATCCCTTCACTTTGAGCCTGTGTTTGTCTTTAGAGCTGAGATGTGTTTCCTGGAGGCAGCATATTTTGGGGTCTTGTTTTTTAATCCATCTAGCCACTCTATGTCTTTTGATTGGAGAATTCAATCCATTTACATTTGGAGTGTTTATTGATATATGAGGGCTTAATACTGCCATTTAATACTTGTTCTGTATCTCCCTTGTTTCTCCTCCTGTGTATTTCCAACTGCCAGTTCAGTTTGGTGATTCTTTATGATGGTTTTCTCAGTTTTCTCTTTATTTATCATTTGTGTCTCTGTTCTGACTTTTTGTTTAGTGGTTACCATGAGCTTTATATAAAAGATCCCATAGATGAGATAGTCCATTTTCTGATAACCTCTTATTTCCTTAGTCTAATCAGGTTCCATCCCTTTCCTCTTCCCTAAGTTATTGTTGTCACATCTTGTTCCATTTTGTGTTATGAGTTTGTGATTAAAATGAAGTGATTATAGTTATTTTTGATGCTTTCTTTCCCTTTATTTTTAATGTTATAGTTAAGTATTCGCTAACCTGTTCTGATAGAGAGCTGAAATTTTCTGATTTTGTCTGTCTATTTATCTCTTTGCTTAAGGCTTTGTAAACACTTTCTTTTTTATTCAGGTATGAGGGCCTTCTTGATCATTTCTTGTGTGTGGGGGTGTCTTGTGGCGATGAAATCCCTCAGTTTTTGTTTATCTGGGAAAGTTTTTATTTCTCCATCATATCTGAAGGATAGTTTCACTGGATAGCATATTCTTGGCTGAAAGTTTCTGTTTTCAGAATTTTGAATATATCATTCCACTCTCTCCTAGCCTGTAAGGTTTCTGCTGAGAAATCTGCTGAAAACCTGATAGGGATTCCTTTGTAGTTTGTTTTCTTCTGCCTTGCTGCCCTTAATATTTTTTCTTCTTCATTGACTTTTGCCAGTTTTACTAATATATGCCTTGGAGAAGGTCTTTTTACATTGATGTAATTAGGAGTTCTGTTAGCTTCATTAACATGTAATTCCAGCTCCTTCCCCAGGTTTGGGAAGTTCTTAGCTATTATTTCTTTGAACAAGCTCTCTGCTCCTTTCTCTATCTCTTTTTCCTCTGGAATATCTGTAATCCTTATGTTGCATTTCCTAATTGAGTTGGATATTTCTCGGAGAATTTCTCCATTTCTTTTTAGTCTTAGTTCTCTCTCCTCCTCCACCTGAAGAATTTCTATATTTCTGTCGGCTAAATTACTAATTCTGTCCTCCATAATATCAGCTCTGTTTTTTAAGGATTCCAGATTTTTCTTTATCTCATTTATTGTGTTCTTCATCTCCAACATTTCTGATTGGTTTTTTTTGTTTATAGTTTCAATCTCTTTTGTGAAGAATTCCCTCTGTTCATTAATTTTATTCCTGAGTTCATTGAACTGTCTTTCTGAGTTTTCTCGTAACTCATTGAGTTTCTTTGTGATAGCTATTTTGAATTCTCTGTCATTTAGATTGTAAATTTCTGTGACTTCAGGACTGGCTTCTGGGTACTTGTCATTTTCCTTCTGGTCTGGAGTGTTAGTATACCTCTTTGTGCTATTTGATGGGGTGGACTTTTGCCATCGCATAGTGGTAGTATCTGATCACAGACTCCACCTTCCACCACTGGCGGGGGCAGGAGCTGTGTTTTCTGGGCCTGCCGTGACCCCTGGCAGTTGTACCCATCCATTGGAAGCTGTGTTGATAGGGCTCTCTGCGTCTGACTGCCACTGCTTTACACACATAGGCGCAGGCACTCTGGTGGGGATCTCCTGCCCTGGCCCACCATCCGAGCTGGTATGCCAGGCAGGAATGGGGCAGAGGGGGCACTTTCTTCCCCATCTGTGCTCCTGCTTTGCACTCAGTTCTGCCCGCCTGGGCTGCTCAGCTTGGTGGGGGCGCCCCTGCAGTTGCTTAGCTGCCTCGGTGTGGAGCGTTCTGCAGGCTAGGAGGCAACTCCAAGAGCGAAAGCATTCCATGGAGGGCTGCCTTTTCCCCCTTCTCCATTCAGAGTCACACACCGGCTGCTGCATGAGGTCCCGTGCCCTAGATCACTGCTGCTGGGGAGGGGGAGGAGATCCACTTACCTCCTTCCACTGCCTCCGGGGGGGTCCAGCACCCCCACCTTCAGATGTATGGCTGCATGGATCTCTCAGACGTCTATTGTGTTGTGTGGAGGTCCTCTGTTGGTTTGTGAATGTCCTTTTTGTTGTGTCTTATGGGGAGAGACTAAGGGAAGAGCTCACTCCACCATGATGCTGACGTCACTCTTACAAATAATTTTTTTTAATGTTATGCTCCTCATGTATTGCATGGCAATGGACTTCTCATTTATTGAAACTTGTGTACAGTGTCGCCATTTAATGTTCCCTCCAGGCCTATGAAAATGGGATTCTGTCTGTGTTTCTAGCTGTCCTCCTCTGAAAGACTCCTGAAGTCTTAGACGTCCACACTGGCACCATGTACTTATATGCTGCTGTGGCCTTGCCTGTGCTCCATCAAAATGCTTACATTGTCTTTATGACAAAGCACCCCCAAAAAACAAAACTTTTTGGTAGCCTCATGGTCCAGAAATGTTATCTTACTAGGGTCAGATCTTCTTGTGGTGGATCCTTTACATTATGTAACACAGAAAATTTTCAGTCAGCCACAGCCTTAACCAAAGTGAAGAACACATAAGAGCCACATGTGCTGACTATCCTTGTAATCAGCCTGGGTTCTCATGTTTGAAGATGGATTGGCAGTCTATCCTAGGTATCTTTGGCAATGCATTTTTCTATGTAGTCCAGGTGCTTCTAAAACTATATGGCCCCAGACACTGTCTTGGCACTCATTGAACTCTAATTACAAGTCATTTAGTCAAGTGTGTGGAAGTCAGCACCTTTACCATCCAGGTTGGGAGAACATGGCATCTCTGTGTGGGCTGGTCTGGTATTATTGCTCATATCTTCTTCTGCCTCTGTGTGGGAGGACTCCATATTCATCCTGTTACTTAGCCTTGCCTAATGAGAATGTAAACAGCAGATTTCCATGTTAGAGAATAGCAATACACTGATTCTCCATCCTGTTACATTTTGATGCATGCATGGGATTCTGTGTGTTGAGCTTTTATTACTACGCTGACAAATGGACCTCAATTTCTCAATCTGTTAAATAGGGGACATAACCCTTTTAACAGAAATAGTATTCTATAGAAAAATAAGATAAAATGTCTATAGATCATTGAGTTTGGCTGAAAAGTAGCATATTATAAATAGTTGGATGCTGAGTTTGCCTTTGTTGGGCCGACAAATCTTTTCTAGGAGTGACCAGGAGCATGTGGTTGTTGAATGGGTGAGGTCCCGTGGAGTGCTCCATAGTTATATGGCATTTATAGTTTACATTTTTTTAAAGGCACGTTGGAACAGTTACCTAGCGAATGATCCATATGCAAAGCCATTTGATATTAGCAACTTTATTGGATACAGGTAGCTGAGTAAGGCATCCAGAGGTTAAATGGTTTGCCAGAGGCCGCCCAGCATGTGTGTGGTTGAGCCAGATTTAGAACACAGTTCTAATTAGCTCCTAATTTCCAGTGTTGTGCTGAGGCAAACCATATTGTGCACACACACTGATTCTACTCAGTTCACTTTGTCAGAGGAAGGTACTCTTCATATTTTTACCTGTTTGAGTGTGTTATTATTTTTAATTTTTAACTTCTAAACCAACTGAGGGAAGCTACTAAGATGTGTTTAGTTATAGAGACTAAACTTGCCATTAGACCCTTGTGTTATAGCGAATTTGAGGGCTATACATCCTAGGAAAAGGTGAAATTCCAAAAAGAGAAAGGTTGGAAAATGGAACCTAAAAGGATGAAGATATAGAGATTATATAGGAGGTAAATAAAGCACCATGCCTGCTCTCAAGGAGCTCAGAGTATAGCGTGGGATTGAGAGAGATTGTTGATCATTTCAGTACAATGTGGTAAACCCAGGGTGCTATGAGAGCCTCAGCGGTTTGGAAGGCTCCTCAGCTTGAACCAAAGTATGAAGGAGTGAAATGACAAGGTGAGTTGGTCAGGCACTACCAATTGGAGAGGTGGATAGGTTATGAAGGGCCATGAATGTCACGCAAAGGAATAAGAATGCATTCATTCAACACATGTCTATTCAGTGCCTTTTTGTGTGTCAGGCACTATTCAATGTACTTGGGATACCTTAGTGAACAAAACGAGCATAAAATTCCTGCCCTCGGGGATCTTACATTTTAATGGGGAGAGAGAAACACTAAACATTAAATAATAAGTAAATTAAGTAAATATTAGAAGATGGTAAATGCTAAGGAAAAAGGGTCCAGCCAGCTGATCAAGGTTAACATGAACAGTAGTAAGTCATGTTGATAGTATCTACCCTTGATATGATATGATGAGAATGGCACTTTACCTCTGTAGTTTTTCTCCCCAAAATATATAGCCCTAGTCTAATCATGAGGAAAACATCAAGCAAATCCCAGTTGAGGGCCAATCTATAAAATACCTGACCAATACTCCTCCAAACTGTCAAGGTCATCAAAAACTAATAAAGTCTGAGAAACTGTCACAGCCAAGAGGAGGTTAAGGAGACATGACAACTAAATGTCATGTGGTATCCTAGATAGGATCCTGGAACAGAAAAAGGATATTAGGAAAAATTGAGGAAATCTGAATAAAGTATGAACTTTAGTTAATAACAATGTATCAGTATTGGTTCATTAATTGTAACGAATGTACCATAGTAATGTAACATCTTACATTACTTACATCTTAGAATCTGGATCACTAAAGAATGCTTCCCCGAGGAAGTGATGAGTCCTGATTATTGGTTGCTGTGTGACAAACTACTCCCAAAGTTAGAGTCTTCAGTTTTTTTCGTCATGGTTCTGGGTTAACTGGGCTCATCTGGGCAATTCTCACTTGAGGTCTCTTATGAGTTGCAGTTAGATACTGACTGGGCTGGAATCAGCTGAGAGCTCAACTGGTCTGTCATCCAAGATAGCTTCTTCACTCACGTGTCTGGTGCCTCCATGCTTCAACTTGTGCCCTCTCTCTCCAGCAGAGTAGCCTGGACTTCCTATATATTGGCTTAGAGCTTCAAGAGATAGGGAGAGGAAGCTGCAAGGGCTACACCTCAGATGGGCACAGCATCATTTCTGCCACACTCTGCTGATCAAAACATCACAAGTCCTGCCCAGATTCAAGGGAGTGGAAAAATAAACTCACTTCTTGATGGAGGAGTAGCAAGTTCTCATTGCAGAAAAGCATGTGGGATAGGAGATATGGTTGTGGCCATCTGTAGAGAATACAGGTCTGTCACCTGATGTTAGTTTGAAACCTGAAGGATAATTAGGTATTAGATAGGCAAAAGAGAGGGGAGAGGGTAACTCCTCAACAATTGGAACAGCATGTGGCCAGGCCTGGAGGTCAGCCTGTGTGACTGAGTGGAGGAACAAAGAGAAACAAAGAGAGGAAGGGTGGCATGAAAGTGCTGGGTCGTATAGTGAAGAGTAGGAATTTTCAGAGTATGACTAGGAAAGGTAAATACATATTTACATCAGAAAGCAACGAGAATAGCTGTGTATGTTCCAAATAGAGGCAATGGAAAGCACTAATAGTGAAAATCAAAATTGCTAGAATAGGAAGTACAGATTAGCCCAGAGGACATGGGACGTGGGATGGAGTGGGGTGGGTCAGGGAAATCTTACTCCAAATCGCATAGCTAGTATGAGACAGAATTGGGATTTGAACCTAGATCTGATTCTAGATCCACTAGATTGCTCTATATGACTCCACTATATTGCTCACCACACTGCCTGTGGAAAGTCATTTTATATAATAAACTTGAAAATCCCTTGCTAACCAGCAAGTAATTTGCTCTTCCTAATTTCTTCCTAGCCATCCAGGCAAATACCTTCTAAGTTTTCTAGGCTCAACTCAAAGGGCACCTCATTTTGAAGATTTTCTTAATATCTCCCTCACCTCCACTGACAATTGACCCCTCCCTTCTTCCCCCACCAAATCTGTTTCCATCCTCTATCAAGGCAGTCTTTTGGATTTATTTTCTTACCTGGATCATCACGAAAGACTGTGAGCCTTTTTAGGGCAAGAGCTCTGTCTTATTCATTGTTACATCTTTAGTGTCTTGTGTCTGGTGTGACCTTAATAAATGATGAATGGATGGGTAGATGAGTGGTTTCCGGAATCCCTTGTTAAACAGCATTGAAACAGTTCTAAAGTTGAATTGTTACTGCCCTTTAATGATTAAATGAGGCAATGCATACAAAGTGTCCATGGGACCTCGTAATCTCTCAGGGCCTCAGTGTCCTTTTCTATGAAAGGTTGGGGTTGAAGGATGATCTCAAAGGTCCCTTCCTTGTCTAATAGTCTATAGTTTTAGAACTTGTGGGATAGAAGTGTTCCACAAGCCAGCAGTGCTAGCCATCAGTGGTTATGTGCTTCCAACCAGCCTGCAAATACCCAAGCAGAGGGCACAGACAGTATATATTCCTAGACATTTTGTTTGAAGGTATTTACTTTCTTTCTAGTATGATTAAAGATTGAATTTTAAGCGCTGAGTAAGAAAATGAATATTCATAGTATAATCTTATATGAATAACTTAGTGCTCTGCATCTTGGTGCCTCTTCCATTTCTACATTGTTTATTATGTTCATATGAAATTTTAGTAAAGAAAGAACTAAAAGTTTTACGATTTATTATGTGTTTCTTTTTCTTAGCCTCTGGTGTACAAGACGAAACTGAAAAATCCCATTTCTAAATTACAGAAGTAGTGAAAACCCTGTTGCATAATTCAAGAGGCTCAAGGCCTAACTGTCGACACAGAAGGAAAGAAAAACCATATTTGCAGCTAGAAAAATATTATAACTGATGTTTATTTCTAAAAATCAATCTGTGCCTTGCTTCATGAGTGCTAGCATAATAAATATCAGAATATAAAAAGTGGACAAACTCATAGTCATTATCACTTTACAAAAAGTTAACCACAAAGTTCCTGTGAACTGCAAACCTCCTTGATACATTTAAAATAAGGGCTGTAGGGGCCAGCCCGGTGGCGCAAGCAGTTAAGTGCGCGTGCTCCGCTGCAGCGGCCCGGGGTTCGCTGGTTCTGATCCTGGGCACTCACTGATGGACCGCTTGGCAAGCCATGCTGTGGCGGCATCCCATGTAAAGTGGAGGAAGATAGGCACGGGTGTTAGCCCAGGACCAGTCTTCCTCAACAAAAAAAAAGAGGAAGATTGGCAGATGTTAGCACAGGGCTGATCTTCCTCACACACAAAAAATAAATAAATAAGGGCTGTATATACTAGTTTTATTTACATACATTAAGCAGTATAGATTGGTGCTGTTGATTTAAATGTAATGGTTTAATGACCAAAGTGCTAAAAATGATTTTAATTAACCATAAAACTTGTACAGTCTTTAAAAAGAAAGCACATCTGTGTACCGTTGTAGTAACATGCAAAAGTGTTGCTAATTGCCTAGTTTTACCTATTTATAAGTAGTTAAGGAAAAAAAAGCCCTTGCCTAGTTGTTTTGTTTTTTGGTAAAGATACAAAGGTATATGTGGCTGTTGAGCACATGAAATGTAGGTAGTGTGACTGAGGAACTTTATTTGATTTTAACAAATTTAAATTTAAATAGCCACGTATGGCTAATGTCTACCGTATTGGACAGCATCACTGTCAAGGTCTGCTCTAATTCAGCCTGGCCTTGGAGATCTAGTGTTTCCCAGAAAGAGTGGGTTAGTGCTCTTATAGAATTCTTTCTGCCCAGCCCCAAGGCTGGACTTGTATTCCTGGGCCAGTTCCTAAAGCCTCAGGGAGTTTGGAGCCTGAAGCCTTTTTCCAAGATGACTGGAGGAATTCTGCAGTCCAGAGTCATCGTTAGGCATCACATGATCTACGGCTGAGAAGTAGAAGCACAGTAACATTCGGGTTTAACAAAAGGGTGGAGCCTCCCTCTCTGCTTCTTCCTTGTGCCTTTAAGTCCAACAACTCATCAGAGCTTTCAAGCTTTGTGAAAGGACTCATGCATATATGACTTGCAGACTGATTACGATATAGGCCCAGTCACAGAATTCTTAGTCTTTTTTGCTAACTATTTTAGGTCAACTCTCACAGAGATTTACCAGGGCAGTCTTTTCACAACTGCTCTCAAAGGCTTCTCTGTGTGAGTAAAAGCTATTGACTTTAGTTCCCCTTATCAAGTGTTCCACCCTGCTCTGTGTAAGCTCTAGTACAAAGCGGGTAGTGACGTGTTCTCTTGACAGTGGAATTTCTGTGTAGGTGTTGTTCACCTTTCGGCATGACTGCCATAGAAGAGATGTAAAGATGGGGAAGTGACTGGGAAGATTCATGGACTGTAGAATACAATGAACCATGTGCCAATGTTGTCCTGTTTATTTTCTTCCAGGAAATTAAGGCTTGCTGTGGCATTGCTTTGACAAGCACTTTCTGTTGTCTTTACACAGATCACAATGAAGAAGAACCTCAAAGGAATGTTTGTCTCCCCATACCTTTGTTAATGACCATTAGCAGCTAGCAGATGCTTATAATGACCAGGAAAACATCCACCACGTTTGTGCTTGGCCTGCTCCAGGCAGCCGAATGAAGGTTTCTTCCAGTTGTTTCCAGAACTCTATTGCTGAAGCCCCTCTCTTTGTTGGTTGAATGTTCATGAAGCCCTTTCCTGAACCAGCTTAGGAGGCTTACGCCTCTTGGAGCCTGTGACATGGAAGCTTTGGAAGTAGATGATATTAGCCCGGCCTTGGAAGTTACTGAAGATTTCTTTAGTACTTTTGACAGTAAGTTAGAAAAGGCTGTGCAGCAAGCAGAAGTTTATGGGATTCAAGAAGTCCCTGAACTGGTGGGGCACGAGATATTCAGTAACGTAACAGACAATGGTGCTATCAGAAATGTTGCCTCCCTGGGCAAAAGGGGCATGATTTGGGACCCCTGTAAGAGCAGGCTCTTAGAAACCAAAGTTCAAAATGTCTTCCCTGCCAAAGTACAGTTTATGGTCCAGAAAGGGACAACCCCAGATAATCTATCCTGGATGGAACAAAAAGAAGCGTCAACCTTTAATTTTTTCAACATCTGTCAGCGCCGGAGGGACAGACCTCGTTCTGTGAATGACTTATTGGATGAGACCTCTACTTTCAAGCCTGGGCATGCTCGATCAAGGTCAGATATTACCCAAGTGGACTGGAGGGTAGTCCTCAAAACCACGCCTTTGCAGCAGCAGGAGCAGCAGCAGCAGCCATCTCTTCAGGGCCTTCACTTCACCAGGCCATCTTTTCTGACGCCCTCACCAAATAAGGTAGAAGATGCTCAAGGAAATACTGGTATGTTTTTATATCTGACTGCTAATGAACAATTGTTGATTTTCATTTGTTTCTCTTCTGTTTACCTCATGAGAATCTGACTCTCCGATAACCATGTCTGGCTTCGCTCACTTAAGCTCCTTCTTCCATTTACTTCCGTGCTTTACCTCGAGTCTATAGTCTTACTATCTTCGTAGCAGGTGCTAAGTGAAAGACAACTATGGTTAAATTTTCACTTTCTAATCTTGTATGTTAGAATCAGAATATTTTCACAATTATTGTTGTATTTTCCTTTGAACAGTGTATGACACTCTTATTCACATCAGTAGATGTTCATTGCATGACACAGTGGGCTTAGCCTTGTGCTGTGCAGGATTTAAAGACATATGAAGATGATCCCTGCCCTAAAGAACTTCTCATTTAGCTGAGGGGATCAGACACTACCAAAGACTCAAGAAGCCACCCAGTATTGAGAGAAAGTAGATGGTCAACTGAAATGTTGGTGAGGGAACTTCAGTTTTACTCTACATCATTGAGATTTTTTTCAATGAGTGAGTGACAGAGACTAAGAAGATAGGGGAAAGAGAAGACACTTTGGGCTGGGCTTGTCAGGAAGGGCTTGTGAAAGGTCATGGAACTTGAGCTGGACCTTGAAGGACATGAAGATGCGGAAAGAGGGTCATAGTAGAGGACACTCTGTCAGGATTATGGTGTGAACAAAGGTGAGGAGATGCAAGGTGCAGAGGAGAGCAAGTTGAGCTTTGTGAGGAGAGCAAAGGATCCCATGGTGAGTAGTGGAAGGAAAATGTTGGGGAGCTTGGTTCAGACCTCATGGTGTAGGGTCTTGAATTTCTTTTTCACTCGTACTTGATACACATACATGTGCATATGAATATGTACTCATGTACTCACACATGAACTTTCTCTTCTGTGAGACATGACAAACCATCTCTTCGTTTCTCCTAGCATTTTCCTTCAAGATAACCTCATTTGTACAGACTATCCATTTTTATTACTGATGATGCTTCAATCACCCTACTCAACCTTTAATTTAGATGGCTTCTCCTCAATTAACTGAGCAGACTATTTTATGTACTTCACTGCTATTTTAGTGTTACTTCAATCTCTAATCATTGCTTGGTATTCCATTGATACATTTAACATTTTAATTAATAAAATTTAGTTTCTAAGTATAACTTGAGGCAAGGATATAGTTTAGTTTATCTGTTAAGGAAATACAGTATTCTTGTCTGTGAGGTGCTGCATTATTTCTCCATCGGGTTCAAATCCATCCTTCTAAAATACTTTTCTTTTCCCCAATCAAATTCATGACTTGTAATTCCTCGTCTTTTCTACTAGACTTTCACCAGTCCTCTCTAACATCTAGCCGAGGGTGGTGACCATGAGAGTAAAAAGAAAAGGAATATTAGAAAGCACAGGACTTGGTAACTGATTGGCTGTTAGGGGACAAACAAGTTACTGTCACCCCTGGAGCCTGACAGAATGAGAGCTTTGCCTTGAGCTCATGTACAAACAGGTGCACTTGTTGATTAGCAAATAACCTCAATTGTTTTTTGGTTCCTTGGAGTTCGCATTGATTTTTATTACTAAACTATCATAACCATTCTAAATCCCTGACATAACCGAAGTTAGGAGGGTGTATATTTCCAGTTTTATTTTTTCTATCTTGTTCGGATTATAAATGCAAGAACCAGGCCTTCGTTAGGTTCTCTCTGTAGTGTATGACAGATCATGATTATAATTTTTTAATTCTCAATTTTAAAAAAATTTGAATATTAAATGATGTTGATATAAAGGACTGAATGGTATTTTGAAAAATAACCTGTAACAAGTGGCCTTTGCAGGTACTGATATAATATAGCCGGGCCACCTTTTGGTCACCCATGGGATACTCATCCTAGCAAGAATCAGCAGGGTTGGGCCAATGGCATGCCACATTTCTGACACCTTTCCTTTCTGGTATGCTCTGGAGGGCAGGTGAGATACATCATGTGTTTATTGTTCACCAGGTGAAGGGCAGGGGCAAGCAGTGAATGTTCACTGGTCACCCATTCTCGGGCTGGGGTGGAGAGGAGTTCTAGACACATGGCTGGTCACTACTTTGCTGACTGTAATTCTCACAAGCATTTGGGGGGATATACCAATCCCCAGGTGCATACTAGTCAAAATCAGCCAAGACCTTTGACTAAAGTTTACTATAAACCTTTGAAATTAGTGTTCGAGACTGAAGAAAGGCTTATTGTATCTCCTGAAGGAATATGCCAAAAGCAGAGGGAGGCAGTGTAGTATCTTGGGAGCTGGAGATTTGGGGTCAGGCCAGAACACTTCCTTGAGTCTCCGACTTACGTATCCGACTGCCTGGTGAACATGTCTGTTGTAAGATCCCACAGGCACTACAAATTCATAGTGTCTAAAAGTGACCCATCATCCTCCCATCTCCTCCTCTGCTGTTCTGAAAATTCATAAGGATTAATGAGAGGCTGGGGGCTCCTCAGAAGAAGTACAGTTTAGTCCAGTGGGCTTCCTTTGGTGAGGTCAGCTTGGTTTTGCGTCTAGCCCCATCACTCTCTTACTTAGGAGCTAGATTACTGGGTGGTCTTATGTTTTCTCCAGTTGATTTTTTTTGTTTCTGGCTCCTTTTCCAAGTTCACCTTGAGTAGTTTAAAGACTTAGCAGGAGTGGTTCTTCTCCTCCTTATCTGCCACTTTTTCCTCTTCTGCCCCTTTCATGCTCTCTCTTTCCTCCCATAACAACAAGCCCAAGGGTCTTCTTCATTAGGTAGGGCCTCTGCATCTTCTGCCTCATATGGCAATGAATACCTGGGCTTTTGAGCCTTACAGAAGATAAATGCTGCTTTGGGTATAAAGCGAGTCAGATTCTGGCATAATGAGAGCAGTGGGGAGAAAATGGGCAGGCCTGTCTGAAGAAGGCCTTCTCATCAAACAAGGTAGCATATTGGTTAAAAACACTGACTTTAAACCCGGACTGTTAGAGTTTCCTTCTTTGTTCCAGTACTTACTAGCTGTGTAACTTAGGACAAGTTTCTTAATCTCTTTGTGCCTTCATCTTTTTTTTTTTGCCATAAAAGTGTAGGATAATAGTAGTGCTCACCTCAATATCTTGTGAGCGTTAAATGGGTTAAAACATCTAAAGTGCTTCTTAGAACCATGTTTGGCACATAGCAAACACTTAATAAACGTTTTAAACACTTAATAATATTATTTTTACTATTATTAGTTGAATTTTAAACTCGTCAGTGAGAGTCAGTGGCACTACCTCACTCCTAGTTTCCCCAACATAGTCTCTTTCGTAAAATGGCCTCACAGTGAACATTTTTTGAACTGCTCTTCCTGCAGTGTACTTTCTCATAGTTATTCACTGGTTTGTGAATGGGAAATAGACCATCCAAGCCCTCTCTCATACTGATTTGTGCTTTCTGCTTACTGTCTTCCAACCAGAGTTTATGGTCACCGAGGGAGGGACTGTTTGTTACACGTTGTTTTATTCTCAGTACGTAACATAGTGCTCTGAACATAGCATGTGCTCCAAAAATGTTTTTACATGTGGAGTGAATGTAATTGAGAAGAATCAAGCTGACAAATTAAAAACATTAACTTCCTTAGCTGGTTTGTGTCTTTAGAGAAAGAACGACTCCCCCTTCCTTTCTGCAGCTCTTGCACCATCATCGAACATTTCACACCTTGCACATCTTCTCTGTGAAGCTCTCTAGCAGCAGTGGAAAATGAAGATTTGCACTATCCTTGTGATAAGAGAAAATCAAACAGATGTGGCTTATAAGTGGCCCCTAGTGTTGGAAGAATGTTGCCCTGGCCCAAGAGGAGTGTCCGATACCATCTCAGACCCCTGGTTGCAGAGGCACAGTTAGGATTCCCCATCGTAGAGGAATCTGGCTGCCATTTGGTGTGCACAAAGCCTGGTGAGATAATTGTGATTGCCTTTTAGTCTTTCTGAATTGGATTATGATTGCCTTTTAGTCTTTCTGAAGTTGGCAATCGTTTGAGATAATTTTGCATTGCTCCTCAACTTTTCTCTGTTCCCTGGTAGTGCTTCTTTCCAGAAGATTATTGCTTAGGATTTGAAGATTGCTTCTTTCCTAGGTTCTTGGGATATATGAGAACAGAATGCATCAAACATTAACGCCTACTTGTTACTGGCAAAGCCAACATTGGAGCACTTGGTGTATTTGTCCTTATGGTAAGAGAGCCCAGGTGGAAAGAAAAGGAAAAAAATCATAGCAGCAGCGGCAGCTAGCACTTACTCTGTACACTGACTTTTTAAGTGCTTTACAGGTAGCTGCTTATTTAACTCATGTAACACTCCTGTAATACAGGTATTTTTATTGACCCCATCTTAAGGATGATGAAACTGAGGCATAGACAGATGAGGCATAGACAGATGTTAAACTGAGTCATGACATGCTTTTTGTCCTGCAGCTAGTAATGAGTGGTACCTCAATGTGGATCTAGGCAGTCTTCCTCCAGAGTCCATGCTCTTGCCCACTAAGCTTGGCTGTTCCTTACTTTGGAAGCCAATAGTCCTCAGTTTCCAGATCACTCCACTTCAAAAGCCTTTTTGGCACTCAGTCTCTGTGGGGGTAGAGATGGGAAGTAGTGTAGAAGAGACAGACCTGGATAGTGTTCATCGAACTAAATTTAATCCCTCAAGAGATCAGTGGTGAGGAAAAACTGAGACACACTAAAGCAGTCTACCTCAGCAAGTATTGTTTCCTGCATTTAACATATTCACTAAAATACATGGACAGTGCAGAGCTGGTCACGGTTCTTTAGGGGACCAATGAATCTGCAAAAAGAAGACTTTGCCTTTCACATTCTTAAATGTTAGCTATGCAGAGAGCTTGAGTAAACCAACCTCCATGGGTTTATAACCATGGAAAGAGGACTTGGGGTTTTGTCCGACCTTTGGCTGCCTTTTTCAGTCTTACTTGGAAGCCTACCTTTGGCTGCCTTTTTCGGTCTTACTTGGAAGCCTGTGAACACATTCTAGAGATTGCATTGCCTCAGGCAGAGATGGACCTAGAACACTTCTTAAAATGGGATGTTGCCTGTGCTAAATGGATGAAGGGTACTGCCAGTGGGTCCTACTAGGTCAGTGGGGTGTGGTTGAATCCAACCTAGTTAACACCATCTGCATTACTGAGGATAGGGTAGGAATGCCAAAAAGATTAGCTCATAAAATGATAGGAGAGAAAGGATCTAAGGTAAGATGGCAACAGAGGCAGTTATTTCTAGAGTCTCAAGGTAGGTGGTAGAGACCAAAGCTTCCTCAGGGTCAGCTCCATTCCTTACTGCCATCCCAGTGTCTGCCATGCCTTGGGCAGCTGTGGTGAGGTGTGAGGGAGGGCTGATCCCACCACCAGAATGGCTAAGTTCTAGTCCTAGCACTAATCTTAGTTCTATACGGACGTGATCTTGACTAGTAGCTATACTTCACCATTTACTCCTTTGCATCACTGTCATCCTGTTCTTGTTCATTGAGTAATGGTACAGCCAAAGACACCAGGGGATTTCCCACAGAATAAAGAAGACAGGGTCCTAACATTGTAGAATTACAGTCTAAATATAAACATGTACCAAGGGAAGAACATAAGAAGTCATATGATCATGTGGACACTAGGTATGTTATCAATATGAAAAATAGTTATATACACACACACTTATACCTGTAAGTGTGTACACGTAGTAGAGGAAGGTGAGGCTGTTGTGAAAGAACTCTCAGCTAGGACTCAAAAGTGTTTATCCCCGGGGCCGGCCCCATGGCGTGGCAGTTGAGTATGCACACTCTGCTGCTGGTGACCCAGGTTCGGATCCCAGGCGTGCACCGATGCACCACTTGTTGGGCCATGCTGTGGCAGCATCCCATGTAGAGTGGAGGAAGATGGGTGTAGATGTTGGCCCAGGGCCGGTCTTCCTCAGCAAAAGGAGGAGGATTGGCATGTATGTTGGCTCAGGGCTGACTGATCTTCCTCACGAAAAAAAAAAAAAAAAGTGTTTATCCCAGCTCTATTCCTAACTCACCATGTAGGTCTGGAAAAATCACTGTTGCCTTTGGTTCATAAACCGAGTGAAGCAGGTTAATTATCTCTATGATCCTTCCCAACTCTAAAATTATATCATTCTAGGATGTATTTGAACTGACCCTGACTCATGGTTTTATGGGAGCTAATTACTGTGGTCAGGTTGGTAATGGAAGGTCATGATAGAAATGCAGGTATAGTTGAAATTATTTAACATGAAAGATTTCTATGTGCCTTGTAACTCTACTTCTGGATGAACTACTGGTGCAATTTTTAAAATCAAAATTTTTAAAAGAAATCCTCCGCATTAGCTATGGAGTGCTGAAACTCCACAGACTGCCAGAATTTGACTGACTTTTCCCTCCCTGACTGTGTTCACACTTTCATCTATGTGGCAAGTGCAGTGGTCAGCTGGGTTTTTGTTTCAGTCAGCTTCACTTGCTGGTGACCTGGTACCATTCCTCTCTCCCTGTATTCTCTTGTTCTAAGTACTTTAGGAGAGGGTCTCCAGCAGAGATTTTCTTTACGGCCAGAAAAACCATGATAGTATGGTTTCTTTATCCTGAGTTTTATGTTACTCTGTTTCGATACCCTTTCCCCATCTTTCACTTGAAAAAAAAAAAATCCAAATTTGGGATTTATACTAAAATGACTGCTTTTTCAATTATGTTTCCCAAAAGCCTTGGAGCCAGTAGAGGTAGAATATTCCTGCAGGCTTACAACAAGTGAGGTCACCAGGACATGGTCTCTTGCTGCGTTTATGATTCACCCTTCAGCAAGATTAGTCAGTACAAAGAAGTTGCTAAAATAGGTCACAGAAAGTTGATTTTATATGATTCTATGATTTCCATTGGTTAGATTATTGAATGTTGGCCCGTGGCAACTATTCGGAAACCCAGCATGCCTCATCAACAGCCAGATTGCCTCATTTGATTCCAACGTTCTTATATGGGAACTCTGAAAATGAAGTGTCTAATGTTTTCTGTGGTTGCTCTATTAATGTATTTTATCTTTTTTGGCTAGGAAGAACCATAGTTACTAATTTGACAGACTGCTAGAGTTACCTTCTTAAAACACACATCTTTTCATGCTACTCTGTTCTCAAAAATGAATCATGGTTCCCCATTCTTCACAAAAGCAAGTGTAAATTTTATCAAGCATCCAGAATCTTCCTAACCTTATCACCCGCACCTTTCCTCACCCCATCTGTGTGCCATTTGTGAATGTGCCCTGTGCTTTCAAGCTCCTGGGCCTTTGCTCAAGCTGTCTCTTCATCCCAGGATACCCGCCCTGCCCTTTTCACTTTTCAAAATCCTCCATTATCTTTCAAGGACCAATTCAAATGCCACATCCTCCCCTGAGACCTTTCCATATTTTTCTCAATTAAAATTCTTTTTTTTTATTTCCACAGCACATTTTATTCTGTTGCACATTATACGTAATTGTGTGTACATCCATCTCCCACACTAGATTGGAAGTTCTTTGACAATATGAACCTTATTGTAGAAAACTTTGTATTGTACCAAGTATGACATATGCAAGGTGTATCTGTTGGTGCTTGGAAAATCAGGACAGTACAGGTTTGGTGTTTTTTTTTTCAAAAAATGGAAATCACCTCTCTTTTCTTTTTCCTTACTTATAGCTTGAGTCAAGTTCAATGAAGTTTGTTATTATTAATACTGTCAATAAGAACTATTATTTAATGAGAGTTAACTTTACATCAGCCCCGTGCTAAAAAGTGTTCATCCATTATCTTATTTAACAGTCACAATAGTTTAATATGATAGATGATGTTTTCCTGATTTTACAAACGAGGAAACTGAGCCTTAGAGCATACAGCTAGTATGTGGTGTGGCTAGCATCCCAAGCCAGTCTCGACACTGGAGGCCACACATAACCACTCTATAATACTGCCTCTCAAGCCTGAGGAAGTTTAGTTCTCATTCTCTTCACCATAAATAAAACACAGTGTGATCTAGATGGAAAGTCTGGAGGTTGGAGTTCTGCTCCCAACTTGCACACTTTGTGGTATAACCTTGGCCAAGTCATTTTGTTTCCTGGAAGCTCTTTCCAAATCTGTTAAATCTGTTAGAATGTTTTCAGAAACAAGTAAGTAATAGAATACTCAACTAAAAGTGGTATACATAGTATTTTTTCATCCCTCTCTCAGATAGCTGTTGAACACTTAGTGAACATCAAGCAGTGTATGCAATAAACACATCAGAAGTCCAGAGATAGGTAGTCCCAGGGTCATCAAGGATCCAGGTACTTCCCATCTTTTGGCTCTGCTATCCTCAGTATATTGGTGAGGTCTCTTCTCCCCAAGGATCTTTTTCTCATATATCAAAAGCCAAAGTCAGGAAGGGAAAGCAGGGCAACCCCCTCTGGGTTTCTTCCCCAAAGCCCCCAATAGTACCCCCTCAGTAGCCAGAACTGCATTGCATGCCCAGCCCTAGAGCAATCTCTGGCAAAGAAAAATGGTATTACTGTGATTGGGTTAAATAGATCATGGCATTCTTTCCATGGGGCAGGGGAGAGGCCATCTTTCCTGAGCATATGCCACCAGGCCTGAACAAAATTTAGGTTCTGTTGGTAGAGAAGGGGGAGAACTAGCCAGTGGGCTAGGCAACTGACAGGTTCTGCCCCAGATGGGGCTGGGGGAAAGAGATTTCTAATTCCTTCTGGCTCTAAGTTTTTATGATTCTGTGTTACCCAAAGATATGGTAATGGAATGCCAGTTACTTAAAATCTAGTGGCCTAAGTATGGGAGATTCTTTTATTAATTCCTATAGGTTAGAGAAACAGAATGAAAAGCTCACCATGGCAAAGAGTGAGCATAGTTAGAAAGTTGGTGTTTGGAATTGTTTTCTGGGTCAAAAAGTTCTAAAAAGACTAGAGATTACGCTTGTCACAGAAGGCAGAAAGCCTCTGCATTTAAGAAGTTGGGTCTGTGATCTCCTAGTCAGGTTCACACTTGAGAAGTGACATTGACTAGGTCTGTGTTGACTTACGCTCTATCACTGTTGCCAGTAGCAAAGAACTTAGATGGAAAAGATCCCTAAGTTCATGTGTCTGGCTAATAGGTAACTAAATATATTACAGGTCTATTTCTATTAGAGCCTACATAGATAATATGTCTTTCCCTAGGTTTATGAAGGGAAAGCAAATGGGATATTCTCTTTTACCCATAAAGAAAGGTCTCCAAAGTAGCTCACAGAAAAGATATCACTTGAGCCTAGTTCATTTCTACCAGAATAAGTTTGTTAACAAGTATCTGTGAGCACTACAGTGGGCAGCACTGTGTAAGAGCCTGTGAACCATATTTAAAATGTACAAGACACAGCCCCGCTTTGGTTTCTGTAGGTAGCATCATTCTCTTCATGTTCTTTGCTATGGACATTTGTGGCAGTGTTATGATTAATGTGGATCCTGTTAATTTTACTTCTCTCATGTGCCTCTCATGAGGAGAACCAAGATCTACAATTAGTTAATTTTTTTCCGCTAGTTTTTGACTTAAGCACAGTTGAATACTATAACATGAAACAAATAGACTTGGAAAACTGTTTTGTTAACCAGGAATGTAAACAAAAGAGATGATTGTGATCTAGAATGTCAGAGAAGTCTTCATTGAGGAAAGGATGTTTCAGCTAAGCTTTGAGGGCTGAGCAAAGCCAAGATGGAGATGAAGACAGCCTGTGTGTGGGATGGCCAGGAGGCTAAGCTGGAACAGGGCTGCATTTTGGAGAGTAGTAGACTGAGGTTATGGAGGACTTTCAAAGCCAAACAAATGGAAATAATGTAATATATTTGGCAAGAAGCACTTGAAAATTTCTTGACAGTCAAGATTAAAAGGACATTTTACAAGAAGTCTGGAAGTGGGCAGAGGTGAAGGGTAGTGGGGGAGGTAGCAGGGAACCTCCTTTCCTGCAGCTTTTGTGTCCATGTAAAGGGACATAAATTAGAATAACACCCTTGGCCTCTCCCCCTCCCTTTGCACACTCCACTCCTGGGGAGGAGTGATTTATGGCAGGTTTAGGAGAGGAACCAGGCAAGCATAACTCAGCTTCTCACAGGAAGCACTAATTCTGGTCTGCCCCTCCAGACCTGACCCTCCACCCATCAGCCTTTCATGGGCAGTCCCCCAGAGGGGAGCCCATGGTGACCCAGTGCTGCTTGTCACTCAGAGGTAAGTCTGTATAATCCTGGGGTTCAGTTTGTTGCAACACACCTAAGCTGTGTCCTCCAACTGGCTGATGTTTTGATCTCCATGTGTCTGACTACCTCTGTCAATCTCAGTTGGTTTAAAACTTGGGTGAAGAAAAAGGATGCCATTTACTGGGTCCCCACAGGCCCTAACAATACATGGGATGGATTGGTAGATGGAAAGAGTTCAAGGGATGGAAACCAGTTAGAAGGCTCTACCAGTCATCATGATGTGAGGTGATGAGGGTGACTGTGGCAAAAGAGAAAGTGGGACTTGAGAAAAAAAGAGGGGCTCTAATTGTAACTCTGTTGACAAGGATGTGTGTCTGATTCATTTGGTATCTCCACAGATTCTAGTGTGGTCCTTTGTACATACATTCATAGACATTTAGGGCGCTAGCCACTGGATATATGGGAGTGAGAGAGACATCCAGACATCCTGCCTTCAAGAAGAAGGAGAGAGTCCTTTGAAAGAACTGAAGCAGGTAGTAAGACAGAGAGGGACAAAGGCGGGATAGGATAGCCTCACTGAGGATGGCACCTCTGAGGTGAACAACTGAGGGAGATGAATAAGTTATTGGAGCTGGAGAGAGAAGTTCCAAATGGGGGATATAGCAACTTCAGAGGCCTTCAGGCTAGAATGTGCTTGGCTTGTTCAAAGAACATAGGAGGTTTGTGGCTGGAGGGAGAGAAGGGATGTGAGATGAGGTCAGAGCAATAATCAGAGGCCAGATTGTGTGGAACAGAAAGTGGAGGCATTGTAAGAATTTGGAATCTGAAGGAAGGAAACAGATTAAGCCGTAGGAGAGGTAGGATCAAATGAATAATTTTTTAGTAGACACAAGAAACCTTTGGATATTGGAACAGAGGAGGAAAAGAGATTAGTAGAGGGATAATTTTAAGATGTTATAGAGAAAGAGATTCTGAAGAAGTGGGAAGGAATTAGGTACAGAGTAGAGGTGGAAGGGTTAATTTAACAAGGAGGCAAGAAGTTTTCTTCTTTTGATATCAAAAGACTAAAATAGGAAACATCTATTGAATACTTATGACGTATCAGGCACCATTCTAAGAGCTACTTGTTTCTTCCTCACAACAGAACAATGAGGTAGGTGCTATTATTACAGCCCCATTTTAAAGATAATAAAACTGAGACTCAGGATAGGTAGTTTGCCCATGGTCACACAGCTAGTACAGGCAGAATTGCGATTTAAACATAGACCAATGGCTCCAGCACCTGTGGCCTTAACCACTGTGCTCTTATAGCACTTGTACAGGACATTGGTTAGTGTAATGCTGAAGTGAAGCCAATTATAGGATATGTAAAGGAGTGCACAAAGTGTTCCTTACAGTGCACAGAGAAAGAGAGACAGCGGAAGTAGGTGTTTGGGGAGAGTAAAGAAGGTGTGGAAAAATTGTTCTGGGGATTATGTTTGGATCCGTTGAAATGAATAAAAGAATGAATTGTCAGAGTTAAATATATGATAGAAGTTGAGCAACATGGAAATGTATTTGACTGGTGCTATAGTCTGAATGTTTGTGTCCACCCAGAATTCCTGTGTTGGACTCCTAACCCCTAAAGTGATGGTATTTGGAGGTAGGGCCTTTGGGAGGTCCTTACTGAGAGTGGGGCCCTCATGAATGGGGTTAGTGTCTTATAAAAAAGAACCTAGAGAGCTCGGTAGCCTCTTCCACCATGTGAGGTTACAGCAGAAAGACGGCCTTCCATGAACCAGGAAGCTTGTCCTCACGAGACACTGAATCAGCCGGCACCTTGATCTCGAACTTTCAGCCTCCAGAACTGTGAGAAATCGATTTATGTTGTTTATAAGCTACCCAGTTTATAGCGTTTTGTTATAACAGCCCAAATGAACTAAGATACTTGGATTAGTACTTCTGTATCTTCCACAAGCATGCTAGGCTTACATAGAGAATATAGATGATGGTAGTGATCCAGAGTTGGTGATTAAATCTGGAAAGTATAAGAAAACAAATTTAACTATTGACCACAGAATCTAGAGGAGGAATGAGTCCAGTAAAAAGAGGAAGAGACTGTAAGGGGTGAAGTAGAGTTTTCGTGATTAAAGGCCCTTATAAGGAGGGAGTAGAGAAATGCCTGTGCAGAGAATGAAGGAGTACCAAGGTGGAAGTTGGTGAGTATTTGATGACGAAGAGGTCTAAGAGGTCAAGGATGTTACTGTTGTTCAAGAGAGAATCAGGTTTCTGGAGTCAAGGAAGGTAAGGGCCTGTGTTGATTAAGATCCTAAAACCAAGTGGCAAAAACTTAACATATATCTTTTCCCACCTCAGCAATACCACAGTGCCTTTTCCCCACTGAATCTGATGTGGTCTCAGCATCTTTCTCAGTACAGGGTTCCAGGCAGTCAATGAAAGTTGCCTTCTGTCTCTGTTCAGACAGCGTTAGAGGGGTGGGTGGAGCTGAAAGTGGGTCAGTCTGTAAGAGATGAAGTCCAGGAGCCCCCCTGGAGTTGGAGACTAGGACGAGAGCTGAGTCCTGAAGCCTAGAGGTTGTAACTAATCCTGAAAAGCATGCAGTCTTGGAGGAGGAAGTGGGGCTGGCAGGTGAGTGGATGGTTCTCAGGGAGCTCTGTGCCAGTGAGGAAGTCTAATCACACTTTCCCACACTCTAGGCTGTCAGTGTAGTGCTGGCGGCACCTGGGCCAGAACTGTGAGGTGAGGTTGAACCAAGTGGCACTGTCATCTGGGAAGCTGGGTATGGGATCTGGAAGTCAAGAGACAATAACAGTTGAGTACAATTGGCATTGGCCATACATGAGAAAGAGCCACGTTGTCGGAGTGACAGTATGGTTTCTCCTTTATCTTGAATTAATCAGTCTATATTGACCCAGAAGTCTCATATTAGAGTCATTTACCACAAGCAAATTGTAAGCACCTTGAGACCTTCTGTCACCTTTGAGTCTCTAACAAAGCCTTGTGCCCTGCTTTGTACATAGTTGGCACTCAGTAAATGAATGTGTGAAATTGCTTTGCTCCCTTATTTTTGAGCCCCTGTAACAGATGTAAATCCTGTTTCCTAGGCTTTTCTTAGGTTCTTAGAATCATCTAGCCTTATAGCTAACTATAGCCTAGATAACCTATAGAGAAACTGAAAAGAAGGATGATCAAGAGCAAAAGAAATGTAATGTATCTGCTCAACTTTGAAAGGCCGTTTTGGTGGGCTTGTCTAGGACAGAGTGTTGTATAGTGGTGTTATGAGTACTCCATTCACTCTCCATTTGGCTTCCTTTCACATTCATTAATTTCATTACAAGAACTTAAATGTTTTCTTTCAATTTGCCTAGATATTTTGTTTCGGAATATTGGCACCACGTGGCTTTTGAGTTCTTTGAAAACATTAAACATTGAAAACAAAAAAAACATTTAAAACGTTAAAATGTTTCTCTGTCTTTCATTCTAACTTATTGCCTGCTCTTCAGAATCTCTATTCATGTGACTTCATTCATTGTACTGTCTCAGATAGTCCAGATTTTCTTGGTAAACTAGGTTACCTAAATGTTTCATTTATTGTGATCTGGGATATAGTGGGGTTTTTTTGTGTGTGTGTGAGGAAGATCAGCCCTGAGCTAACATCCATGCTAATCCTTCTCTTTTTGCTGAGGAAGACCGGCTCTGAGCTAACATCTATTGCCAATCTACCTCCTTCCCCCCACCCCAAAGCCCCGGTAGATAGTTGTATGTCATAGTTGCACATCCCTCTAGTTGCTGTATGTGGGACGCGGCCTCAGCATGGCCGGAGAAGCAGCGCGTCGGCGGGCGCCCGGGATCTGAACCTGGGCCGCCAGTAGCAGAGCGCGCGCTCTTAACCGCTAAGCCATGGGGCCGGCCTGACATAGTGGTTTTTAAAAAGATAAAATTGCATCAAGTAACCAAAATGAAAGCATGTAACAGTTCAGTAGTTAAATATGCTAATATATGTGAACACACCTAATTATTACTTATATTATTATTACATATTTAATGTCTAAAGTCTAAATATCAAATGATACACAGTCTGGGCAGGAGGATTGTGGGTGCTGGGGTGTGGAGGCAGAAACTTTTTTTTTTTGTTTTTTACATTTCTTACTGATTATTTTGAATAATTTTATCATTTAATACATACTTGATGAATGTGAAAGAGTATTTGAAATATGAGTCATCAGAGTGGTCTAGCCTTAGAGCCATGGAGGTCCAGAGGAGGACAGTTGTTTTCAACTAGAGAGGATGAAGCAAGTCTTCAGGAATAGGAGAGATTTTACACTAGCTCTCGCAGACAAGGAAAGCATGGACAAGCAGAGATGAAGGGAAATCCAGGCAGGGGTAAAGGTGAGAGAAAAGGCATGAAGGTTGGGAGGGGTGAGTGGTAGAAACAGCATCAGGTCCCCTGGTTGGAATATGGGGGAGTGGAGAAGAGTGGCTGCATTGTGTGAAAGGTCCCTGGGAAAATTTATAATAGAGGGATCAGGCTAACGTCCTCTGAACCAACAAATCACTCTTAATATCCTGAGAAGTAGGACAACCACCTGTGACATATTCTTACAAAAAACAAAAATCTAATTGAACCTTGAAATTTAAATAGCAATTGACAGAAACCATGGGAAACAGGGGAACATTTAAACAATGTCATGAAGATATACTCTGCCAAATCCAGAATATGAGAAATTCTACAGGACAAATGAACTAATTTCTTCAGTAAATACATGGTGTGAAAAAAGAGAGGAATCGGAAACTGTTATAGATTTAAAGAGACTTAAAAGACATATCAAGCAAATCAATGTGTGAACCTCATTTGAACAAACCATCTGTATTAAAGAATTTTTTTGAGACAATCTGGGAAAATTAGACTCAGACTGGGTGTTAGATAAGGAATTATTCATGGTGTTGGGTGTGAAAATGGTATCACATATATTTTTTAAGGTTCTTATCTGTTAGATTAGAGATACACCCTGAAGTATTTACAGTAGAAATGATAAAATGTCTGCAATTTGCTTTCAAATATTCTAGCACAGAAACAATAAAAAGCAAGAGTGGAGAGATGAAGCAAGAATGGCAGAAACGTGGTGATTTTTGAAGCTGTGGGGTGAGTCTGCAGGTGTTCATTTTACTCTCCCACATGCTTTTGAGTATGTTTGAAATTTTCCATAATAACATGTTTTAAGATCAAACTAAGGAGTGTGGACTTTGCTGTGCAGGTTTTGGTCTGAGGAGGGGCAGGGGAAGGGCTTGAGTGACCCGGAAAGGTTAACCTATACACTGTAGGATGTGGCCGGGGGAGGAGGACGAGAGGTAGGGCCCCTGCAGACCTTGATTAAGGTGGTGGCCATGAGAATGGAGACTTTTTTGAGAACAGATAGAGGAAATAATGGCAAAAGAGGAACTCTGGTGGGTGGGCAGTGCAGAAGTGAATCAGCGCACTGTGTGGAAACCCCCTTCTTCCTCCTCAGTCCTGGCGATTACTGTCCTCACGTCGCTCACTGAGCACCATGAGGATGAGGAGGGGAGCGAGAGGGGTCCTGCACGAGGAGGAGCTGAGCCAGCTCTTCATACCAGCCAAAGGGGAAAGCAGTGGAGAAACAAAGAACTCCGTTCTCTTTTTTTTGTTTTGCTCTTTTTCACAAGGAATTACTCTCTTGTGGTTTCAGTATGAAATTTATAGGTACAGTGATTCATTTTGATCATCTTTCTCTATTTTCATTGGGGAAATGATGATAATCTTTGTCAGTGGTCCTACCTGAATAATTTATGATATTAGTTAAGACAGATTCTATTATTTATTTGTGAAATTGAACACTTTAAAAGAATGTATGTGGGATTAATTAAATGAGTTGAAATGATGTGGTCTGAGGAAACAAAAGGTGAACTATAGTAAATTAATGAAAGCTTAGATTTACATATATAGTTTTTGATTTGTCAACAGCAAAAATATTAAAAATAAATCTCAGATCCAATGGAAAGTAGCAGTTGTTCGAGACTGAAGAGAAATGGTAGTTCTCCAGCCCTCTACAAGCAAAGATAATGAATACTTCACACAGGAAACATGACTGAGCTCTGATATAAACGAGGAATGCGCACCCAGAGAACACTTTCCTGATCGCTTTTGCTCTCTTCTTCCTGAGTTTTCTTTTTCAAGAAATTAACCCTGCAAACTGCAGTCTGTAAGTGTGGGCCATTTCCTATGATTAACACCCCTCTTTTGCATCTCAGTTGAACATACCTGTTTAGAGAGGGCTGAGCCTAGGTGGGGAAAAATGTTGAAACATAATGCATTCTTTACCCTTACTCTGCATCAAGAAGATGAGGGAACTCCTTTCCCTGAGACTCCCTGGCAGGGCTTTTCATTCAGTCCATCCAAGCTGGCATCTACCACCCAGCTTGTACGGTCAGAAAGAAGTGACGTTTTAATCAGGTTTGCTGCTGGCTTGAGCCTAATTAAAGTAGAATTTCCAGTTCATGGTAGCTGTTGTGAAAAGCTCTCAGGGAGGAAACAGAGAGGAAAATTCCTAGCTAAAAGCAGCAGAGGTGGTTTTCATTTTACTCGGGACACATAGCTGAGCTGCTGGGTCACAGAAGGGATAAGGACAGAGAGACCCATGGTTACGAGTCTGTTGTGAAAAAGGTTGAACTGTTATCAGCGCTTGATAGAAATGAGTGGGGGGGAGGGAGGTGGCAGCAGTGTCTCTAACAGCACTGCCTCCTGTATTGCATTATCAGAAAAGAAAGATAACCTGAGAATAGGCATCCATTATCTCTCTCTACAAAGGAGTGAGTGTGTGTTGCAAGAAATTAATGGCTTTTGAGTTACCGCAGAAATACTGATGAATGTCAGGACCAGAGATGTAAAGTAGGTAAAATTGGCTTTTCTCGGCCTCATTTCTCTCGTTTTCTCTTTTGGTTCACTATTTTAAGATCTAGATCTATGTTACTCTTTTTTTTTTCAGCCAAGATCAGAAATCATACCCTTTGGAAGTGTGATTTGTCTTCCTTAGGGAATGACTCAATTAGTTTATGGTTGTCTTCAATGTGTGTCAGCAAAGAGAAAGAGAAGCATCTCAGAAATGAAAATCCCTACCACGGAGGAGTGCTCCCTCTTGTGTGGATGTCTTTTTCATGCCCACTAAAAGTATCAGGAAGTCTCTCAAGTGACAGTCCCCTTTATTAAAGTACTAAACTTGTGTGTATTGCAGCTAATCATTGATTAAAGATGGCATGACCAGATAAACTTGTGAAACAGCGGGGAATTATGTCTACTGTATGCTGGGCCTTGTGCTAGGAGCTTTATTTCTAATTCCACAAGTACTTAAGTACCTACTATGTACCAGGCATCACACTGTGTGCTGTGATAAAAGGATGAAAGGACAGACCTCACCCTGTCCTCAGTGGAGCTTCTAGTCCAGTAGGAAGAATAGACTTTTAAAAAAACTTCAAAATTTATCTTATTCAGATATTTAAGTAAAATATTATAAAACAGCCAGATAAGAGCTTATCAAAGAGGAATAATATAGTAGGGATATCTGATACTGACCCAGGGGTGTGTGTGTGCAGGTGAGGGGTGGGGGTTGGGGCATCAGGACAGGGACAGACCCGCTTCCTGGAGGAGGGGTAGCTGAGTGAGGGTACGAGTGTGGAAGCCGTGGAAAAGAGCACTGCAAGTGGAGGGAGCAGCCTAAGCACAGTCAGGCTCAGAGGTGAGGGAGAACTGCTATCTAAGCACAGATACCTAAAAAGTGAGCTACTGGAGAGTTCTGGAGAACTGGTTATAAGACAGAAGGCTCATGAACTGGCCACGAAGACTAATGGGGGTGTCTGAGAAACAGGAGTTTGTGAGCAATACTTCACGCTCTGTCCTTTCCATTGACCCTTCTGGCTTTACTGCCCTAAAGCAAGATGCGCATTAGCGGGGAGTTAGGTCCAGGGGCAGGAGACACATTCTCTCTCGTGTGTTTGATACTCTGTAGAATCTTACCTAGAATACAAGAAATCCTGGCGAAGTGCCGTTGTTTCCTGGGCCCACGGGGCGTGGTCTCAATTCCTGTTTTCCTCCCAGACCTCTGCATGTCACACTGACACTGCACTCCTCCATGCTTACTCTTGCGTCATATTTCCACTCTGAGTTGTTTAGACCTGAGGTTTTCGCCAATTACAGCTTGTCAATTAGGTGCTATCTAGGAATTTTACTACTATGTTTAGTTTGAACCAGAAGGACATCGACCTTGATCTGTAGTTTCTTGCACCTGCCTTTTCAACTCATATTAATGAATTAATACATTGCTTCTCTTGTTTTTATTCTTTTTCTTTCTAGAACACAAGCAAGCATTCCCAAACATTCTAAAGAAGGGTTACCTGGAGATTAGGAAGGACCATGACAGTTACTGGCAAAGCTGCTACGCAGAACTCTCCCCCTACAGCTTATGCGTCTACAGCCTCGACAGCAGTGGGAATCAAAACCTCCATGCCACCTACCAGCTTTCACACTTCCAGAGCATATCCGTTTTGGGCAACCTTGAGGCCAGGCTGGTGGATACTGTTCTGTATGACAACACTCAGCTACAGCTAAAGGCAGAGTCACCATGGGAGGCTTTGGACTGGGGCCAGAAGCTCTGGGAAGTCATGCATGCTGCCATGCCTGATTATGTGGGACGGCAGGATGAACTGGCCAACTCCCCAAGGCTTGGTCATCATGTTGACTGTACACAGCATCATTGTTTACAGCAGAAATCCAGTGAGCTGCTCATGCTGTCCCCTATCTTGGATAGCCCCAAACAGTACCAAAACATTCTCAAATCAGGGACACTCTACAGGCTAACTGTCCAAAATAACTGGAAGGCATTTACATTTGTGCTGAGCAGGGCCTGCCTTATGGCTTTTCAGCCCGGCAAGCTAGATGAGGACCCCCTGCTAAGCTACAATGTGGAAGTGTGTCTGGCTGTCCAGATGGACAATCTGGATGACTGTGACTCTTGCTTTCAAGTCATTTTCCCCCAGGATGTCCTCCGCCTCCGTGCCGAGACCCGGCAGAGGGCTCAGGAGTGGATGGAGGCTCTGAAAACAGCTGCCAATGCAGCGAGGAGTTCAGAGCAAAACCTGCAAGTCACACTGAGAAACAAACCCATGGATCTGATGGGTGGGCGTGAACTCAGGAAGAGCAAACGTCAGTCCGTGACCACCAGCTTCCTCAGCATTCTGACAACTCTGTCTTTGGAACGAGGACTCACTGCTCAGAGTTTCAAATGTGCAGGTATGGAGCCTAAAGCTCATTAAAAAACAATCCTGAATCCCACAGTTGGAATTCACTTTAAAAATCCTCACAATAGGGCCGGCCCCATGGCTTAGCGGTTAAGTGCGCGCGCTCTGCTACTGGCGGCCCAGGTTTGGATTCCTGGGTGCGCACCGACGCACTGCTTCTCCGGCCATGCTGAAGCCGCGTCCCACATACAGCAACTAGAAGGATGTGCAATTATGACATACAACTATCTACTGGGGCTTTGGGGAAAAAAAAAAAAAGGAGGCGCATTGGCAATAGACGTTAGCTCAGAGCCTGTCTTCCTTAGCAAAAAGAGGAGGATTAGCATGGATGTTAGCTCAGGGCTGATCTTCCTCACAAAAAACAACAACAACAACAAAAAAACCTTGGCCAGTTCTGGCCAATAAAAAAAAAAAAAAAAAATCCTCACAATAGGCCAGTCACAGCTACTTCCTGTTTAAAAAGCATCTCTCCTTCAAGGAGTTTGCTCTGTTAAGACATCTGTCTATCTTCATGCCATGCTGGTGAAGTAAGTGGAAGCATGTATGATATACCCCATCAAATCAAAATGACTTGGCCGAAGCATAACTAGACTAGAATTTAGGCTTCCTGTGTCTGCTCTGATTCCATTTTCTCTGCCTTCTTAAACAAAGGTCGCTGTGAATGTGGATGTCTTAGGTTGTCTTATAAGAGACATTCAGACCCAAAGCTGACTATTAACTCCTTAGGCAAGGAAAATGTCCACAGTCAGTAACTGTCATTGATTGTGACCTTGTCCAATCCTGTTAAGGTAGAATCTAGAAAGTCAGCCTTGACAGAAAATCTGGAGTTGGCTGAGAGCAATGTAGAGGATTCAGCAGAGGACCTCTGAGTCCCTGTGCATCTGCGCCTCATCCTGAGGAGGCCTGGGGTTTCTGGAGCTGCAGTGGAAGGATGAGACACAAAGTGGAGTTCAAGGCCAGTAATCTGTTATTTCTTACAATCCTCTTCCTGCTTCTCTTCCCATTCCCCATTCCTCTCACCTTCCCCCAAACAGTAAACTAAAAAGAAAAAAGTCACTAAACCAAATCTACCTGCTATAAACGGAATCAAATTATTCCCCTTTCACTAAACCTCACAATTTGGGACAAGAAATTTATCATGAAGGTAGCTTTAATTGGAAGCCCGATTTGGAAGATTTTAATTCAAGTGTATCAGATTGAAGTATGTTGTTTAAAAACGAAGAAGCTCGCCACCAGCCAAGACCAAATTTTAAATTTTATGCTTGCTCCTGCATTGAAAAGCCAAATAGTGGTAGGGCAATGAAAACCCATGTTTTGAATTTAGGTTAGTTATGATGATGGCCTTTTCTATTGAAAAATAATTTACTTAAAGTGGGGAGTGGGTGAATCATCCCTGATTTGCCTGTGGGGGGACCTCAGTGACTGTTAGGCAGAAATTTGCAGGATGGGATTGGACAGACCAGAAACACTGAGCCGGTAAAGAAGCCATACTAGGTGATGTGCATATGTCTACAGGCATGAATGACCTTGTCAGCTAGCTACTTTTGGAAAATGGTTTTGAAATAAGGAGACACTGGTTTTAGCACCATTTTTAAAAATTATTGACATCTCAGTGTCTTATTATACTGGTGCATATATTATATTTCAAAGTGCAGCCATTCAACAGTAATTTATTCAGTGCTTACTCTGTGGACATCCTGGAATTACACCTCTGTGGCTGTAGATTGGTGATAGGGTCAACAAATCTGTTGTGTTATTGGAATCAGGGAGAGCAGCTCACGTTGGAGACTGGAGTAGCTCAGTGGGGAAACTCACTGGTAAAAGGGGGAAGAAAAGCTTCAGGTGGTACATAAGGATTGTCACCCGGTTGACCCCTAATTTACCTTCCTCTCATAAGTTTGCTTCCTGATTGAGTGTGCACTGCCCACGTTCTGTACTGCATTGGTAGTGTTCCTGGCACCAAGAGGAAGGAGGAATGCAGGTCGAGGGTACCATTCAGCAGGTCCACTGCATCTAGCAGTTGGAGAAATGAAGATAAGACAAAGGCAAAGAGAGGTGAGTAGCAGATGCAGGGTGAGGGAAGCTAAGTAGAAAAGAAGAGGAAAAGGATTACATAATGGACAGCCATAGAACTTTTTGGCAGCTGCCTTAGGTTCCATGTTATAGGATGCCTCCCTTTGCTGTCTAAATCTGGCGCTTGCTAACTTTGGCTGGTTGGAGAATAGTTGGGGGTGGGTGGTAGTAGGAATCCTGGAGACAGGTGAGGTAGTCTAAAACTTATCTGCTCTACTCAGCTTTTCCTTCATGCTTTGGTTTGGAGTTGTATAATTTTTTATAATTTTATTTTTTTTTTTTCCCCAAAGCCCCAGTAGATAGCTGTATGTCATAGTTGCACATCCTTCTAGTTGCTGTATGTGGGACACGGCCTCAGCATGGCCAGAGAAGCGGTGCATCAGTGCGCGCCCGGGATCCGAACCCCGGGGCCGCCAGTAGCGGAGCGCGCGCACTTAACCGCTAAGCCCCAGGGCCAGCCCTGGTTTGGAGTTCTAATGGGGCACAGGTGGGTTTCTAATTTGGGGTGGGGAGAAATCAATCCTAATTTGTATAGTGTGGCTGACTCCAAAGCATAAATTTTTTGTTTCATTGCCTCCTCTTCCATTGGAGAAGGCTACATTCAGTGGCTTTGTGATACACGTGGCTTTACCGGGTTGCATTTTCCTTAAGTACTCGAGCATGGAATACTGGTTTCCTACCTCAGGTAGGAATACTTCATCTCCTGTAGGGGGCAGAATCTCAAAAGAAAAAAGCAAAAACTTATTAAGCAAACCTCTGAATGTCTTTTAAATTACTTGGGAGGCTGTTCATTATATCAAAGATTATTATAGCATATGGAACTTTAAAAATGGATCCATGTTTCTCACAAACACAGTTAATCTAAACCAGCTGCTGCTTCATTTAGTACTTGTGTCCCCTAACTTTGCATCCTCATAAAAACACGTATTCAGTGAAAAAGCTGGTTGCATAGCATGTTTACCTTCTAAAATGCCAAAAAGTCCACTAAATTTTTTTAGTTGAATCTTGGTCTTATCTGTTATTTTAAGGAGAAGCTAATTCACAATATTTCTTTGTTTTGGTGAGCCTCTTTAGACTGTAAGTTTTTATGTCCACTTAGTCCCTCCCCGTTTTAATATTTTTGATGAATAAACTTTAAAAGTGTAAGATTGTACTGAGTAGCTCGTTATTGTGATTTCATTCAGTTGCTATTCAGGGGAGCCACAAATGTTGGCTTTTAAATCTACAAAATAGTGCATTTGGACTTATTTTACTAAATTCTTTCTGTAGGTGAAGAATTTTCTATCTCCTTCTTTGAAACTTAAGGAGCCCCTGCAGAAAAAATGGACCCTGACCGTCCAGAAGTGCTTGGGGTTATGGCTTTGAAAATACATGCTTATACATAACTGTATATTTCTTAACATGTGCTTGAAGTTTTTATAGTTGTATTTGATTGTGTGTGATTTGTTCCATGGCTTTGTCTCTAGCTCTGTGGCTGCCCCATGCATAGGAAGCCTCAGCTACAGTGGTCTTCTTGCTGTTCTGGAACCTACCTTGGTCATTCCTGCCTCCAGGGCCTTTAAACTTGCTGTTCCTTCTTCCTGAAAACATGCTTTTGAAAATTCTGTTCTTCCATCCTTTCTACCATTTATTGTGTGCCGAGATTCTGACCGTGTGCCCGAAACTCTGGTGCCCCAGGATGAGTCAGTGCTGCAGGGAGTAGACAGTCCCTGCTCTCAGGGAGTTTCAGTCCGCTAGAGAGGGCGGATGTTAATCAGGAATCACATCATGAATGCCAAATGGCAGCTGTGATGAGAGCTATGGAAGTGAGGCCCACACATCAATTTGAGAACTGTCAGAGGTGGTGCCAAGTGGGACTATATGAAGCTGCAGATATCCAGTCGTTTTTGACCTACAAAAAAAAAAAGGCAGTTTGATAAGGTTGAGCTTAATGTTTGACCCTGACGTTCACAGAAGGTTCCTCAGCAGAGGAGCACAGGATGAAAGTAGTATTTAAGAACAATGAATTTGGTGGTACTTTGGTACAGTTTTCGGAAACACCTCTGTAGCGGAAAATGAGGTATGCTTCTGTAGTGAATGAAGTTACTGGTTGAGATTCAAAATTATGTTTGGCAATGGGGAATATGTGGTGTTAAAATATTAGTGCTAAAACAAATGATTTTGCAGCTTATTAAAATATTTATGAAGTATATACCTGTAAGTAGTTCTAAATTAGGTTGTTCATAAAATGCTGTATAAATTAGATTATAAGGCAGCAGCCCTCTTTTCTTCAGGCGTTAACTATGCGTATACACCTATTTCCGCTCAATAGATACATGGTTTTCTTGGTAGTAGTACACACAGATATTTTTCCTGTAATTTCCCAGCAATCAGGAAACCTAGCAATTGAATACTATAATAAAAGGCTCAGGGCCTTGTTTGTAGATGCGACAAGAGATGCAAAGCTTACCTTTTAAAGTGTTCCCTGTGTTACTGCTTTGGGTGAAATCAGATGGCCTACTGTGGGGCAGTGTTCCTGATTCTGAAATGAAATTGCAAATGTTAACAAAAGGGACAGCAAGAAAAAGAATGAGACAAGGGGATCCCCTCCACCATTTTCACGTTGTCAGTTTTTATGGTTTTACTCCTTTGGCTGCTGTTTAACCTCTTGAGACTGCTGTTGGTAATTACATCTCTGTGGCATTAAGAGCTTTTTGCTTTCTTTTTTTTTCCCCAGCTCTTGGGAGGGGTAAGCCCAAGGCGGGGAAAAGTTTTGCTGTGAATTCTTCAGCCATTTAGTGCAAATTCCTGTAATTACCAGCATTGTGTCCTCTCTGAATGGCACATAATGCAGCAGAAGCCATTCCTAATTGAGACCTTTACAGGAGGTACAAATCCTCTCTTTGTTCAACCTAACAAATTAGTGCCAGAAAGTGGCAGGGTCCGAGCGGGAATCAAAGGCAAGAAACACAAAGATGGAACTTAAGGCTACAGTAATAACCCTCTCTTCTCCTGAGGGGAAAAAGGAATGACCAGTGAAAAATGAAGTTTTTTTTGTTATAAATTCCCTTGACATGACAGCACCTCGGGGCTGCTCTATTTATTTAGCAAAAGTGATTAAATAGTAATGTAACAGGGCTGCGCATTGTTTCCCCGGGTGCCCGTCCTCACAGACCCCTGCTGCCTCGGTAATTGACTGACAATGAACCTCTGATAAAGGAGTGTGTTGTGGGGTCCTGAGGGGGGAGCGCTTTTCTCTCTGTATGTGCGAGTTCATTTTTGTTTGACTTGCACTCTGGTTTTTCTTGCCCCCACCCCTGCTTTCCCCTCGTCTCTCCTCTTGCTCCCCCGCCCCAAGCTTTTCAGCAGTTGCTCCCAGCTGACATCCACAAACAGGTAGAGAGGAATTAGAATTGTGCAGGCTTTTGACAAGTTTATCTTTGGAGCGAAATTCCTTCTCTCCCCCTGCTGCATGTAAGGCAGAACAGCCGTGTGAGAAGAGAGGAAAGGAGAAGGGGGCTGATTGTTGGTGCTCTAAGATCAGAAAAGTGGTTTTTTAGTTTCTCATTTGTGAGAACAGACGTCTGAAACTAGTCTTTGAACTAAGATTTTTCTCTTGAATTCCTTACTCAACTTCTAAAAAATCTGTGCACTAATAACATTTACATGTTGCGCGGGGGGGGGGTGGTTGTTGAGTAAGAAATAAAAATTTGAATTATTTAATCTCCTCTCAGTTCCTGAGAAGCCGGGATTGATTATTTGAGGATAGAGTCTGGCTGCCTGCGGTGCAACTCAGTACCCCAAGGATGCTGTGTGTTGTGGAAAGATGACCAGAGGCCTCTAGGCAGATAATTAATAGCTCCTGGTTATATATGCTCAACTAGCTAAGCTGAAGCAAAATCCCTAATTTAACTCTGTTACAGCTGCAAAAACAAATCATTTCAAGCCCCTATGAAAGCAAAACATATTAAACAAACAGTCTCGACCTTGTTAATACCACTTGGCATTTCATGTGATAAATGAGGTCGTCTTTCTGGCAAAGGCCTGTTTTATGACATCGTTTAGACGTAAGGGATGCCTTTACCCTGGTAATACAAGCATTCCTGATAGAAAGTGTGGAGTGGTTAATCGTTCACTAAATAGCTGCGATTCTGGAAGTAAGCAGTATTTCTGAGTTGGGCCTAGTTAGTTACTTATTGCACTCAGAGTAAATCATGCAGAATAACAATTCTTAAGAAAAAGAGAAATTGAATTTGGGAGCTGATTATTCATGTGAGTCTAGTTAAAGAAAAGATCTGTAGATTTTTAAGTGCCGAGAAGGGAAGTTGTGTAGTATGCTCCTGGGGGAAAAAAAAAAGCTCCAATGTAGCCAAAATCTGTTTTGATTCCCATGCGAAAATTTAGGGGACCCTCCAGCAGCCAAAGTGCCAGATCTCCTGAGGAAATGAGATACAGAAATAAAAAGAAATGGACTTTCCTTGATACCTCCAATTCCTATTTTTATTGCTATTTTCAAATCTGTCTCTCACTTGTTAGGAATGGTAATAAAGTGAAGATTTATTTGAGTTAAAGAATAGGCAAGTAGCCAATTGGAAGAGAAAAAAACAACGAAGAAAAACTTAGCTATGCCCAAACATATAAATAGCTTGAATAAGTGAGAGTTGTTTAGTCCGTTGTCGCTTTCTCACTTTGTACTGTCTAAGTCATTTTGTTTTTGAGTGTATTGGATTGATATCTCCCAGAGGAGAAATCTCTGGTTTTTGTGTGTGTGCTGAAGGGCTCAATTTTATTTCCCCAACCTTGAATATGACCGTGGAGGGGTTGCTGATAGTAAAATCCTTAAGTGGAGTTTTAGTAGAGGGTTCATTTCAACAAGCATTTAGTAAACCCTTCCTGTGTGCCACACACATGCTCTGCCAGGCGCCTTGGGATAAGGAGGTAGGAGTGAGGTACAGGCTGTGCTCTTCAAAGACTTGTAGAAGAGCCCCCGCAAAGGGTCTGGGGGGTGTGAAGGAGGTGACCAGGAGAATGGGGCTGGAGGACAAGGAGTCAAGGGGTCATGGCCACTGACTGGGAGACCAGTACATCCCTGTCTCTGCTTATGTCAGAGAATCTCTGTTGTAGAGAATTTGAAAGCTAAAGAGCTAAAGTGGTATCTCTCCTCCCTCTGCCATTTTAAACTTTGTCCTCATATTTCCTACAGAATTAAACTCAGGGAAAATCTCCTTGGCTTTGGCTACCATCTACCAAAGATATGCTTCAGTTTCTGTTGTGTGCTCATTATGTAGTAGGTGCTCTGGGAGATATAAGAGAAGCATAGCTGTGGCCTGGACCCCCAGGACTTGACAGTCTGGTTGAGGATGCACAAAGGAAAATGAGGGGTTGCTAGACAATTAGGTCACGTCCATGCTGCATAGCACTTAGTGTTCAGAAAGGCGTCTGGCAAAATCTTCAAGACAGAGAAACTTGGGGTATCAGAGATTATAGTTATGTCATTTTGTGAGTGATTGGCGCCTTTACCCAAGGATTATTGGCTAATAGATTCCTTTCAGCCTGGAGTGTTGTCAGTAAAGGTACATGATAATAATGAGAAGCAGCACAAGTTAGTAATTAAGAGCAAGGTCTCTGGAATCAGATTGGCTGAGTTTCCAGATCTGCTGCTCACTAACTGTGTGACCCTGGGTAAGTTACTTAACCTCTCTGTACCTCCATTTTTGAATCTCAGATGTGAGAAAATAATCACATCTACCTCATAAGTTTGTAGTGAGAATAAAAGGAGTTAAAAGGGCTTGGAACAGTGCCTGGCAAATAGTAAATCCTATGTAAGGATTAGCTGTTTTTATTATTTGCCCACATAGGACAATGATTAAAGACACCATAAGCATACTTATCAAATTTGCAGCTATCTCAAAACTAGATTGGACAACTAATATGTTGAATGACAGAATCAAGATTCTGAAACACAAGCTAGAGGAATGGACCAAACAACATGAGATTTAGTAGGGGTAAATTGATAGTCCTATACTTATACTCAGAAAATTAACTGCAAAGATAGAAGGTAGGGGAAATTTGATCTACTAGCAACTCGGTGGGTACACAAATGAGGCAGCAGGGAAGCTAGCCTCTGTGCTGCTGTGGCCACATCAAAAGCATTCACAGAACAGGTCCAGAAAGAAGAGGTCATATCCTCCCATATTCTACCCTGGCCAGACCACACCTGGAAATTTCAGTATGGATGCTGCTCTTGAAGAACACACAGCCACATCTCTTGACATGCAGTAGGATAGTGAGGGGACCAGAAACCATGCCATGCAAATGTAACCTAGAATAGGGAGGACACAAGTATTGTTTCCACATACTTGAAGGCTGCCACTTAGAAGAGAAAATAGGCTTACTCTGGATAATTCCATTAGATCAACGTAACAGAAATGCCCAGAGTGGAATGAATTTCCATCATTTAAGAAGATTTGATGGCCATGGTGAAAATGAGTAGAGTAGCAAGAGCCGTGGCCACTGAGACTGGAAGAAGTGGAATTTCGATCTCAAGGCAAGTCACTTAACTTGTCTGAGCTATAGTTTTCTCATCTGCAGGATAAGAAATTTATTAATTCAGCCCTTCTGCAAATATTTATTGAAGCCCTACTGTGTTCTGAGCACTATGCTTGATGTGTAGTGAACAAGATAATCCCATTATGTATCCTCACAGAACTTGAGAATTGGAAGCCAGACAATTAAATATGTAATTATAGTACACAGTTGAACTTGAAAGTCTTTGAGTTTCATTCCAACAGTCCATCCGTCTGGGATATTTTAGAGGGAACAGCTTTGCTCTGTAGGGTCCCTTCTATCTCTCATTCTGCGATTCTTTGCATTTCTGTAGAAGATTAGAGAAAATTAGATTAATGCGGTCCTCCATTTAAACCTCATTTAATAAGTAATAGCTTTTTCCTTTGGGAAAGAGAATTTAAACCAGTAGAAATGTCACTTGACTAAGACGACAGGAAATGGGAATCTTTTTCCTGGCTCTGATGTCTATCATTGGATCAATTACTTGGCTTTTTAGTCTCTTTTTCAGTCTAAGTTTCTACGTCCAGGAAATCATTTTAAATAAAAATAAATGTATATTAAGAATATGAATACACACTGAAATAGTAATATGACTTTATGGAAGAAGAAGAATGTTATATAATTTGGGTTTTGAACTCTTTCACATCCTAAAATTCAGAGAGATTTGATCACTTTATATAAGTAGGCTGTTTGATTTTATAGGATATAAATTTGCTTTTTTGATTTATTCCTGGTATTCTCATCATAGAAGTCGTATGTTGGTCTTTGATATATTTCAGAAGAATAAAATCATTTTGAATTTCAGAAGATATGGATCTTTTGATAGACCTTCCTGAACTTCATAGGCCATAGCTGTGCTATCTTTTTTTTTTTAAAGCTGTTCATTTCTCCCAGTCTTTGTTGCTATACTTTGGTCTAGAAAGTTCTTGTCCCTTTTTGTAGCTTCCTTTTTGGTTAACATTGTTCTCATCATGTGTTCATTTCCGGCTAAACTTCTAAAGTAAGTGTTAATGTACTATTGGACTCTACACTGAGTTAAAAGTTTCTATTTACTGACCTTTCAATGGGAGAGAATTGGTTTAGGTATGGTTTTAGGACAGACTGGGGTCGGTTCTCCTTAATTTCTAGCTAAGTTCCTTGAAAAACTGAGCTTTTCCTGGACTTCTAAGAGTAAGAGCTACTGGAGAGGCTTCCTAAATCCGTCGTACTGCCTAACAACAGAAACATGCTCAAGTGAAAAACTTGCCGTTTTAAATACATCTCTGGATAAGGAGATCTAGTAATCTAGTAATACTAATTTATTTCTTGCATTAATATTTTCATCCAGTCATTCATTCAACAAACATGGGTCACATATAGTCCCAGAAATTGGGGTGTGGGGTAAACTAAAAGTCAATTTTGGCAGTAGAAATTATGACTATATGCAGGTTTTTGTGTCTTGAAATATGTTAACACAGAAAATGCTTTAAGGAAATTGTATTAATAAACAGCAAAGAGCATGCAACTCCTTTATGTGTTTTAGATGAAAATGGAGCAGGTGTGCACAGCAGTGTGCACTGAGATTAGGGAGACAGCCCATGTTCTGGCACAGTCTTGTAGTGTGCTTTTGTGAAGACTTCTGGTATGAAAATCCTGTACACCCTTAAAGACTTGTCTCCACGCCTTTGTTGACCACCTCCCCGAACACCGCTCTCACCCCCCAGAGGGACTTGAGCATCCCTCCTGCTTGACCGCCCCCCTCCACTCTCTTGAACTCCTGTCAGGGCCTGTGGCTTGTGCCTCCCTTGTCTGAGGGCAGGCCCTCAGCACCTCTCAGGCCGTGGTTGTAGCGCTGTTTGCATCAGAATCATGAGGGTGACATGAGGAGCGATGCTGGACTCTTTCCTAGACCTGTTGAAGTCAGGATGTCTGGGATCAGGCCTGGAGGTTTTAACAAACTTTCCAGTTGATTTGCATGCAGCCCACAGAATGTTCTTAGAGAATGAATCAAGCCATATCTCAATTTTCTCTAGGGTATTTAAGCACATTTCCTTGAACTGTTTTTTCTACATATGTCCAGCTTTTTAACCATTGAGGTATCAATCTGCTGATAATCTCTAGGTTTTCTAAGATTTATTTTATTTATTTTCCCCCCAAAGCCCCAGTAGATAGTTGTATGTCATAGCTGCACATCCTTCTAGTTGCTGTATGTGGGACGCGGCCTCAGCATGGCCAGAGAAGCAGTGCGTGGGTGCATGCCCAGGATCCGAACCAGGGCCGCCAGCAGTGGAGCGCGTGCACTTAACCACTAAGCCAGGGGGTCGGCCCCGATCTCTGGGTTTTCTTGTCTTCTTTACATTCTGGAAACTGCAATAATGTTCTGTTAGGGTTTCCAGAGGTACACCCAGTGGTGACTACAAATCGAGGAAGAGATGAGCTCCAGTCCTTGACCCACATTTGGGCTGCCTTGTAATATGTCCTAATGGATGCCTAGTGTTTATACTTGATCAGCATATTTAGTCTTTGAGTTTGAGAACAGCTTTTACCTCTCTCACCTTCTTTGCTACCAGCCGGGTCATCTTTCACCTGGGTGACCACAGTGGCCTCCTAACCAGGCTTCCTGCTTCCAGTCTAACCTTTCCCAAATCTTGTCTTAACTGCTGCAAGTCTGGTCTTTGTAAGTTCACATTGACCCAGGTCAACCTCTCTGTACAGTCCTTCAGTGGCTCCCACTTCTTTTGGCATGAAGACTAGCCTCCTCACAATGACACCACACGATTTGGCCCCTGCCCACCTCCTTGCCTTCAGTCCTTGCCCTCTGTCACTCTGTCCTACACACTGAGTTCCAGCCACATGGACTGGACTCTGTTCTTCAAATGTACCACTTCCTTCCCACTCACCTCAGAGCTTTCACCTGTGCAGCTGCCTCTCCCTGGAGTGTTGCCACCCTCACCGCTACACCCAACTCATTCTTGAGGTCACTACTTAAACATTACTTTCTCAAGAACACCTTCTCCACCTAACCCCTCAGACTAGCTCAGGACCTGTGTGGTTCCCTCTGCTGTAATGCTGGCTTGAGGTGCCTCTTACTCTGGTACTTGTCATAATTGAGATTGTATTGTCTTTTGTGTAACTGTTTAATGTCTGTCTCCTCCACTTGACTGCAAATGCCATAACGGCAGGGCCATGTTGTCTTGTTTGTTGCTGACTCCCTAGCTCTGCATCTGGCACACAGTAGGTGCACACTAAATATTTCTAATCATCTTCTGTTTTGAAACCACCACCTCCCCTCCCCCCCCACTCTTGCCATCAGGTTTCCTGCTTTCGCCGTCTTTTCTAGGAATCCTAGATTGGAGTCATCTGCAGATATAATTAACATGTCCTCTGCTCAATCATCTAGATTGTTTAAAAATATTAATAGAGGATGAACCCAAACCTTACCCTTTGGTAAACCAGTTATGATCTTGAAGATTTCCAGGGACTTTTTTTCTTTTTTTTTAATTTTTGACTATGGAACCCCTTAGAGCTTTTATTATACTAATGTAAGAGACAAGTATGCAACATACTTCCTTGACCCTCTCTTTGTAGGACTAGGATTCCGCAAACCCCTGCTCTGGGCACTGCACCGTCAGAGTTTCTGTCATTTGCATGTATTCTGTTTCAACTCCAATTGGTATACTACACTTCAATTCTGGCACTAACCACCCCGAGTTAGCGCAAACCCTGTGAGTTAAGGGCTTGATCCTCCACAAGACTGCCCCCATGTCGTTTCACAGTATATGTAAGTCAAACCATCATGCTGTACACCTTAAACTCATACAGTGATGTATGTCAATTATATCTCAATAAAACTGAAAAAAAAAAAAACTGCCCCTATCACAGATGCCAGCCACAAGTCCAGGGGATCCCCAGGCCACCTATACTCTGGCTACAAATTTGGGGGTTCCCACAACTCCCTCAGGTCTGATAATTTGCTAGAATGACCCACAACTCAGGAAGGCACTATACTTCTGATTACAGTTTTATTAGAATACAAATCAGGAAGGTCTAGGAGGCTCCAAATGCAAAGCTTCCATGCCCTCTCCCCATGGAATCAGGGCACATCACCCAGTCGTGTTCATCAACCAGGAAGCTCCACCGAGTTTCAGTGTCCAGAGTTTTTATTAGGGTTTCATTATATAGGCATGCTTGATTGAACCATTGACTTTGTGATTGAACTCAGTCTCCAGCCCTGATTCTCTCCCCACCAAGTCAAGCTGGCTCAAAGTCCCACCCCTCTAATCATATGATTGGTCCTTCAGGTGACCACCCCCATCCTGAAGCTATTTAGTGGCCCACCATGAGCCCCTCATTAGCATAAACTCAGTTCTGCGCCAAGGGGCTCATGAATAATAAAGATACTTGTATCAGTCGGGAATTCCAAAGGTTTTAGAAGGTCCCTGCCAGGAACCAGGAAGAAAGACCAGACAATTCTTTATTATACAGCAGCACAGGGCATTGATGGGCCATTTCCACAGCAAAAATGGAACCTGGATGAAAGGAGGATAGGTAATATATGTGGTTGCCCTTCGGGCCTGCTGGCCATGTTCCCTCATTTCCAGTCACTGCTGGTGTGTGCCTTCCAGCACTGACTGCAGCCACCTGGGAGGAGGGATTTCTGGTGGGTCTTCCTGGGACCAAGCAGCTTCAGAAACAGATAAGAAACTGGCCACAGCTCTCCCAGGGCCCCAGCTCAGAGTGGTGGGGTGTCAGGTGCATCCAGTGACTTTGGGATCCCCACTCTCTACCCAGGACCATTCTCAAATCTTGGTTTAAATAGAGAGTGTTTTCTTTCTTAATGGATATTATAAAGGTGACCAACAAAATTAATTTTATGCATTACCTTTAACTGAAAATAATTTCATGTATGCTATACACCACTTCTGGAAGGGAACTAGGATTCTAAAACCAAAGACATGCAAGTTTGTATCACTTTCCAAAAGATCAAAAATCACATTCTTTTTCCCCCCAGCTTTATTGAGATATAATTGACAAATAACTTTGTGTAATTTTAAGGTGTACAATGTGACGATTTGATATACATACATATCCTGAAATGATTGCCACTTTCAGGTTGGTTAACATCTATCACCTCACATAGTTACCTTTAGTGTGTGTGTGTGTGTGTGGTGAGAACATTTAAGATATGCTCTTTTAGCAACTTTCAAGTATACAATATGGTATTGTTAACTATAGTCACAATGCTGAAAATCACATGCTAACCAGGTATGTACCAATACCAACCGTTGTGTCTTGTTCATATTTTTTTAATGGGGGGGCTGAACCAAAAGCCTTGCTGAAAGTCACTTCCCCCTCAAATCACCAGGCTTGCACCTTTGACACAGAAGGTAGATTTTGTTTGAAAGTCTTGGTCTCCCTCTCCATCTTTACCAATAAAGATGTTCTTCTCAGCCCCCAGACTTTTAGAGACCAAACAAAATAGACACACATGATTTGGTGGCTGGGAAGCATCCAGACTCAGTGGGAATAGTAATAAATTAGGAGCTTGCTTCTGTTTACAGCCCTGCCACTGATTCATCATGCCCTCTCGAGCCAGCCTTTTCACAGTCTTATAGGTCAGCATCTTCAACACTGTCACTTGAGGGAAGGTTAAACTGCCTTGGCTATGTTCAATTCAAATGTTACAAAATATGGGCTAAACCAAAAGTGCCAACTCTTACTTCAGTAGTTCTGAACATCACTGCATTTTTTTCTCCAGAAAATATGGAGATTCCCCAGGTGATCTCTTGGATGAAGCGATCATCCAAACAATGGATGGGAAACCTGTAGGAAAATGATGTTTCTCCTCCATTGTTAGGATGAGGAATTTTAACTGAGTCAAAGGTGCAAGGTAATGCAGAGGGTTTCCTGGCATCCCCTTGAGCCTACCTGTCCCTCCTCTCGATGATCTCCACCTGCTGACACGCATGTTCTGGTTGCCTGGGTGCCTTCCCTTTTCCTCCCCACTCCCGTTATTGGATGTTGTCAGTCTGAGCCATCATCCTTATAGGGGCCTACAGGGTTAATAAGTTATACCTCTTCATTCCATTCCCAGAGGTCAGGAAGATGGCAATCAAAATACTGCATGCATTGCTTATAGATCATGTGTGTTACTATATAATGCCCCTAAATTAGATATTCCGGATATTCTAGATATCCGGATAAACCAGATATTCACTGGTCTCAGCTGGAGTCCTGAAGGCCATGCCCTCTTGCTGCAGCAGACTGAAAAACTGCTCCCTAAAGGCCCTGCTGAGCACGCCAGGGTCCTTCTTGTAAAGCAGTCAGGTGCCTCCTTTCTCCATCTGAGGGAGGCTAGATGAGCAATTGGGAGAAGCTGGGAATATTACTCTAGGAAATTCCTTCCAAATGGCAACATGATGCCAGGGAATAGGAGTTTCCTACTTGAAGGCATTTCTTGTGTCTTGTCACCAACTCTGAGTGTCCTGGCACAAGCAGCCATCTCCAGATACTAAACATGCAGTTAAAAGATTAGCTTTGGAGCTGGCCACAACCTGTGTTTGTAGAGAGACAGAAAAGCTTGGGAAGCAGGCCAGGGAAGGCCTGAAGGAAGAGAACAGAGGAAGAGTGTGGGCCAAGGCAGCCCCTAAATCTTCTAGAACATAAAGAATTTGGTTTGGGGTGAAAACGAAGAAATTCAAGCATGGATTTAAAGGAAGCTGATGAAAGTGATCTTTTTCACTTTGAGACTGTTCCTAGTCCTACTCTGATCCACTCTCATGACTTTAATTTTATCAAATTGTTGTCATTACTGAAATAGCTCTAGTAGAAATTGCTCTAAGAGATGCTGTCAGGGTTTTTTCGGAGGTTTTAGCAAAGAAGAGGAAAGGTTGTGTTTTAAAGATACTGTAGAGTTCAAAGAAATGAGACTCACAAAATATAAAGAAACAGAAACAGGCATGAAGAATGAGGAGTGACGTGAAAGAGAAGTTAAGGGGACTCGGGTGGGACGATGTCTACGACAGAAGCCACAGGCAAGATGAGGCTGATATACGTAGAGACTTTGATATACAAGCTGGAAGGAAACGTAAGTTCTAGTCAGGAAAGACAGATTGCTTTTCAGGAAAACCAACAAGATAATCTGAACTTCTAAGCCACTTGGAGGTTATTGACCTTTCGAGGCAATCATCATCGAGAAGTAGCTGCAAATCACAAAAAGAGTTAGTGGTGGCTTAACATAATGTTAAATACCAGGGAAAGTCACCGTAGAAAGAACATAACTGGGACACACAGTGGATTCTCTGCAAGGTAACAGGGGTTAGAGCAGGGCTGGGACGAGGGTGAGGGGGTGAGGCACTAGTCTGTGGCACAATATTTAAGGGAGAGCCAGAAAAAACCTCAGAAATTAAGACGAATAATATTTTAATATTACTTAAAAATAAAAATTAATACAAAAAATCCATGATGAACAAAATATAAACTTTTAAATAGAGGTAAGATCAGTATGACTGATTTTTCCTTTTGCCTCAGGCTCGAACATGGTTCAGAGGAACATTACAGGAAGACCGATTATTTAGTAAGAGGTCTTCCCCCAGAGCTTTCAGTGTATAGGTTCCAAGTAGCCCAGGCCAGCTTTTGCCTTGTTACAGGATGGCGAGGTTGGCCTCCCTTCCCTGTCCAGGATGGCTGGGGTACCGTATGGGGGGTCCTGGTACTCCGTGTAGACAGAACTAATAGAGAGCAGCAGGTAGACTGTGACAGGAGTATTATTCCAACTGCCCACAGCTTTCATGTCTAAAGTAATCAGCTTCATTCAGCCCCTTCTGTTTCGGCAGTTGTTTTTCAAGTAAGTTATTGGTAGGCCAGTGTTTCACCAAAAGGATTAATTTGTGGAGAAAGAGTCCCAGGCTTGGAGCAGATGTTACTAGCAGATAGTCTAGGAGGTGGTGGTACAGAGTGGACGGGGGCTCTCTTTGATGGTACCTCTTTCCTCTCGGCTAACCAGCAGCATGAATCGTTTTGTTTAGGTAAGAAAGGAGAGCTGGCAAGGGGGCTTCTCCCCGTAATACACAGTATGTCCATCGCTTGCAGAGAAAAGTGATTAAGGAGGGTCGGTACACAGATCTTTTATTTTGCCCTCTTGTCTTTGTACTGTCACAGGGTTTTTCAACAGTGGCACTATTGACATTTGGGGCCAGATAATTCTTTGTTGTGGGGAGCTGTCCTGTGCATTGAGAGATGTTTACCAACATCCCTGACCTGTACCCATTACATGCCAGTTGCTACCCCCACTCACCCTTTTGTGACAATCAAAAATGTCTCTAGACATTGCAAATGTCCCCTATTGGGACAAAAATCTCCCCTGGTTGAGAACCAGTGTGCTGTCAAGAAACAAGGCCCAGCAACTATGTCTTCTCTTCATCACGCAGCTTGTCCTCACTGCTTTATAAAGTAGTAAGGGTTTTCTACTGCAGCATGTGGATGATTTCATACCGCCTCATGTTTATAATGAGACCTCAGCGTCTTCCTGGGGGGATTTAAGTAAAAGTAGTAGGCTATAGAAATAGAACCCTCACCAACCATCGTTCAGTATAAATATATCAGATGCTTTCAGTCACAAGTAACAGAAAGTCTAATTCAAACTAATTTATGCAATAGAGGGGAATTATTCTGTCAGCTCAGCTTTAGGCATCAGTTGATCTGCTAGCTCAAATTTTTTTAACTCTATTGTTTTTATTTTATGCTTCAGACAAACAGTATTTTCTCCCCCAAACCACCTACCCTTTCTGACTGATAGATTTCTCCTGACGGTCACAGGCTCAAGACGGCCTGGGCATCTTGGACTCTCCCTTGCCATGCTCTCTCCAGGAGTCAGCTGCCAGGTCATTTGCATTTTATCCCTATAGCATCTCCTTCTTTTTCCCACTTCCTGCTCCCAAACCTGCTGCCTACTCAAGCTCAGATGGGGCCATAACTTATCAACTGGTTCTCTCTCCCTCCAGTGTTTTCTTGCCATTTAATCTTTCCAAAGCTCAGATTGCTGTTCTACTTCAAACAACTCTAGCTGTTCCTGTATTTTATTGATTAATAAGGACCCCTCCCCCTGAGCATCCAGGATTCTTATGTTCTAGCTTCAGTTTATCATTCCAAGCTCTTTTCCCAACACCCCTCAATGTAGCTATCTAGTAGATAAAAAAGCAGTCAGAGTCTCTAGAACAGTGCGTATATTTACTTACTTGCTTTAGCAAAAAATCAAGATTTATTGCCTTTCAAGATAAATTTTGACTAAATATTGACTTTAGGCTCTCAATCATTGTTTACCTGGAAGACTAATAAATCTTGACACTTCTCAACTTGCATTGGAGTCTAGTTGGTATTTATTAATTTATTTCGTATGATTTGTAATCTTAATAACAACATTCCATGAGATTAAACAAACAAGCATATAGAGTTTAGCAAGAGTAGAAAGTCTTGAGTTTATATTTTCTTTTCTTCTTCCTTTTTTTTTTTTTTGGCTGCAAAATGCTTTATTGTTTCCATTTCGTCCACGGCTTAGGAGAGGGCTCCAGGGTTGTTAAAAAACTGCCTGGTGGCTGCAGGGGGCAGAAGTCCTGACACCAGGGGGATGCAGAGGGACCCTTCAAAGTCCACTGGGCTCTGGAGGCTTCTAGTCCTGCTTGAGGGTGAGCCTTTCCAAGAGATACTGGCCCAGCCCTGCCTGCAGAGGTTAGTCAGGTGGTCACCCATCTTGGTGAGTTTCACCTCCTTGTCTAGGAAATGGCTCCCCAGGAAGTCACAGAGGTGGGGGTCTATGTGGGTAGAACCAGGACCCGCAGATCCCAAAGGGCCTGGTTCAGGTTCCTCTCCAGGGCATGGCAGCCTCCATGGCGTCCAGAGTTTTACCCGACTCGTCCTGGGACGGCTTCTGGAGAAGGGTGCGGTTGCCATGCTGGTTTTGCACCTTCGGGATGCTCAGAGCCTCACACTTCTCCTGGGCCAACCTGGGGGAGAAGTGGCCCATGCCCTGCAGAGCCACGTCGTCCTCTGGAGCCTGTTACCCTCCAGAGCCACATTGTCGGGTCAAAATAGAAGCCCAGATAAACATAAAATGAAGCCCACCAGAAAAATTTCTTTTCTGATGAGCAGAACTGAATTTCAATATAGCTTTGGAAACAACCAGTCAGTACATTTCAGGATTGTATTTGAGTATGTGTGTTCTCTCTCAACCATGAAGTTTTCATCCTCCGGGAAGAGAAGTCACTATCAAAGGACTTAAACTGCATGGAGAAAATAATTTTGAAGGATTGCCGCCTAAAAGTGAGCCCATGAACTAAACAAAGGCACTACCAGCAGCATGCCATACTATTCACATTAGCAATTATAGGTGATACACAATTGATTTTTCTTGATTTCCCCTTGTGTTCCTTTAGTTTCATTTAAGATGCTGTGGACACTCTCTTCCTTATAACAGACAAAATGCAGAGGCATTTGTTTTCATGTGCCTGATTCTCCGTCCAAATATTTCATCCCTTAATTGATTTTATGACTAAGTAGATGTCTTCTACTTTATGGGTCACCACCTTGTCCCAAAGATGTGGAGTAGCTTGGATGCTTGGGATAGGAAAAGTTTTAGATCACTTATTTCTAAGTAGGTGTTTCTCAATGTCCCTCACCTTTGCCACCTTCCATTACAATTATGTAGAGTTCCGTAGCCTCAGTTCCACCAGTGTTAACTTGAGAACGTGTGCATGTGGTCAGCCTCTCTTACATCCCAGTTCCTCCCCTCCTACAGTGGAGGATACAAGTGTGGGGCCCAGGTTTGCTTTGCCTCCACTTCCTTAGTGGATACCAAAGCTGCATTACAAAAATTGCTTCTGCTCTGTGCCCAGCTTTGTGCTAATCCCAGGCTCATTAAACAGAATTTTCAATTGTATACCCAATGAGACATCTTATTTTAAAAAGTACATGTTCAACACTTACTTAATAAGCCAGTGGTTACAGACTGTAAGCTAGGAAAGCTAAGTTCTTTATAACTTTTTCTCCTAATTCTTGTAATATAACAAGTCAGTGAACCCCCATTTCTGTTTTCCTTCATTTTGGAAAATCTCATCTCTGAAGCATATGATTCAAGTGCAGGCCTTCTTTCAACATTTTACACAGTGTTCGCCGCAGCTCATTGTCCCAGGCCAGGACGCTGGATGGAAAGGAGGAGGGAGACACAGGGCCATCCCCTTCCCCCTCCTGTGGCCATCTCTCCCTACCTGGTGTGCATACAATAAAAGAGGGTATGGAACTTGCCAGTTTTATTTTTTCTATTTTAACAGAGCAAATGAAAATTTGTCCTCTCACTCTTTTTATCTCTTTTCCTCCCTTTTATAAAGGCACCTTCTCTTTTTTCTTTTTATTTGCCTCTGTTCTTTTCGTAGAGCATTTCTACCTTCCAAATACAAAATGCTGGATTTACTTGACTGCGTGGGGAAAGGGAGTAGTGTGGCTGACCGCACTCAGAGAGCACGTGTGAGCTCTTTCCTTGGTGAGAGACAGTCCCCTGGATCCAGCCCCAGCTCTTGCTACTTTGTCTCGTGCCCACGGATTTTCCAGCTGCTGGTTGGGGAAGGAGGACTGAGTGGTGCCATGAGGTGGAGAGAAGGTATTGGCTCCTCCTCAAGATCTCAGCTCCAGTAACACCACATTGCAGCCAACTGAGCAAACTAGGTGCACTTATTAAAAGGAGGACTGTGCCTTTGGGGAGAGTTATGCCAAAACTTCTGCTTCAGCCCCCAGCAACAGCTTCTTTGGGTGTCTTGAGTGAAAGGCCATTTGGGAAATGGACTGTACATGCAGCAAATGGGATTTCGGTTAAATGGTGACATTTGTTTCCAAAAGTGAATCAGACGGGACGCTAAGCTCTTCAGAGCATGTGTTCATTAAAGAGTTGAAGTGGGGTGGGAAGCAGTAAAAAAAAAAAAAAAAAGGCCAGTGAGTTCTCTTGTGAGATAGTTTTTTGTTCCTATGAATTGAATACACTCTCTGAAAAGTTTCAAAAAGAAACTGGGAAGAATGTATTTACTTTGATCCAGTATGTGGAGTGTTCCCTACTACAAATACCCTTTAATTTAGAAACGTTGAAAAATCTGTTTGAAAGTACATAAAAATATAATATGTAAATAAGCTCTAATTAGTTATTTCAATTAATTATTTCTTGTCTCTGCTTTGCAGCTCTATTTTTCTCCTTATAACGTCGCTTGTCAGAGTCCAGCTTCAGCACCTTCCAAAAAATGTGTTTTCTAGCAGTTGTTATTAAGAAAACACATTTTTTTCCCCTGTTGAAAACCTCACAATGATAAAGTAAAATCCCAGATTGTGAATCTTTATGGGGAATTGTTTCAGACATTTTTAGTTTATGACTTGCTAGTATGATATTTAAGAAGGAAATCTTGCAGTTAATTGAAAGAACAGGTGTTTCCTTCTTCAAACAAATGGTATGTGTTGTTTTTTAGAAAATGAATCTACATCAGGTCACTAACTAGCCTCTAATCTTCTTTCCTGACCATCCTATGTTCTTTCAATAACAAATACATTGGACTTGGAGGTTAAAAGTTTTAATTCTTCCTAAGTCAAATAAGATGCTTCTCAGTGGGGACAATGAATGCTCTGGAAAAACCCTGGTAAAATGAACTCAGGTTGTTTCTACATAGCAAATTTTTGGAAATTAACTAAGAACCTGAAATGTTGATTTTGGAAGCCTAGAAAGTAAACTGTGTCACAAATCACGAGCTTTTCCCTGAGGAGTCTGCACACCCTCTGCACTTTACTTGAATAGAATCAGAGTTTTAGAGCTTGGAGGGACCTTTGCAGTCACCTAGAAATCAGGGAGCAATCCTCAGTTTTACCCACCAGAGTCTTTGGTAGTAGTTGGGTGTCTGTGTAGAAATGCAGGTTCCTGGACCCTACCCCAGATCTACAGAATCAAAATCTCTGCAGGGGGTACGAGGGGGTCTACATTTTTCACAAACATCTTCAGAAAATTCTGATTCTCACCGAATTTGGCAAACCACTGATTTAGGCTAACTCCTTCATTTTGCATTGAAGAAAGTTGGCCTAGAGAGTTTGATGGGTCAAGTTCACAGTGTGCCCTAGGCAAGAACAGGCTCCCTGACTCTAGGCTTGTGCTTGTCTATACTCCACTATCCAAAACAGTCATGCAGATGGGTTCAAACCTACTTCTGGATCATTCAGGGTGATTTTAGCACTGAGAGTAGGAGAGCATGGTTCTGAATAAGGTACAAAGGTAAAGACAAAAACTAGAGGTAGGAGTTTACGTGCTACTACTTCCACCTAAATGAAAACCTGAATGAGTCCTGGCCGTGTTCTCTCAGCCTCTCCCTCTCTCGTGAGCTTGGAGGCCTGTGCAGCGTGGTGAGGATGCTCCGCTCCATAGCTAGCTCACATCGTTGAACCCAAGGCCTGTCAGGCTTTGGACCTGTGTGCCCAGTTGATATGTACATTTTTGGGCTATATGCTTTCTTAAGGTGTATATTTGTGTATTTTAATATTGCCTATGTTATAATAAAGAAAATTATAATAAAGTCATTAAAAATTATAGACTGATAAACCTAGTGGTACCTACCAAAGCATATATAAATATCCAGGAAATGGTTACTGATATTGTATCTAAAATTCAAACAACCAAAAAGCTAAAATAACCTAAATCTATTTTTGCAGTGTTCTATGATGAGAGTTTAAACTACACTGATGATCCTGAATTTCTGCAGGATCATGATCACTTTGTAAATCATTAGGAAAGATTGAATTCTATTCAGTGTCATTCCAGTGTTAAGTCAGTTTGACTGTCTACTAATTTTTGGAAACAGCAGTAGCCCAGCGTCTAGGATATGTCAAGTCTCACTAAATTCTGTTCTACAGTCCATATATGAACACGTGTAACGTCTAACTCTTAGAATGGGCAACATATTGTCACAAGGATATTAACAAAAATAAGCTGTTTCGAGAGGCAAGTGACCAGGTTAGGAGAATCAGGTCTAGAAGAGCTTAGGGAAATTACGATCTCTTTATACGCTTGTGGGTGTATATGTGCCAAATCATATTCAGCTGATCATCCCTTCAATATAGACATTTCCTGATGGTCTGCTATGTGTGAAGCTCTGTGTTAAGTGCTGAGGATAAGAAATAGATTCAAGGAGTTTAGAATAAATTCGAGGAGTTTAGTAGTTCTGGCTGGACAAGCACATAAAAAAGGCACAATAGTTTAAGGAGGCATGTGCTAAATGCCGGATGAGCAGTGAGTTCAGTGAGTACAGCGTGCAGCTTCCCAACTTTCGTAGCCTGGTGATTGTGATAGTGTGTCCTCCATCCAAGAGGAGCAACATGTGTGTTTGGTTCTTCCTTATCTCATTCCTCAGCCAATCTGAAAAACAGGAGCTTGTTATGATTTTGTTGCTACTCAGTAGTAAAGAAATAACCATTCTAGGAAGGAACAGTATTAAGCTCTTGAAGCATAATACCAATCCATTTACTTACTGTCTTTTAGTACCTCTTGTATTTAAAAAGAATAGGATCTAATTCTCTTTCTGGAGGATATACTGTGAAACTGCTTGATTATTGATGCCATTTTATTTGTGATGAAAATTAAAGTTCTGTGAGTTTTGTGATACTTTCATTTATGGATTTCATGTGAATCAGTGTCTTCTTATATTGGCAGTTTGTTAAATGAATGTGTTTGGAGCTCTATTAATGGAAATGGGGTACAACACTGCACATTATGTTATTATTATTATTAAGAGTACTTCATTTTGTACCCATATCATAAAATAGGCTTAATGTGAGATTTCTTGATCAATATGGTTCTTGATCCATGGAAGAATTTCTAAAATGAAACCTGCAGATCAGAAATGTCAGAATAATGTTGCTGTTTTGTATAATCATGATTACCTGTTCTGGGGCTGCCAGGGTTTTGTCCTTTGGCTTGATTGTGACAGAATTTCTGTACTTATCAATAGAAGATAGTTTCTCCTATCTAAAGAAAAAGAATGGCTTCTCCATGACAGAGCCATGATTATTACCAGGTCCGCTGACAGTACTAGGACACTGCTCACAGAGTCATGGACTTCCTTGGACATGAAAAGGGCCTTAGCAATCACTTGCAGGCAACCATTGGTCTTGAGTAATGGGCAGGATTTGGCAAATTAGAGATCAGAGAAGAGGGCATTGTGTAAGGATAAATAATATGTGCCAATGTATGGAAGGTGGAGTGAGCATGCTGTGTTTATTTGGGGAACAGTGAGGAGAGTTCTCTGATTGGAATAAAGACGTTCTAGTCCCATTGGAGAGAGTAGAAGTGGGTATGTGGAAAGGTGAAATGAGGGCCAATCAAAAGACAAATTCCTTTCATTGATTTTGTAGATAAAAGAAGACTACATATTAATTTTTAGCAGCATTTTAGAATCAGATAAGCTTAGAGCCAAATCCAAACTCCACCTCTTATTGGCTGGGTGACCTCAGACAAGATACTTAAGCTGGCTAAAACCTTTGTTTATTCATCTGTAAAAGAGAGCTGATAATATCTTCCTCATAGAGATGTTGTGCAGGTTAAATAAGATCCTGTATGAGAAGCCCTCAGGAAGTGCCTGGTGGAAATAGGGTTTATGAGGAGGAAGTGAGGAGCTGAAAGAAGGCTTGTAGAGAGACTGATCTCTGGCAGCTGTGTGCAGAAGAGACCGCATCAGAAGAGAGCAGAAATAGGGGGCCAGCTAGGTGACAGTTACAGTAACTCCTCAGGAGGCTGGGGGTGGAAGCTATCAGGCTAGGAAGAAAGGGACATGTCTATACATGTATTCTCTGCAATGTGTTTCCATTCACAGACTTTTGTTTATCTTGAGAGTTGTATAAGTTGTTCTGTGGTATTATAAGTACAAAAACAATCATAGACTTTTTCTTTTGCCTTGAACAGGATGCCAGCGATCTATAGGCCTTTCCAGTGGGAAAGCCAAGGTGTGCAATTACAGTGGGTGGTATTACTGCAGCAGCTGCCATGTGGACGACAGTTTTCTCATTCCAGCACGCATAGTCCACAACTGGGATACTTCAAAATATAAGGTAAGTACAAAAACTGGGTTCACTTCATAATAGCAATTTGGGTGTTCCTATGTTGTCATGTGGATTATAAAGATAATGATATAAGAAATTGAAGCAAATTTGATTAGGTAGTCTCACTAAAGCTACAAGATCTTATCCAATGCTTCTTTTTTTTTGAGGAAGATCAGCCCTGAGCTAACATCTATTGCCAATCCTTTTTCTCTCTTTTCTCTAACCTCTGTTGCCAATTCTTTTTCTCTCTTTTCTCTAACATCTATTGCCAATCCTTTTTTTCCCTTTTTCTCCCCAAAGCCCCAGTGGATAGTTGTATGTCATAGCTGCACATCCTCCTAGTTGCTGTATGTGGGCCTCAGCATGGCTGGACAAGTGGTGTGTTGGTGCATGCCCGGGATCCGAACCCAGGCCTTCAGTAGCGGAGCGCGCGCCCTTAACTGCTTAGCCACGGGGCTGGCCCCCTCCAATACTTCTTAAGTATCTCACAGTTTAAAGATGTCTTAACTATGACTTTTATAAATTTTCTCATTTAAAAAGATATACAGCAATTTTTACTTCTGCACCTTGATAATTAGCTGTAGATGCTAAGAGAGAATTCTGATAAAGAAACCTCATTTATTATTTTTTAATAGATATTATCTCCAACATCACAATACTACAAGAGGATAAAAATAGGAAAATAATGCATGCATGAGCATGCTAGTGATCTTTGAAGGAGAAGACTTCTATAACCCAACATATTTCTTACAGTGGAGTAGCGCTCCTCCTCATGTGAAGGTCAGTCTTCTAGCAAATCCACTCCCTGAACTAGAGCCTGGAGGGAAGCTGTAAGGACTTCTGGGTGGAGGCCCACACCAAGGAGTAGTGCACTAAGCCACCCTCAGGCCTTCATCTGGACTGTTGTTTATTTAAAAAGGGAGGAAGTGAGAAGCACAGGTATATGCTAATAGCTTTGCAAAGTAACTGCTAACAGCCAAGGAGGATATCCAAGAAGTACAAATGGCAGACTTGATAGCTATAAAAACACAAGTCAGTAGAGAAGAGGAAGACTGAGCATAGGGACACTCCAACTTAAGAGGGCAGAGAGGAGAAGGGGAACCAGCAAAGGAGACCAAGAAGGAGTGAGCAGTGAGGTAGAAGGATCCCAGGGTGTCCGACAGCCACGTGAAGAAAGTGTTTCCACATCAGTTGTGACAGATGCTGATAGGTCAGATAAGATGAGCACTGAGAATTGACCATGGGATTTAGTAATGTGGAGGTCGTTGAGTGACATTTTTTTTTTTTTGTGAGGAGATCAGCCCTGAGCTAACATCCATGCTAATCCTCCTCTTTTTGCTGAGGAAACCCGGCTCTGAGCTAACATCTGTTGCCAATCCTCCTCCTTTTTTTTCCCCCCAAAGCACCAGTAGATAGTTGTATGTCATAGTTGCACATCCTTCTAGTTGCTGTATGTGGGATGCGGCCTCAGCATGGCTGGAGAAGCGGTGCGTCAGTGTGCGCCCGGGATCCGAACCTGGGCTGCCAGTAGCGGAGCGTGCGCACTTAACCGCTAAGCCACGGGGCCGGCCCGTGAGTGACCGTAATGAGGGCAGTTTGAATTGAGTGGTGGGAGCGAAGGTCTGATTGGAGTGAGTTTGACAGAATAAGAGGAGAGAAATGAGAGATAAGAATAGACAACTCTTTTGAGAAGTTTTACTGTAAGGGGATGGAGAGAGGTGGGGAGTAACTGGAGGGGAAGTGGAGTCAAGTTAGGTTTGATTTTTTGTTTTAATAGAAGAAATAACAGCATGTTTTCTTTTTCTTTTTCTTTTTTTTTTTTTTGGTGAGGAAGATCAGCCCTGAGCTAACATCCGTGCTAATCCTCCTCTTTTTGCTGAGGAAGACCAGCTCTGAGCTAACATCTATTGCCAATCCTCCTCCTTTTTTTTTCCCCCCAAAGCCCCAGTAGATAGTTGTATGTCATAGTTGCACATCCTTCTAGTTGCTGTATGTGGGACGCGGCCTCAGCATGGCCGGAGAAGTGGTGCATCGGTGCGCGCCCGGGATCCGAACCTGTCCCGCCAGTAGCGGCGCGCGCGCACTTAACCGCTAAGCCACAGGACCGGCCCCAACAGCATGTTTTCTAAGTGGATATGAACCATCTAGGAAAGACGGAATTGCTAAAATGATGTGGTTGCTGGTTGCGTAAGTGAGAAGGATGGAACGGTGTAGACGTTGGAGCATTTGGCCTTTGCTTGAAGCAGGTAGTAAGAGCAAAGGAGAGTCTGGGCACAGGTGTCAGGTGGGTGGGTATGATGCTTGGAGCTTATGGAAGTCCTCTCCGATTTACTTCAAGAGCTTCCATCAGATTCTTTTATTTCAGCATCTGTGATCCCAAAAAGATAGAAACACTACCCCCAGTCACTGTGGGAAGTGCTTTTACCTTCTATTTCACAGAGAAGTAGGGGTAGTTAGTCAATAATTGTCAGCCCATGTACAAACCCGTCTGCATCCACATCTGTCCTCATCGTCCTCCTTTAGCCACAGAAGAAATGTCACTCCTCTTGTGGAAGGTTCATTCCTTCCGCCTCTGCTCATGATCTTGGCTCCTTTCCTCCATCAGAGTTTTGCCAAGTCTGGTTGACCCTCAGCGTTTTCTTATTTTGCTAGACTTCTCTGGGACACGGTATTTGACCTAGAATTCTTCTGCCTTGGCTTTGATGACACAGCCCTGGTTCTCCTGCTTCTAGCTCTTCTTTTTGAACCACCCTCCCTGACTTCTTGTCCTCTGCCTACACCTCTAATATTGTGGTCTCTTAGGTCCATTTTTTGTTGTCTTTTTCCAATTCATCCACTTTCTATTGCATTATCTCTGTCTCTTCCGTGGTTTTAACTACCAGGAGTCATATGCTGATGACCCCACTTTTATCTCCAGCTCCAGTTTTGCTACTAAAAGTGAGATTTATGGATTTGATGGCCACTTGGACATCTTAGCTTTAGTTTTCAACCTACCAGTTGTCAAAATATGTGAATTGGTTAGCTACGTTGCATAGCACTTCCACCCCTGCGTAGACAAAGTAGTAGAATTTGCCATATCGAGGAATCTGACCCACTGGAGTGGTACTCTAGGCTTAGGATACTTTTATGTCCTGTGTCCTGCCACATAACAGAATTCTGTCCCCTGATCTGACTAGAAGCTCTGCTGATCCTTCTGCCAGAATATTGTCACATCTGTCTTGAATGAGCCTCCGTGCAAGGTGCTTCGTACAAAACCAGGCTGCAGGACTGTTTATACCTCCTTGCTAACACATGTCTGAGAATTGCTTTCATTGTAACTGTATCACCTGCAACAAGGTAGGTGGGGAAAGGACCTATTGCTGTCACCTACCTGTAATCTTTGAAGTCTAAAACAAACGTGAAAATTGTGAGTGGCCAATTGGCTTGTATCCTTTCTACATCCCTGGGCAGCTCTGTGTCCTGTTCTATCCAATAACCATCCACATCTTCACTGTCTTCAAGATGCCTCATCTCAATGCTTCTCAGCATAGGACCTTGCCTCCTACTTCAAGGAGAAAATCGAAGCTACAAGATATGAATATGGATACTTACAAATCTATCTATATTTGTACCTGTCCTGACAGCTTCCCTTCTGATCTTAGGATGAAGAAGAGCCCCTACTCATATTTAGAGATTGTCCTTGCACATGTCCTCCAGGTATTTTTATCCATCGGGGGAATCCCTCTTTATCATTCCAGAGCTGACAAAAGTGTGTCCTCCTTGGCAAAACCTCTGACGCTCCCCACCCTTCCTCCTTTGCTGCATTGCTGGCTCTTTTTTTTTTTTTTTTTTTAATTTTATTTATTTATTTTTTTCCCCAAAGCCCCAGTAGATAGTTGTATGTCATAGCTGCACATCCTTCTAGTTGCTGTATGTGGGACGCGGCCTCAGCATGGCCAGAGAAGCAGTGCGTTGGTGCGCGCCCGGGATCCGAACCCGGGCCGCCAGCAGCGGAGTGCGCGCACTTAACCGCTAAGCCATGGGGCTGGCCCACTGCATTGCTGGCTCTTTTCTTCGTGCCACCACCACGTTGTGCGTGGGTCTCTATAATTACACTTCTTTAAGGGGCTAATAGCAGGAGCTTGGAGTTGAATAGTAGGCATTTGTCCAAATCCTACCTCCCCCTCTTCTTAAATGCTTGATTTGTTGGGACAAATTATTTGAACTTCCCTGAGCTTCAGTCTCCTAATCTGTAAAATGAACCCAGACTGCCTGGGTTCAAGTCTTGTCTTCATCATTTATTAGCTGTCTGACCTGGGCCAGCTCCGTAGTCCCTCTGTGTTTCAGTTTCCTCATCTATAAAAAGGACAATGATACCCCACAGGCTTACTGCTGGTTAAATGGATTAATGCGTGGGAAGGGTTTGGAACAGTGCCCAGTACATAGTGTGAGTCAGATAAGCATTTGTTCTTATTATAATTCATCTGTTTACCTAAAGCAGTGTGTGAACTGGGATGGATAATAAGGAAAAGCACTCTGCGCATGACTGTGATAAGCACTTAAAGAACGGAGGCTGTTACGATGATTTTCATTATCCTCACATTTATGTAACAGGAGCTGCTTGTCTGTCTGATCTCTAAGGTAGCTCCTTGGGCACAGGGAACCTGTCTTAGCACAGTTCCTGGCACATAGTAGGTAAGCAGGAATGCGTACTGAATGAATGCAGGAGTGAAGCCTGTTCTGTGGGCACCTCAAACCCAATACATCCCAAATGGGCTTCGTCACTCTCACCATGTATTCCCGAGTGCACATGGCTCCCCCGGTCCCCACTGTCCCACCAGTCCCCACTGCTGGTGCTGGGAGACCTCCTGGACTCGGCCCTCTGCTGCACCCACCCTGCCTGATCAGTTAGCAAAGGTCAGCTGCGGAATGTTAGCTCTTGAGGTCGTGCTCTCCACTGCACCCGCAGTCCCACCAGACCAACTGGGACCCTCAGCATCACTCACAGGAAGGCGTTCAGTAGCCTCCTAACTGTGCTTCGGGCCTTCAAGTCTTGTCCCAACAATATTTCAACAAAGTCCTAATTTCACCTTGGGTAAATTTAGTACCCTCCCTCTTCTCAGTTTCTTCACTTTTAGAACAGAGATGATAATAATGATAATCGCACCTACTACTGTAATAAAGTTACTGTTTGCTGAAAAGAATGATTCACAGAGAGCACCTAGTGCAGTGTCTGCCACTAATAAACTTACTCAGTTCATGCCAGTTTGCACTATGATTGTATGTAAGATAGACACAAATCTCTTAGCCTGACATGAAGACCTTTTATGATCTCTCGTCCCAGCTTTTCCAGCCCCTTCGTCCACTCCCTCCCCGCCCCATGAGTCTCTTCAGTAAGGTCACACTCCTTTCTGCCCCCAAGTCCTGCCATGCTATTTCACACCTCTCGTCTTCCTCTTCCTCGGTCAGCTTTGCAAATCTTAAACCCAGCTTAAACCTCATTTCCCTCCTGATTCTTTCCTTCCCCTCTGCCAGACAGAGTTATCATTCTCTCCTCTGCATCTTGTACTTGACACTCTGAATATAGTCTATAAATATATTTGCCATGGGTGTGTTAGATAAAAACTTATTTAGACAGAAAGAACACTAGCTGAGTTTAGTTTAGACGGTTTAATCTGCTTGGAGCAGGGCTTTGACAGCTGAGAGAGGTATGTAGAGAGCAAGCAAATGAGGCAGTCCCAGCCCCATGGTCATTGCGAGTTTAGGCTAGTGGCACCTGCCAACAGAATATGTGCCAATCAGTGGAGCTAAAGCAGAAAAGGTGGCACTGAATGAGGAAAATTTAAAAATCAGGCATGGTTTCTGAAGATGTAAAATGAAGAGATCCAGGTCTGTTTGCAGTGAGCTCTAAAGGTCACCAAAACCATCAATTTAGCCATCACTGACGCTTGCCATCTTTCTATACAGCAGACTTTTTGCCATGGCAGTCATTGAAGTGCAAGGTTTGATTTTGAGAGGATAGGTAACTAACTGAAGATGTCACCCTCACTTCATCTGTGTTGCACGTGAGGAAAATCTCCTTTGTCAGACCATTCCTTCCCAGGTTCTCAGTGGATCAGGGGAGATTTTACAGCAAGAACGGAGCTGGTCTCTTTTATCTGGATCATCTCTCACTGGCATTAAGTCACTATATTCCGTTTAGTCCAGTATCTGTCTGTCTTTGCTCAGACACCAGAATTTAACTTAATGTTGCTAATCGTGAGGATCAATGCCTATCAGTTTCTAAGACCAGACATCATTCTGCTAGATCTGCCTCTTCTTAATAGTAAGTACGTGACTGGCTTGAATATCCATTTAAAAGAGTGAAAAAATGGCTTTGCAGAGCAGAATGAAATCTGTCATGCTAAGCATTTCCTTGTCTGCCCTCTGGAGTAATAATAATCCTAATTATTTTTAAAGAAGGATTTCATCTGTTTCCGGTGTATATCCTGCAGATTTAATTGAGCGCCAGGATTACCCAGCAGCTGAACCCTCGCCTCTAATTTTATAGATATTTTCCAATGAAATGCTCTCTGAAGGTAACTTTCCCCCTAGTCCCTCATTCGAAAATATTGAGCATGACGAGGAGGTGGTGAGGAGCTTAAACTTAGCCTCAACTCTTCCTAAATAGTTCCTCTCTGTTGTGCTTTGTAAAAATATTTTTGTATCCTAGCCTGAATACTCACATTCCATTTAGCTAGGGGTTTTCCATGTTACGTAAACCATTTCCTATCTCTCCATCTGGAGAGGTATTCAAGGCAGGCTCTATTGCCCTTGTGAGCTGGAGAGTAGCTTGCTGATGGGGAAAACCACTTGTTTAGAGTCATGTAGAGATTTTAAGAACAAATTGTAATTAAACTTCAGATCTCCTGATTCCTCCTCCTTTAGCCCATTGTGCCTAACAGGACCAACAAGTATGGTCGGGATTTTTTTTTTTTTTTGTGAGAAAGATCGGCCCTGAGCTAACATCCATGCTAATCCTCCTCTTTTTGCTGAGGAAGACCGGCTCTGAGCTAACATCTATTGCCAATCCTCCTCCTTTTTTTTTCCCCAAAGCCCCAGTAGATAGTCGTATGTCATAGTTGCACATCCTTCTAGTTGCTGTATGTGGGACGCAGCCTCAGCATGGCCGGACAAGCGGTACGTCAGTGCGTGCCCGGGATCCGAACCGGGCCGCCAGTAGCGGAGCGCGCGCGCTTAACAGCTAAGCCACGGGGCCGGCCCCCCGGGATTGATTTTATTAAGATTTCACCATGATTTTTCATGATAGAGATGAGAAAAAATACCAAAGCAATAAGTAGTTATTTTACTTTGGTAAAATTATGGGTGATATTTTTTTTTCCTTTCCTGATCTTTATTCTCCAAATTTTTAGTAATGTGATTATATTATTTTTATTATTTTATGTATTTTAACTGTCACTTAGCTCCGTATATTCTATTTAACAAAATGTGTATTAGAAATTAACCTTTTTTTTTTTTTTGAGGAAGATTAGCCCTGAGCTAACATCTGTTGCCAATCCTCCTCTTTTTTGCTGAGGAAGATTGGCCCTGGGCTAACATCTGTGTCCATCTTCCTCTAACTTTATATGGGACGCCGCTACAGCATGGCTTTGATAAGCAGTGCGTAGGTCCTTGCCCAGGATCTGAACCGGTGAACCCTGGGCCGCCACAGCGGAGCAGAGAAGTTAACTGCTACACCACTGGCCCAGTCCCAGAAATTAACCTTTTTTAATGCTTCAGAATTATAATTATAAATATGATTGTTCTGTCCTGTGATAGTTAACTTCAGCATGGTTTAATGTGGTATAGGAGGCTATTTTTCCATAAAGAAATTGCCTTGCACTGCTATACTTTTATTCTTTCTTCTTTTTTGAATATAATATACTTTCACAAATTTCACGATTTGAAAAGTAAAAGGGCATACGTACATGGATAATCCCCTTCCCACACACTTTCTTCTTCTTCCCACAGGTAACCAAATTACCCCTTTCTTGTGCATCCTTCCAGAAATATTTTATGTACGTGTTTTTTACACAAAAATGGTAACAGGCGATATAGTGTACATGCTGCTCTTGGAGAAATTTCCATTTAGATCTTAAAACTCTTGCATGGGATTTTTTTTTTTTTTTACAGCCACTCCATGTTCCATCATGAATTTTACACACACACACACACACACACACACACACACACACACAGTATTTATCTAACCTGTCTGTTTTTTGGTGGACATTAAGTTTTTTCCAACCTTTGCTATTATAGACAGTGATTCAGTGAATGACTTTATACGTCATTTTTAATATAAATTCTTTCATGCATGAATGAGACATCTACAGAGAACTCCCTAGATGGAGGTCTGACATTTGTGAGTTGGATGGATATTCCCAGATTGCCTCAGCTGGGGTTGTGAGCTCTCCTTTTACCTCACATCTTCCTGTAAGTGCCTTTCTTCCCTTAGTACCAGGATGTCAGCTGTCACCTGTATTGTCACTGTGCTGCCTCTAGCTGTCCACCCCTTCTCTGCTTTATTAACTCTAAATATGTGGTGAACTTAGAAATAAACAACCAAGCTGTTAGAAGTTCGTTTGAATAAGAGCATGTGGTTCAAAGTCACAGCCAGAGCACTGTGAAGTACCCATTCATTTGTTCAACAGTATGTATTAACACTTACTGTGCTCACTGTTCTAGGCACTGGGGACATAGTCTTTGCCTCGTGAGTGTTCTTATTCCAGTGGAGGGCGAAAGACAGTAAACAGATACATGAACAGGTGACTTCTAGATAAACAAAATGTTACTGGACTTTAGTTTTTGTTTTAGAGTTAAAACCAAATGGGAACCTACATATAGCATACTGTCTAATTACATTATCGCTTAGTCTGCATCGTAGCCCACTTACTCTCTATTTGATTGGGGAGGAGGGAAGGACAGAACGGGGGAAGGGACCACCTCTCTTAAAGAGTGATGAGCAGATATTTTATGATAGAGTTAGTAAAAAATGAAAAGAACTATGAATGTAAACAGTGCTAAAAAGCACAGGGCAGAGTATCCAGAGATCTGAGTTTTGGCTCTAGTTCTGCCACAAAATGACCACAGATGAGTCACATAAGCTCTCTGACTCAATTTTCTTTTCTGTTAAATGTAGGTAATGGATTAATTCATTGTTTCTCAAAGTATATTCCTTGGAACATTAACAAGTTCTGTGCATGTTAATAGGTATTACTCAAAAAGAGGGTTCCATAGGAAGGCCAGAGCTGGGCCGGCTTTATAATTGGGAAAGCACCCCCCTACGCCCCCATCCCCCACCCCACCGCCCCCAAGAAAACGCAGCCCTGGGAGATCACAGCTTGGCAGGAGGATGGAGCAAGTTGGAGAAAGATGCGCCTTCCCCCTGTTGGTGAACGGTCCAGGTTGTATTCATCTCCCACCACTGCCCCCATGCAGCCTGCACAACATTAAACAGCTGCCTTCAAATAGGTATAGGAAGTGGCTGGGTTAAGCAGATTTTCTTTAGTACAAGATGTCCCCAAGCTTTAATATGCTAACGTGCTGCACTTTGAATCACCAAGAGAAGAATGTGGTATGTGGCATATTTCTTTCTGGACCTCAGAATGTCTTTTTTGTAGGACTAGTATTCCTTGGAACACAGGCTGAGAAAAACTGAACTAGATTATCTGTACCAGTCCTTGTTATTCTAAGATTATGTTCTCATTTGTGTTATTCTAGTACCTTTTCCTCCTTTAACAAAAAGTAAAGTCCTCACCACCACCACCACATCATCTCCAAGTTGCCGTCCCTGGTTCAACATCCCCTTTGCCACTTTGCTTTATTACCCACAGCTGTTTTTGTGAGGGGGTACACACCGTTCCAGAACCTTTCTTGCAGAATTACATACACCTGAACAACATTCCAGAACTGTGTTTTTAAGAGGTAGTTGCCATCAGCATAACAAAAGACATATTATGTTCAAATCTATACCAACAATGCTTAATGTTCAAATCAAATGATAAATATGTTTATTTATAAATACATATGTGTATGTAGCAGATTTGGTCATTGTTAGTTTGTAGCTAATTATAACCTGATCATGCTGTTTTCTCCAACACCTTGTGAATGCAAGGTGGGGACATCTGTTTCCACCTGGACTTCCTCCTTCGTAGCTTTCTCGAATCATGTAACTGCAGGGCTGTGAAGAGAGGACAGTTCACAAACTGACACAAAGTCACAGTCACAGAGTTGAGTTCTTATAGCTTCAGCTATTCTGTTTATAAGGTAAAAGAGCTGTGGAAAGAGTCTAGTTTATATTAATAATATTAATATTATTAATAAACATTAAGTATTATTTAGTAAAATACTAATAAGTCAATAGGTTTGAAAAATGAACTATTGACCTTGTGAAAATTGTTTCTAATGTGAATGGAGTGGGATCACAGAAAAGAATGCCAACCAAAACCATTCATTTTTAAAGAAGGATAGGTATTGGGCTCATCTATCTGCACCTATGAGCTGAGTTTTCATACACATCAGAAGCAGCACTCAGGCTTTTCCTGTTTTCATAATTTGGTAGGCAAGAAGTAGGACAGTAGCTCTTAGCTCTCCGGTGGAATATGTTCAGCATTCACATAGAACTCATGTAATATTTATATTAACAAGAAAGAAACTTTCTCTTACATAAACTTTATCACCTAAGAATATCATTGGCTTCCTTCCCTAAGTAACTATATATTTAAAATTTTCTTTTTTAGAGAGCATTTAAAAAGCTTTTTAATTATGGTTGAGTTTGAAAGTGGAGTGCTCATACGAGTACGGAGGGTTGTTTAGAACTTAGGAAATCAGTGGGGATGCAGTGCTCTATTTTGCAAAAATAGCACTTCATGCCTAATTTTGAGTTCTCTCAAAAATTCCCTCACCAGTGTAAGTGGTTGATTCTCAAAAAACGAGCATGTGCTCAGCCTTGCTGCCAAAAATGGCTCAACCTGGCAGAGATTTGTTCACGTACTCAGGCAGCCACGGTCACCATGTGCTCTCTATTCTTAACACTAGTTAATAATTTTGTGAAGCAGTGCCTTAGACGTTATTGAAACCAGCTCTGTTTCTCTTTTTAGTAATTTCAGTTTATGAATGCTGATGTCAGTAGCTGATGTCCCATTTGTCTCTCGCTGCTTTTACTGTCTCTGTAAAAGACTGTTTTTTCCCTTTTGGGCTTAACTACCACCTGAAGAGAGAAGCCTTTGAAGGCCTGGGAGACTGGCCAGTGCCCTTTGTCCTTCTGTCCACCTACTAAAAGGTGGCATTGTTGACCTAATTCAGCAGGGCCCTGACTCAGTATAAACACTGCTCAATAGAGCCAGGAAGACTAATGGAATTGTACAATACATCATTTTTCAGCAATAGTTTCAAGTGGATTGTACTTCGTTTCCCAGAACACCATCCATTTTTTCCTCATTTAAGATATTTAAATATAGCAAATATTTAACCATGATAAATAAAATATTTGAACCCAATTCTGCCTTTCCCCACTGAGCCGCGAGCTACGTGAGGACAGGACCATCCCGGTTTTATTCTCCTTTGAATGCCTAATGTGTGCTACAGTGTCCACCATATACCTGCATCTCTGTGCCTCAAAATGAGGCATTCCTTAGCCCTGACAACTGTTATTTCCAGCCTGGAAAAAGAGTCAAAGGTTTTGGGTAATTCTAGGTACCTCTTTGTGAGCTGGATTTGCAGAGACTGTAAACTTCCCAACTCTTTAGCTCTCTAACTGCAGGACCCCAAAGGATCACATAACACAATAGGTACCTCAAAAATAATTGCTTATAAGGAAAAAAATGAGACTTTTATTAGAGAAACACATTGGTATATTTTTGCATTTCTATAAGAAACATAAACTTTTGTATGAGTTTTACAATAAAATAATAATTGAATTTCATAAATATGTTTTTAACCAACATACAATAGCCATACATTTAGTTATCACATGTACATATTGATGAGTTTTTCAGGGCTGTGTCTGCTTGTTGTACTCTCGTCTGTCCCATCCTTGCCCACCAAGTGAATTTCTATTTCTTTTTCTAGACCTCGAGCGAGTGTCACCTGGGTGACACTTTCTTCCCCCCAGGACAGTTGATTTCTCTCTCCTTTGAGCTACCAATGGACCTCATCCACATTTCTCTTGTGGTGGATGACAGTCTGCGTACTACATGTGTTTCTTGTTTTAAATATTTGCCTATTATACTAAACAGTGAGTCTCTTGAGGGTATCCTATTTATCTTCATTAGTAAGCTTCTAGCCTGGAGTGTTAAACAGTGGATTTTCAACTTTCTTTTTAATAAACAAAGCTGTTTGTTTTGTTTTTTATGTTGAATTACTAGCCTTACTCCTAGTACTAGAGAGGTTTTGGTGGAAACTTTGTGGAGAGGTTTTACCATCTTCCGTGAATAGAAACTGAACCAGCCCTGTGCATCATTAGCCAGTCCTCATCTCTGCATCAGTGACCTGTGCGTCAAGACTCCTGACAATCACCGCATGTGTGCATTCTTCAGGCTCCTCCTTCTGTGTCTCGGCTGTGTGGTGTTCCCACTGTTTGTTTCTGCTGAGGACAAGGACAGTTTAAAGCCAGCTTTCACAGTCTGCTGGTTCACTACCAGACGTGGGTACAGACTTGGTGGGTATGTTGGCCTGAGTCAGCCAGAGCTCCAGGTGGTTCTCACGAGAGCAGCTCCTTTCTGCTCTCTGAAAGGTGTGTGTGAGCCTGTTTTCTCCGCAAATTTTTCCTTTTTTTGGAGATATCCTTTTATTCCTTTTGAATTTTGTTATATGTGCATGGTTTACCTATTTTTTTTAAAGTGGCTACTTATAAAAACTGTTATAGGGGCCAGCCCCGTGGCATAGTGGTTGAGTTTGGCGCACTCTGCTTCGGCAGCCCAGGTTTGCTGGTTTGGATCCCAGGCACGGACCTACACCACTTGTCAGCCATACTGAGGTGGCAACCCACATACAAAATAGAGGAAAGATGGGCACAGATGTTAGCTTGGGGCTAATCTTCCTCAAGCAAAAAAAGAAGAAGATTGGCAAGAGATGTTAGCTCAGGGCAAATCTTCCTCACCAAAAAAAAAAAAAAAGTGTTATAGAATATGTAGACATATATGTGTAGTTTTTAAAATCAGCATTGTGTTAAGAGAGACTTAATGAACTTTTTTTTTTTTACTTTTTATTTTGAAATAATTATAGATTCACAGAAAGTGGCGTAGATAATATAGAGAGGTGCTATATACCTTTCACCCAGTTTCTACCATTGGTTACATCTTAAATAACTATAGTACAATATAGAAAAAAAGGCAGGAAATTGACATTGGTATACCGGGTCTGCATAGTTCTGTGTCATTTTATCACATATGCAGATGTGTGTAATCACAGAATCAAGATGCAGAATTAATGAGTTCCTTTTGATGCCAAGGTTACTTTTGCCAGTTGAGTTTCTGGGAGAAAGAAACAGAAGCCAAAATTTATATTTAGTTAAATTGTAGGCTTTTTCATTTGGCTGTGTTCAGAAGATAATATTACTTTGATGTTTAACTATGTTCCTGGTTGGAGGAGTGCAGAAAGCGGGAAGGTTTGCCAGAACTGATTGAAGAAGTCTGTTTCACAGGTGTCTAAGCAGGCCAAGGAGTTTCTGGAGTACGTGTACGAGGAGCCCCTGATCGACATCCAGCAGGAGAACCCCCTGCTGTACCAGCACGCCGAGCCGCTGGCCACCGTGGCGCGGCTGCGACAGCGGCTGACGTCGCTTCGAGCCTATCTGTTCAGCTGCCGGGCAGCGGTGGCGGAGGATCTGCGCCGCAGGTGAGTCTCCAGCATTGGATGCCTTGGGTTGTTGCCTTTCCTGCGGGTAGATGCTCTCCCAGGGCCTCTCCAGCACAGTCCGGCCCGGATTCTGTGGCTCCCCCTCTGGGCTCATCTTTTACTTGTTCCTCTGAGGTCCTCTATCTGGTTGAGCCAAGCAAAATGAAAATAATATCTCAGCGTAACAGAAGGCTTTTAACCGATGGATTGAGGTCCCAGGAGAGTGAAGACTTCTCTTACCTATAGGTTAACTTGAGATAATAACTATCTGAGTGTCTTCATCGATCACTTATGTAGTGTTTTACACTTTTCCCAATTTCAGTTCCTATTTATCATCAGTAAAAATAAGCATGTTTGATATTTCATAGCTTAAAAACATTTTTCAATGGGAAATAAGTAGGTGGCTATTCACCTCTTATTTTCCATACAGAAACAAACTTGGTAAATGAGGTAGGTGGTAGAGCTAGGATTACAGTGCAGCAGGCCCAGGATTTCTCCTTTTCGTGTTACCAGTGGTGCAGGCTGCTTTTTCCATAGCTTAGTTATCTTAGAGTTCGTAGAACACACAAGTCCATACCAGGCTCAGATCCTCAAAATAAAATTGAATTTAAAATGTGCCTGCTCTCATCAAATTCCTTCTTTTACAGTTAGATTTTATTGGCATTAAATTCTTAACCTTGGCATCTATCAACTAGCTTATACTTGAAATAATTGTTGATGGTTTTCGTAAGTCCCTAAAAATACCTTTTAATTTCTTTGTTTTCATAGAAATGACCAAAAGCATACGTTAGTCATGGTTTTTGGAGGTAAGCCTATATGCATAAGAACCTTTGGAAAGTATTAAAGTGATATAGTTTGCTATTTGAGATGCAATTATATCCTGAAACTGACATAACCCCAGGCATCTGAAGAAAACATTTTAAAAAGAACTAAATGTAGATAGTGAAAGATACATAATATCTAGACAAGCTCTCATAAAATAATAATGAACGGGTAGCTGCCATAAAGCAAAATATTTCTCAGTGGTAGTCATTCTATTACCTAATTGTTTTTCAGAAAGCACTAGAAAGTAGTCAGGATTTATTCTTATAAAGTCTAGGAAAATCTTAATTTTAAGAGATCAGGGCTTTCCCTGGAAGGCAATAGAATTATATGTCTCAAACTAATTTACCAACTAAACTAGATACAAGATTTTTAATGTTCAAAAAATGTTTGTTCTATTATTTTCAGTACCTTTTGGCTTTGATCAGAGCTTGTTTTTCTCGTTTTAGACGATATTAAAATCTACACATGGGAATCAGGTTAGATACCTTTCTGGTATAATGTTTTGCTTTGGTTAAATATGCCGAATTGGGGCACACATTTAGGAGTTCAGTAGGAGGTCCTCTCTTCACATGGACGACTAAGAAGACCACGCTGTTCCTCTGGTGGTTTACCACCCAGTACTGCGCCTTGTGGCCAGACCACCAGGAAAAGAGTGGAGGGTGTGGAGGGAAGGCACTCCAAGGCTGTGAGGACCAAGATATTAGTCTCTTCTCCTTCCCCTTCTCTGTCTTTCCTGGACTTGTTCATGACTGCGGTGTATTGCAGTACCTGGCTCAGTAAGTGTGTGGGTGCTCAGTAAGTGTTCCATGGACAGAAGGAAGGAGGAGGAGGGACAAGTGTAAGGACAGACAGAGGGATGCCCATTACAGTACCACTTAGACCACTGAGCAATAACTAGGAGCCAAGTTTGAAGAAGCAGTCGTCTTCAAATTCTTCTTTTCCTTATTTCTCTCTGTGTCACTTAGCACAGTGTCTGACCTACAACACCCTCAAAAATAGTTGTTGAGCAAATGAACAAAAAAAAATTGAATCAGTCAAAAAAGATTTAGGGGCCGGCCCAGTGGCATAGCGGTTAAGTTCGTGCGTTCCGCTTCAGTGGCCCGGGGCTCACAGGTTCAGATCCTAGGCACAGACCCACTCACCACTCATCCAGCCATGCTGAGGTGGTGTCCCACATAGAAGAACTACAACTCGACAACTATGATACACAACTATGTACTGGTGCTTTGAGGAGAAAAAAGAAAAACAAAAAAAGAGGAAGATTGGCAACGGATGTTAGTGCAGGGCCAATCTTCCTCAAAAAAAAAAAAAAAACATTTAGTTGGTTCTGTTTCTGTGGTAACTCTCAAATCTTTCCTCTCCTTTTCCCTCCTAGTGCACCACCCTGGTTCAGAGTCTCTGGACTATTGCAGTGTCCTAACTAGTTTATATAACTTCAGTTTCTTCCCTCTCCCATCCAACCTTCGCATCAGACAAATGATTAAAGTACAAGTATGGAATTCAGGATCTGCCCAAATCTAGTCCAGCATAATGCTCTATTCGCTCAACTATCTTGCATTTCCAACACAGTAACTATTTAACTCCTCCCTCAATGCATTCTGCTGTGGGAATTAAATGGGTTTTTACAACTGAAGTGCTTACAATAGTGCTTAGTAGGCACTCAGTAAGTACTATTAGTGGTAGTAGTAGTACTGGCTTCTCATCCTAGAATGTTCTTGTTTCTGGCTTTAAAAGTCTTTGTTAAAAGGTTCCACTTAAAAGCCACCCCTGATGCCCTGTCTGTTGGAACCAATCCCCTTCTCTCGCTATTATGTCAGGAGAGGAGTGAGTGAGAAGAAGTAGGTTGGAGAGCTAGCCAGGCCCAAGGCTTCAATTCCTAGCTGTGTAGTGCATGCTTATCCATGCAGTTGTTGCATAAAGGTGGGTGGAGCAGGAGGCTCCCCAAGAACAAAGAATGAGACAAAGATTTCTGCAGAACCCGGGAGGGGGTGCATTGATTTTTTAAAATTTTTTGTTATGTTAGTTTCTCTATACTTATATGCTGATAAAATAATGTTTGGGCTTACCATTTCTCTCCAACCTGGCACAGAGAAAAGTATACTAGTAACAAGCAGCTTTTTGGGGAGGTAGGTGGGTTATAGGGTGCTGGTCTTCTTGAGGTACTTCAAGTCTTTTTGATTTATTTTGAAATATGACAATTTAGTGAAATATGTCTAAGAGGTTTTCTGAGATATCTGTACTTCCTGCAGCTGGGCCACACTTAATATCAATTTTACCTTCTTCAGTGCCTAAAAAAATGACCACAGATACAAGAACTATTGCCCACCTAATATGCTAAAATTCCTGTCGCCAGGGGCCATTTCTTACCTATCTTTCACTTTTATATGAAATCTGAGTTTTTAAAAAGAAAATTAGCCAACAGTGCCTTTAGAGATGATGAGCTTATCCAAGGTTCCCTTTGTTTCACGTGGGGCTACAGCATCTAAAGTGAGGAGTTTATACAGTAAGAAGAACCCCCTGGACACTCCTAATCGTTCATATCCTTGATAGAAATTAGAAGACGGAAGAGTAGATGGGCAAGGGGGGAACAAAAGGAGCGAGAGAACCCAGTCTCCTCTAATCTTTGAAGACACTCGCCCGGCCTGGCCTTTTACCTCAGTGCAAGAGCAGCCATTCATCTCCAGCAAGTAGGCCCAACATGCTGAAGACCTGTCAGCACCATCTAAACAGAATAAAGCAAACTGTTAATGTTGCTGTCGTGAGAAAACTGAAAACAGACTGATTAATCGTATTGGTGCTCGACCGCCAGGGAGCCAACTTTGGTCGTCGCCTTATTAGGGAAGTCACAGTTTGCTTTTAAGCCTTTTGTTATGACCGTCAGGTTTTCATCCTCACTGTTTTTGTTATTGTTGTTAAATGAACGCCTTGTTCTTGAACCCATACTGCAAATCTTGACTGGCAGGGGTGATTAATTTAGAAAAAGTCAGTGTCTTCCATGAAGGCTAAAATGTTTACAGTGCTGACAGTTCACTGTTCCTGAGGACTCCCAGATGGCGACCCTGCTGGACTGGTTCAAGGCCGAGTTAATTTTTCCTGAAAAGAATTATTTACAATGTCCACACGTGAAGGTGCATGAAGAACTCTGTGGAAAATCTTAGCCCTGTCAGGACACATCCGGATCAGCAGCCATTAGGAAAGTCTTTGAGAGGGACCCTAAGAAGAGCTGGTAGGGCTTTGGCTCTGTGTATCCCGCTGAACACAGGAACAGCAGGATGTGTGTGTAAATCAGAAGTCACAAACGGCACCTCAGAGCCAGGTTTGGCCACAGGTATGCTTGGTTTGGCCTTTCAGGGATGGCCCCCACCAGGTTTTAAAGTTGTGAAATAGTTGCTAAGATTTAAATAATCAGTTTTCTTGCACACACAAAATGAAGCTCTCTGGTTTCTCTTAGGAAATCATAAGTTCTGATTACACAGGTCTTCCCTCATTCCTGGATAGCAGCAATCAACTTTAGATACTGGACTCTCCACTTTGCCATAGTCTCTACTGCTCCTGTTGTTGCCCCAGACCCACTGTCATTTGGTCTATAATACATTGCTGTCCACTTTTTCTTATCCCCAGCCCATTTCACTTATTTATGATTGTACCTGGAGCCATGTGAGATAATTATGATTTTTGTCAATTAAAACGTATTTTCCCATAAATATATTATTTTTTCTTTACAACAGCCCTTTTAGATGGGTAGGACAGATGGTATTTAGGAAGAAGAGGAAGAACTGTGACTCTGAGATGCTATGTGACTTGCCTGAGGTGACAAAGCTGGTAGGCAGCAGAGTCCACCCTGGGAACCAGGTTTTCTGGTGTTCAGATCGCTGCTGCTTTCCTTCCTTTGCATTTGCTGTTGATGGTGACGTCCAGAGGTCTATAGACTCTTACAAGGAACAGCTGTTAATTCTCCTGAAGCCTTGATTGAAGTCCTCTAGGAGAGGGTGAGGGCAGGGAAGGAGGTGGCAGACAGTGAAGCCCCTGAGTGGGGAGGTGGGATTGCTGACACGGGCACTCCTGTGCTCACTGCCAGCTCAGTCAGCCCTGGAGAGCAAGGCATGACAGCTGGCTTAGCGCTGACCAGTGCGCTTTCTCTAGGTCAGTGTTTACCAGGCCTTTCTATTCACAGACCTGTAAATTTAAAACAAAAATGTGGAGATATCTATATGATTGTCTTACATCTGTCTTTAGCCAAAACAGACTTAAACAGTACCACCCATTTCCCACCATCATTTCATAAAAGAACACAGTAACACTAAAAGAAATAGGCAAACAGTCTCAGAAATCAAACAGCTTTTTAAAACCAAATAGATTTTAAATTCATTCTACTGTCCTTTTTTTTCCGCATTTTACCTTGGACTGCTACAAACATCACCAGACTGACACCAGCTGTTTGGATTAGCTTTTCAGAAATCCTGACTTAAGTCATATTTTCTCTTCTGCATGCTGAAGTGACATCATCTAGTCCAGGGAAAGACATTCTAGAAATTAATGTGGATGCTTGCGAGTTTCCCATACTCTACCATCAAAACGTGACTGGAGACTCGGGTGCTGGTGAATCCAAAGTTCCTATTATGACATAAATTTAAAATCAGTTTCTTTCCAACACTAGTTGGGGCCAACAGGCAATGTTATGCCTGTTCTCCCAGTTGCTTAGAGCAGAACTGTGTCGCTTCTTGGGGAGCATTTGGTCCTACTTGTTTAAGTTTAGTCCTTGGCTTAGACCATCCTGGAGCAATTTCACAGCTTGACTTGGGAGTCTCAAGAGAATAACACAGGTGATTCTTCTACCTTCTAAGCTACCTTTTTCTTTGGTCTCACATTTTATTTGAAATTATATCCAGTGTTCTCACTGAAATGTCACCTTTACTGAATGGTGAGAAATTTCTATCATAAAGATTGCCATTTTTATTAACATTATTTATCCTGGTGAGTACCATAAAAAAATGAATGTGTGTGTGTATTCTGTCAGACTCTTGTTGCCTCCTCTTCCTTCCAGCAGAATTTAGCAGCTCGCTCAGCTCTTAGACCAGTCTCTGTAAATGTAACCTAATTTACTAAGATTCTCTTCCCACTCCTTCCTGTCTTTCTAGTGAGTTCACTGGAGGGGAGGCTAAGTCCAAAGATTGAAATGTCCTTTGGACATCTACTAGCATCTCAAACTTAATATGTTCAAAACTGAGCTAATATCCCCACCCCAATCCTGTTGCAAACTGCTCCTGCTGCAGACTTCCCCATCTGGCTTAATGGCACCTCCATCCATCCAGTTTGTTCAGGCCAGACCTTTCTCTCCCATTCCCTATCCAGTCCACCAGCAAATCCTGTCAGCTTCACCTTCAGAATATATCCACTCACCACCACTTCCACTACTGCCACCCAGGTCAAGCCACTGTCATCTTTCCCCTGGATTATTGTGGTAACTGATCTCCCCTTCAGTGTGTTCTTAAAACGACGGCTAGAGTTACTGTGAAGATTTGATGATGTCACCCCAATCCAAACTACCTAATAGCTTCACCTCTCACTCCAAGTAAAAGCTAAGGCTATATACAGTCTCATAACCCCATTACCTCTCTGCCCTCATCTCCCACTAATTTCTCCCCATTCACTCTGGCCTTTTTTTTTCGTCCTTGAGCACACCGAGCAGGCTCCCATGTGAGTTTCTATACTTGTTTGTTCTTTCCCCAGATAACTGCATAGCTTGCTTCCTCATCCCCTTTAGGTCTTAATGCAGTTCACCCTAATGAAGCATCTTTGACCACTCTATTTAAAATTGCAACCAGCGTCCCTCCACACACACTTCCTGTCTTCTTTTTCTGCTTATTACCATATAACATGGTATTTTATTTTGTCTATCTCCCTCTCTTGAGCCATCATGTATGGATATAGAAGTTGTGCTGTGCTCAACCTGTGCAGCCATATGCAGTGGCCCTGCTCTCCCACTAGGTGTAAGCTACAGAAGGTCAGGCTTTGTGACTGTTTTGCTTACTGCTATATTCCCAGGGCCTAGAACCATACCTGACATATGGTGGGGGCTAATAAGTATTTGCTGAACAAATTGATTAAATGAATAAACTACTATTACCAAGATTCCACCCACTTAATTTGGTCAAACTTTTTTTTTTCCTATTACAAAAAAATACTGTTTATCACAGAAAACAAGAATAAGAAAGCCATCCTTTAGCCTACCACTTTGGTGCATATCCTTCCAGACTTTTTCCTCTGCAGATTATTTTTTCCCCATAAAAATGGTTTCATACTGTACATACTACTCTTAACCCAATCATTTCACTGAGTATATAGTGAACATCTTTTTGTGCCAGTAAATGTTTGTCTAAAGCATCATGAATCACTGAGCGAAAATGCTATTTTGATGTGTGAACATGCATACATACACCATCGATCTTGGAAGAAGTAAGCAAGGATAATATTCTGTGTACCCAACAAAAGATTGCACGAACAGATAATAAGTGAGCTGGGAGAGATCATTTCATAGGTAAACGTCCTTTTCTCCCCCAACGCCTGAAAAAAGTCAGACATGTTAGATGGAGGGATATCTGTTAGAGAAAAGATTACATGTTGTGAACTGAATATACTTAATTTAGGAGGCTAGCTTATTAAGAGCATATCTCTTAGGGCAGCCTAGTTCTTAAAACACAGTCTACACGGACTTGACTCGCTGTGTCTCTGAACAGCATATGAGGAATATCTTATAACCAAAATCTGAGATCTAAGTGTGCAATTATTAGCTGACAAATTCTGGTTAATATTGTATTTTAGAAGAGTAAGCCCATTTTAGCAACAATATTATCACTAAATTAGTCTCATTAAAGACCAGTAATTATTAGCACTTTAAGTGTATAGAAAACACTTCTTTAAATTCAGCAAATGAATATAACTATTTATGTGCTCTGTAAGATTTAATATTAGCCAGACTTTGTGGCTAGTTTTCAAGTTAGCTAATTAAAAGCGTCATTAGCTGCAGTTGGGGCTTTAGTCCCAACAGATCAGCTGCTTGAATCTATCAGGACTCAGTGCTAAAGCACAGAGTGTCATTTTGATAGTTTTTGAAAGCAGCCACTCTCATTCTACTTCAAGAATTCCTTTTCCCTTGGATGACTTCTAGATCTAAAGTTTAAGTCATCTAAGTCATCTAACCTCCTCCTGATCTCCTAATAGCTCCTCCCTCTTCCTTCATTTTGTCCAGAGAGCTCCTTCAGCAAATCCTGTATATGTATATACCAATATCAGCACCCTGAAAGGGAGCTGCACACTGTCTGCGGAAGACAGTGTCATTCAAAACTAAACAGATTAATAAACTTTGAAAAAGGAACTCTGGCAAGTTGTATATTAATTTTACTATAATGTACACATAGTTTTTTATTTACTGAGAAATCTTTCAGAAAGTTAAAAAGTGATTTTATCTTATTCTGAGATTAAAATACATAAATTATCTAAAATCATTTTCTAAGAGACAACAAAAAAATAAAACTCATTGCAGGAAAAGTGTTATATTTTTGGAACTATTAAAAAAAACCATAAGAATTTGAGCTAGGATCTATAATAACTGTGATATAATCTGCACTTCTATAATCAGACCCCAGAATAATCATTACCAAAATTACTTCCCAAGTATTTCTACTCCAGGCTTTAGATTGTTGCTAAGAAACTTAAGCACAATTTCTGAATGAGCGGGTAAAAGAGACTCTTATTTCCTGTAACCATCTGCCAAGATATAATATCTGATGCAATCTTGTCACTTTTTCAGCCAATGAGATTAGCAAAACAAGGTATCTAGAGAAATGATTGAAGCTTGTTTCTCCCACATGGGTTGCTATCGGAATATCTGCCTTTGATTTAAAATTGTTTTTCCATTAGCTGGGAGCTTGGCTGGGCATATGAGTCCTGTCCATATCCAGCCTAATGTAACTGTTCTAGGAAGAGTTTGCAGCTTGCTTCAAGATCAGCAAATTGCACTCCCTGGGGAGGCTTCACAGTGCTTTTTGCTGATTTTGGTGTGGGTGCGTGTGCCCTCCAAAGGCAGGACACCACGGCTCTCTCAACTCAGCACAAATTATCCCCCCTGGAGCACATATTCTTGGAACACACAGTACTGCTACATGAATAAATGGTTTTCCTTTTTAAATTATTCTTTGTGCACCTCTATCTGTATTCTTCCTTTTAGACCCATACGATCTAGAATCAAAATTGGAAGTTTTCCTTTGGTGTTGTGTTATCTTTTATTTCGTGCATGTGTGTGATGGGTCTTTTTTTAAGGTCTGTCTCTTACATGTGCTCAGATATTTCCGTTACAAACTTTTTTTTTTCTTTTTTCATTTTAATCATTGGGTTTTTAAATACTAGTTGGGTAACTCTGAGAACTGAGCTTCAGGGAAATGGTGACGTTATTAAATCCATCAAAATCCTGCAAAGAGACTACCTACTTCAGAGCCTGACCTACTCCCTTTTCTCTTGTGAGCATCAGGGCTTGGTGGGAACTGAGTTGAAATCCTCAGAAATTAGTCAGCTTAAATGCGTCTTGTTTATTTAACTCCGTGTCCTGGTACAAAATGGCATGAGGACCTCTAACCTTTTTTGTAAAGACTACTGCCTTAGATTTCATAGGCAATTATCTCTGCATTTTTAACTCCCAGTATCAGCTGCATAATATAAGGGCTCTGAACATATATGACCTTTTTCCTTTTTAATTTTTGTCTTTTCTCACCTTTCTCTTTAGAGCAATCTATAAATGAAGCCTAAGTTACCTTCTTGGTGTGTCAGGCAATTCTAAAGATGATCAAGTAGAAAACATGGCACTAGAAGTGATTGTGCTGGTTGGTTTTCGTGAACCGTTAGCAGGTTTCTCCAGTGTTCTTTGGTGTCAGAGAACTTGATAGTGCTGCCTGCCAGCAATGTGGTTTCCCTGATGGGGAGTGAGATGTGGAGTTGACTCTTCTTATCACGCTTGTCCTTTGGCTCTGGTGTCAGCACCAACCAGGTGAGCTTGCACTGACGTGCGCAGGGCTATCCTCAAGGTTGGCCTGCCAGAGAGATGCTGTCAGACCTGGTGATGCGTAGGCCTGTGGCGCAGCGAGGTCACAGTGCACAGAACACCCTAGACACAGCAGCCCTGATGAGAAGACAAAAGGCGCTCCCTCTGCAGCAAGGATCCTGTTGACCAAAGGCCAGCTAAGTCAGAGGACCTTCAGATAGTTTATAGCTTTCCGTTCCTAATATGTTGAAGTTTGGAGGGAACATTGGAGAAATTAGTAATTACCTTTTATATAACATTTTAGTAGAAACTTGAAGCACTTCAATTAAGAAAGTACAGGGTGTGTTTGGGTGTGCATGTGTGTGTGTGTGTGTGTGTGTGTAAACGTGTGTATTTGAAAGAGCTTCCAGCTGGGTCCACATCCATTTCCTCTAGGCCTTTCCAAGGCCAGGCTCTGTCAATTATCCCTACCTTTGTATCTATAGGTACTGCTTCTGTACTAGTTTCTTCATTTTAGCATATAAATATACCCAAGTCTCTTCCATCTTTAAGAAAAGAATCCTTTCTTAGTCCTACATCCTTCTTTAGTTATGGCCCAATTTCTCTCCTTTCCTTTAAAATTAGCTTCTTAACAGAGTAATCCACAGTCCATCCCTCTGCAATCTGGCTTCCCTCTCCCTCCCCTGAAACCATTCTGTCTGAGATGACTAAGGAGCTTCCGAGCTTCCGTTTGCCGAGCCCAGCAGGCGCTGTTCAGGACTCGTGAGTCTTCCATGTATGATTTGACCTCTCCCCTGCCTTCCATACCATTGACCATCTTTTTCATTCTCGAAATTCTCTCCTTCCTTGGCATCTCTGGCGCTGGCTCTTCTGCTTTTTCGCCTCCCTATGAAACTATTCCTTCTCAGTCTTTTTCCTGCAGCCACTTGTTAACTAGCGCTGTTTGCCAGGGTCCTGTTTCCCTAATATGTACTGTCCTGGGCTATCACTCATTCTCATGGCTTCAACTAACACCTATAGGCTGGGGGCACACAAATATCCTACCTGGACTCTCAGACGACTCCACGTGAACATTCTACAGACAGTTCCAACCCTCTGCCCTGACAACTGAGCTACCCTTTCTCCCCGAAGACAACTCTTCTTTCTCATTCGCTATGTCAGTAAATGGAACTGCCATTTACCTGTTGGACCTAACTGGAAAACTGAATAATCCCAAGCTCCTTCCTGGCCATCATTCCTATTAGTCATCATGACCTTGTGTCTTCTGCTACAGAAATCTGTCTTGTGGTTGGCCATTCTCTCCAACCCCAGGGCAACCATTTAAATTCTGTTCGGGCCCCCATCATTTCTCCCCTTGTTTACCAAAAAAATTATCTATCCCTTCAGTCTCTTCCCTGATCCCTTTCTGCTGTCAATGATTTTTTAAAGTCACAAATCAAACCATGTTATTCTCCTGCTTGAGGCAATTCTTTGGCATCCCATCTCTTCTGGGGTAGCTCTTAGCAAGGTATTCAAGACCTCTCATATCTGGCTACGTCCTAACTTTCTAAGCTCACACCCTGTAGTTTCTCCTTCCCAACATGTACACTGCTACACCTCACTCACCTGCCCAGAAAACCAGTTCCCTGCGAGCAGTGTCCTTGCTCTGGTCTCTGTATGAGAGCAGTGTCCTTGCTCTGGTCTCTATGCTCTTACGCATGCTGCTCCCTCGACCTGCAGTTCCCATCCTTTCACTTGGTCAAATTAATTCTGACTTGTCAGTTCTCTGAGGTCTTTCCTGACCAGGTGCTCTGCTGGCTTCCCCCGTCCCTGTGTGTGTGTCTGTAGGTCTCAGCACTCAACATTGTGAACTACAACTGTTTGCTTACTTGTCTGTTTATCCCATTTGTCTGCATATTCTTTGATGTTAAAAAAACTTTTCTCCAAATCTCCAGGGCCCAGCACAATGCCTGTCACATGTTATGTACCTAGCATCTACTTATTGCAATGAAATGTACACTGTTTTAGGTTCTTAACCATAGTGACAAGTTGCAGGGGTTATAAGGCTGGACTTCATTTGCATTAAATTCATGGAAGATATGGTGATCACAAGTTGTGTTTTCTGACAAAAAATGCAAATAATCATCCATTCTTTATTGAGTACGTTAATAGTGAAATTAATCCTGACATGATTCTCTTAAAGGGATGCCAAGCTTTGTCTTCCAGACGTGAAGGGTTCCCCCAGCAATCCCTGAAGTGACTGCAAATTCACCTCTGCATCCTTTGCGGAGCCCTCTCCTCTCCTAGTCACATCTGCCGAAGGCAGCTCAATGCTACCTGAGCAAGTTCTCCACTTGCTCCTTCTATTACTCAGAGTTTTAAGGGAACTGGTCCCTGGGAGTCCCTGCTTGTTCCCCCATTTTCTAAAGAGCCCCTGTCAGATGGGCCAGCTTGTAGGACCTAAGCCTCAGCAGGGAAGAGCCCTTGGTGTCCCCCAGATGGGAAGTCACTGTGGCCCATGCTTTTATGGGCTTGGCTTTTATGTCGTTTTCTACCCTGTGCTACCCCTGTGCATGGTCTGCTTAGACAAGGTATTCAGAGAATGTCTTGCAGATTCAGTCTGCCGTGGAGACACAGGCAGTGGAGGAGAGGAACAAACTGACCGGAGGAGAAGGCCTCAGTCATTGAGCCCTGCCTTCAGCCCTTCCCTCCTTCAAACAGAAGAGCGTGCCCTACTGTAAATACCTGCAAACAATTTTTCTTCTTTCATTTACATGAAAAAGCATCACATTAAGGGACACATTTTAATACCTCTTGGGAAATTTATTCTCATATTTGACTTCAGTGCTTTCATGCTACAATTTCCATCTTCCAGGGAGAAGAAAAGCTGATTAGCAATATCTGTCTTAAAAGTCTTTGTTTTTTATGGCCACCACTAAATCTCCTGGACACAACATCTTCTCCAGACACAATAAGCTCAGTTCCTTTATCTTTTCTGCATACGTGGCATTTTCCAGTTCTTTGTGTCTGTTATGACTGACCTCATATAAATAACAGTATTAAACACTGAAGAGTGATAGAGAGGAGACAGTAGATGAGGTGTTGCTGGAGGGGCTAAGAATCTCTTCTAAAGGGAGAGAGAAAATAAACATACATGGAATATATTTACACAAGTAGAAACACGAAATAAATGCATAGCTAACTTTAGCCATACGAATAATGTGGAAGGAGTATTGGAGATGACTGTGCCCAAAGTTGGTTATTGTGAGAATAATGAGCAGTGTTTGGAAGCAAGAAAGACCCAGCCTAGTAAGGAAAAGCCCAGAAATAAACCCACGCATATAGGGTCAATTAATTTACGACAGAGGAGCCAAGAGTATACAACGGGGAAAGGACAGTCTCTTCAACAAATGGTGTTGGGAAAACCGGACCGTTATCTTACACCTTACAAATTAACTCAAAACAGAATAAAGACTTGAATGTAAGACCTGAAACAATTATTGAATCACTATTTGTACACCTGACACTAATATGTTATATGTTAATGATATCTCAATAAATTTTTTTTTAAACTGGCTCTTCTCTTTGCTCATCAGCTGTAACATTGGCATATCCATCTCCAGCATTTAACACAACACCTGCTTATTTTCAGCACTCAGTAAGTGTTGACTGGATAACTGACTGTAGTACCGTAGTAAGGGAATTACCAGTATGATTTGGCTCGTAAATTTATAAATAATTCTTATATCCTGTGTGCTCTCAGTTAAAGAAATTTTAGGATTTTAGAGCAGAAAAAACTTGAAGTAGCAAAACATTAAAATACGCTACCCCGCCTTTGTCCCTGCTATGGTTCATTTCAGTTACCTCCTGCTAACCCTCCAGCTGACCAACATTTGTACAAACCAACAGAAGTGGCAGAAGCCCATCTTCAAACGATTTTCCAGCCCACTTACTAGGTTTACTCTGTCTCTATTTCTCAGCCCTCCTGCCACATCGCTTTCATTTTACTTTATTTTGGAGATTCATTATTAAGCAATACCTTTGAAAAAGATGATTCCTCCCATTCAACCACACTCCAACATCCTCTGTCCCTGTATTAGATTACTGTACGTTGTTACCCTCATAGCCCAACTGAGAGACTGTGTCCTAGGTTTCCTTTTCTGCACATATGTTTGGGTCTCAAGTCTTTTGCAAGTGTTTAAATATATATATATATATTTTAATCTGCAAATGCAATGTTATATTCTGGATTGGATCCTTAAATAGGAAAGGAACATTAGTGAAACAATTAGTGAAATCTGAATAAAATCTATAAGTAATAGTTAATTTCTTAGTTTTGATCAACATACGGTGGTTGTCTAAGATGTTAACATTAGGGGAAGCTGGATGAAGGCTATAAGGCTACAAACATTTCACAAATAGGGGAAATGTTAGAAACTCAAGTACATGTGAACATCCTGATTATTTTCAAAACAGAATTTTTCAAGGTTGAGAAAAACTGCAGACTACCAAAGTGTGCTTTAGATACTCTAGACAGTGTAAGGTTAACAAAGTCAGAACAAACAGCCTCTGCCCGTGCTCAGCCCCCTTCCTGTTCGGTTTCCTGCTAGGTCCATCCCATCCATTCTCGAAGCTTTAGGTGTCACCTCTGTGCTGACATCAGAAGTGCCCCTGACTAGTCCACGTCTTTCAGTCCTACCTTCCCAGGGGCCATCCTTGCTGTCCTCCACACAGGCACTTTATATTCAGCACATATAAATTTCAGTTCTTTATGGCCTGCCCTGTGTTGGCCGGGGACATCACCATCCAGTCACCTAAGCTAGATGCTTCAGAATCACTTTTGATTCCTTTCTCCACTTTCACTCATTCTAAATGTTGGCAATTCTTCCAAAGGTCTCTTGTATCTACCCACCCAACCTCTTTCACTATCCCCTAGAATAGACCCTCAAATACCTCGTCAGGACTATCCCTGCCTGCAATCTCTCCACCCCCCTGCCTTCAGAAAGTGGGCATGACAAAGTACATCATTGTCACTTTCCTGCTTAAAAAAGCATCAGTGGCTCTGTATTGCCACTGGCCTAACAGTAGTAACCATCTACCTGGAAGAGACTTGCGTTATAGAGCTAACTTAGATGGTCAACTCAAACTCACCTCCCTCCTTCCTCCACCCCCACCTCTAAGAAAGTGGAAGGAGCACAGGCCTTTGGAGTCAGAAAGTCTGGCCTTGAATCCCAGCTTTGTGACCCTGGATAAATTAGTCTTTGCCTCTGAGCCTCAGTTTCTTATTATGTAAAATGGAGGTTGTACTTAGTGTGCGGGGCTATTGTGAGAATTAAATGAAATGATCTGTGTCAAGGGCCAAACTCAAAGTGGATTGCTCTTATTGTTGTTGGTGTTAACACTTTGGGAGCCATGAGGAATAGGTCTCTTGATCATCTGTGTCAAGTATGTGTGTAATTGAAAATGGAAGTTGGTTATGTCTCATGGTCCCTCCTGGGACTGTGGTCTACCTTCCACAGCAGGGAGCCTCTCTACAGGGAAGCTTAACCTTGCATGGAGGAATTGAGCCCTTTCCCTGTCCCCTACCCAGGGCACTTGGACTGTACCTCCCGCCACAGGTGCTGCCTGAACCACCAGAGCTGAAGGGAGCCCAGCCTCAGGAACCGTATTCCAGTTCCCAGAGTAAGAAGGCCTTGTCATTCACTTGGTCTGTTCTCATTCATGGATGAAACAGCGCTTTCAGCAGAATTCTTCAGTGCCTGTCATGCTTCCCAGGCGAGCCCCGAGCTAGACTATGCCTGCCCTGTCCCTCATGGGGAAGGACTTTGTAAAATCCATCCAATGCCCTTCTTTCAGTTGTGCTTCATCACTGTTCGGTGGATAGAAAGATGAATGATTTAGTCTCTAGATTTGTCAAGTAATGCATACTTAATTGAAAGACTGAATAATGAGTTTTCCAATGAGCTAGATATTAGGCCAGTGGTTCCAAACCTCAGCTGCACTAATCACTAGGAGAGCTTTTGTTTTGTTCAACACTCGTTTCTGGTTATGCTTATGCTGTGTTGTTTTCTAAAAGCTCCCCAAGTGATTCTAATAAAGAGCCAGTGTTGGGATCCACCGTGTTAGACCATTCTAAAAATATGTACCCCATACATAACTCTTGTTTTCAGTTATCACATTGTATTGTAATTAACGGTTCAGGTATCTTTCCCTCACTTGACTTTATGCTCCTTGAACTGAGATACTGGGACTATCTTATTCATAATTGCCTTCTTTGTTGCCTGCACAGTGGTTGGCATGTAGTGGACAGTCATAAATGTTAGTTGAATAAATTGGTGGTTTCTTTCATTTAGGACACAAGAAAATTGCATAGTACCACGTAAGACAAAGTGAAAATGCTAGCACTGTGAGTTTTGTTTTGTTTTTTGGAGTGGGCATGTGTGTGTGTTTTCTAACCATCTACACTTTGGTACCTGTCTGCTTATCCATAATCTAGTGTTTTTTCCTGTTCACTCACTGTCATTTATTCAGATGCTGTGAAAGTGACAGCAGCCAAAAATATTAGACTTTGTCAGGGAGTCCCAATTTGAAATATTTCGTCCCATTATCCCCATTTGTACCTAGGTTCTAAAACTTATCATTGTCCATGTAAGAGGATAGTTCCTTGATGTGATATTGAGCACCACTGTCCCATTAGCAGTGGCCATAGGAGCCTCCAGACAGAAGACACACAGGTTGCCACTTCAGTTGATTTTCTCAACTCCAAAATCTATTAATTTAGACAGAATAATAGAGCTGGAGAGAGAGAGAGATCGAGTTCAGTGACCCTCATTCAACAGCGAAGAAGCTGAAGCCAGATGGGTTTTGTGACTTGCCTAAGATGACACAGCTCCCACAAGAACCTGATTCTCTGGCCCTTGGGCCTGGACCACCACAGAGGACACATAGCACCTCAGATCACATTAGAATCAAAGATCAGCCTTTACTTCCATCTTAGTATCTGCTTTAGGAAGAAAAAGATCTGAAACAAGGTATTATTACAGATTTCTCAGAGGGTATAGGGAGGAGGAGTTCAGGAAGAAAGCGGAGAGACGGGATGAACGCGATGTTGAAACTTACTATAAAAAGTGTTTTCTGTGGTAGCACCAAGTTCATTTGTGTTTCTGTCCTCATTTTCAGAATTTTCCCCAGAGAATACCTCCTTCAACAGATCCACCTATATTCCCTCGCCGATCTGCAGCAGGTAAGCGCTCAGAGGGGCCGCTTCAGTCTGTTTTCTCCTGGGGGAAGTGTCTTTGTTGACTCTGGTCTTGGCACTGAATTCTGCCATCATTGGGGTGGTTTTCTTCACAAGCCCTGATAATCAATTTCTATTCAGAATGGAAAAAAACTTAGTATAAAAAGATATTCCAGGACAATAACAAATATTGTCAAGGATGTAGATGAATTGGAGCCCTCACATACCTCTCATGGGAATGTGAAGTGGTGTAGCCACTTGGGAAAACAGTTTGGCAGTCCCTGAAAAAGTTAAACATAGAGTTAACCATATGACCCAGCAATTCCACTCCTAGGTATGTACCCAAGAGAAATGAAAACATATTTCCACCTAAAAACTTGGACACAAATGTTCAGAGCAGCATTATTTATAATAGCCAAAAAGTGGAAACAACCCAAATGTTCATCAGCTAATGAATGGATAAACAAAATGTTGTATCTCCACACGATGGAATATCATTTGGCCGTAAAGAGGAATAAGTACTGATACACGCTACAACATAGATAAGGCTTGAAAACATGCTAGGTGAAGGAAGCCAGTCACAAAAGAATGTATATATTTTATGAGTCTGTTTAAATGAAATGTCCAAAATAGGCAAATCCACAGCGACAGAAAATCAATGAGTGGTTGCCATGGCCTGAGGAGAGCAGGGGATGGAGGAGTGACTGCTAATGGTACGGGGGTTTCCTGTGGGCTGATGAAACTGTGCTTGAATTAGATAGTGGTGATGGTTGCACAACTTTGTGAATACACTAAAAACCATCAAATTGTATACTTTCAAAGAGTGAATTTTATGGTATGTGAATTATATCTCAATAAAAAATTATACAAGGAAAAAAGATATAAAAGGCAATGAATATATTAAACTCTTTGACTTGTACCCAAGCCAAACAGTTGGATGACTTTAAAGTTTAATAAAACACAACAGAGCATATAAGAGTCAAAATCATCTTTTTAAACTTTTATTAGTGCCTCTTTTTTTTTTTTTTGCTTTTTTTTTTTTATTGATGTTTTAATGGTTTCTAACATTGTGAAATTTTGGGTTGTACATTTTTCTTTGTCCATCACCATATATATGACTCCCTTCACCCCTTGTGCTCACCCCTCACCCCCCACCCCGCACCCCCACCCCCACTGCCCCTGGTAACCACAGTCCTGTTTTCTCTGTCCATGTGTTGGTTTATATTCCACATATGAGTGAGATCATACAGTGTTTGTCTTTCTCTTTCTGGCTTATTTCACTTAACATAATACGCTCCAGTCCCATCCATGTTGTTGCAAATGGGACGATTTTGTCTTTTTTTATGGCTGAGTAGTATTCCATTGTATATATATACCACATTTTCTTAATCCAATCGTCTGTCGAGGGACACTTAGGTTGCTTCCACTTCTTGGCTATGGTGAATAATGCTGCAATGAACATAGGGGTGCATAAGCCTCTTTGGATTGTTGATTTCAGGTGCGTTGGATAGATTCCCAGTAGTGGGATGGCTGGATCATAGGGCATCTCTATTTTTAATTCTTTGAGGAATCTCCATACCGTTTTCCATAGAGGCTGCACCAATTTGCATTCCCACCAGCTGTGTATGAGGGTTCCTGTTTCTCCACATCCTCTCCAACATTTGTTGTTTTTTGTCTTGGTGATTATAGCCATTCTAACAGGCGTGAGGTGGTATCTTAGTGTTGTTTTGATTTGCATTTCCCTGATGATTAGTGATGTTGAGCATCTTTTCATGTGCCTATTGGCCATCTGTATATCTTCCTTGGAGAAGTGTCTGTTCATTTCCTCTGCCCATTCTTTGATCGGGTTGTTTGTTTTTTTGTTGTTCAATTGTGTGAGTTCTTTATATATTATGGAGATCAACCCCTTGTCTGATGTATGTTTTGCAAATATTCTCTCCCAGCTGGTTGGTTGTCTGTTCATCTTGATTCTGGTTTCATTTGTCTTATAAAAGCTCTTTAATCTGATCAAGTCCCACTTGTTTATTTTTTCTTTAGTTTCCCTAGTCTGGGTAGGCATGTCATCCAAAAAGATTCCTTTAAAACCAATGTCAAATAGTGTGTTGCCTATATTTTCTTCTATGAGTTTTATAGTTTCAGGTCTCACCTTCAGGTCTTTGATCCATTTTGAGTTAATTTTTGTGAATGGCGATAGCACATGGTCCACTTTCATTCTTTTGCATGTGGCTGTCCAGTTTTCCCAGCACCATTTATTGAAGAGACTTTCCTTTCTCCATTGCATGTTCTTAGCACCTTTGTCGAAAATTAGCTGTCCGTATATGTGTGGTTTTATTTCTGGGCTTTCAATTCTGTTCCATTGATCTGTGTGTCTGTTTTTGTACCAGTACCATGCTGTTTTGATTACTATTGCTTTGTAGTATGTTTTGAAGTCAGGGATTGTGATGCCTCCTGCTTTGTTCTTTTTCTTTAGGATTTCTTTAGCTATTCGGGGTCTTTTGTTGCCCCATATAAATTTTAGTATTCTTTTTTCTATTTCTGTGAAGAATGTCATTGGGATTCTGATTGGGATTGCATTGAATCTGTAGATTGCTTTAAGTAATATAGACATTTTAACTATGTTTATTCTTCCAATCCACGTGCATGGGATATCTTTCCATTTCTTTATGTCATCATGGATTTCTTTCAATAATGTCTTGTAGTTCTCATTGTATAGGTCCTTCACGTCCTTGGTAAGATTTATTCCTAGGTATTTTATTCTTTTTGATGCAATTGTAAATGGTATTATCTTTTTGAGCTCTCTTTCTGTTAGTTCATTATTAGCATATAGAAATGCAACTGATTTTTGTAGATTGATTTTGTACCCTGCAACTTTGCTGTAGTTGTTGATTGTTTCTAATAGTTTTCCAACAGATTCTTTAGGGTTTTCTATATATACAATCATGTCATCTGCAAATAGTGAGAGTTTCACTTCTTCATTACCTATTTGGATTCCTTTTATTCCTTTTTCTTGCCTAATTGCTCTGGCCAAAACCTCCAGTACTGTGTTGAACAGGAGTGGTGAGAGTGGGCAGCCCTGCCTCGTTCCTGTTCTCAGAGGAATGGCTTTCAGTCTTTCCCCGTTGAGTATGATGTTGGCTGTGGGTTTGTCGTATATGGCCTTTATTATGTTGAGGTACTTTCCTTCTATTCCCATTTTATTGAGAGTTTTTATCATAAATGAATGTCGTATCTTGTCAAATGCCTTCTCTGCGTCTATTAAGATGATCATGTGGTTTTTATTCTTTGTTTTGTTGATGTGATGTATCACGTTGATTGATTTGCAGATGTTGAGCCATCCCTGCGTCTCTGGTATAAATCCCACTTGATCATGGTGTATGATCTTTTTAATGTATTGTTGTATTCGGTTTGCCAATATTTTGTTGAGGATTTTTGCATCAATGTTCATCAGCGATATTGTAGTGCCTGTCTTTTTAATGATCGACCAGGTTAGCAGCCAGGAAGAAAAACGACATTTTGTCTGTTCAGCCCAAAGTTCTGAATATGTTAAGCTTTGGTTAATGATCTAAATGAACAATTCGTTCCCTAAGAAGCTTTTAGACACCATATAGCTATTGATTCTTTCAAGAGTCAATTAAAAAAAATAATTGTGACAACTGTCAGAACATCTCAGACTGCTGTGATTCTGTTCTTCTGTTGTTGTTTTCCTCCTGGCTGTTTTGCCAGGAGAAATGAGGTTAGCCTAGGAACCGTCTTCAGATCCTTCAGTCATCTTTCAGTACCGTAAATTCCTTCTCAAGGTTTGTTTGTTTTAACTTAAGACTTTTGTGTTCTGTTTGTCTCCCCAGAGGTAGGAAAGCTATTTTAAATGGTAGAAATAGTTTTACAGCATTTAGTTGGAGAGGTCTGAGAGAATACCAGGATTTTAATTTCCACTTGTGTATCAAGTGTAATCAATTTGCAAAAATCAGCTCCCCCACTCCCTCAGTCCTGTCTGCCCTGTCCTGTGTAATCAAGCAGCAGTGACCTGCTGGCCAGGGTAGAAAGGGATATATTTTTAATTTTGATTGTCTGGTGGTGTTCAAGGGGAAGAATTGATTAAAATACCCATTATAGGGGCCAGCCCAGTGGCGTAGCAGTTAAGTGTGTGCATTCCGCTGCAGTGGCCCGGGGTTCACAGGTTCGGATCCCAGGCGCACACTAATGCACCGCTTGTCAAGCCATGCTGTGGAGGCGTCCCATATAAAGTAGAGGAAGGTGGGCACAGATGTTAGCCCAGGGCCAATCTTCCTCAGCAAAAAGAGGAGGATTGGCATCGGACATTAGCTCAAGGCTGATCTTCCTCACACACACAAAAAAAATACCCATTATACTTTTATCTATTTTCTAGGACTCAACCTGATCATAGTATCTGAGGACCCAGACTGTATGATTTGAGAAGTATGTTTAAAGGCACCAACACATTCTTGTAAGGGTGGTTTAAAATGGAATGGGTGGACTCCAAAGTGAGTACTCTTTGAGAAAGCATTTCAAAAACAAGTTTTGATACCAGATGAAGAGAAAGAATCAGTAATTCCATATTCATTTTAGGGTGTCAAAGGAGCGTATCTATTTGGCATAATAAAGCCTGCTTTTTAAAGCTTTCCTGTCCCTGCTGCCTTGTTTTTCCCCCTTGCAATCAAACCATACCTGCCAAGCAGCTTACTTAAATCAATGGCAGCAGTATTCTTGGTGGGCCAGACTATTAGCCCCTGGAGCCCCATAAGCAGCTTAATCCGTTTTCAGCCTCAGTAGTAAAGTGATAGAGGCAATCAGCAGCTTATCAAACTCCCTGTGGGCGGGAGCGACTGGAGCGCCCTCCAGCCATTTACTCAGCAGCTCACTCTAACCTGGTTCTTTGTGCCTGGCTGTAAGATCCCCAAACTTATCATATTTAGAGGAAGTTTAATTCAATTAATTTTTCTGCCTGGTGGGTTAAATTGGATTTAGCTTTTGATCTGTCTGCATCTAGGCTCTCAGTACTAAAGGGCACCTCCGCGCCATCTCCCGCCTTGGTTTCTGACTAAATTTCAGACATGTTTTCTGGATCTTCTGTTCTTGCAAATATGGAAGGGAAAGGAACACAAGGAGAAACAAATATGCTGTTGCTGTGTGACAGAGCATGTCACTGGTAGCAGGGAACCCACCCGAACTGACCTGACCGCCAGCCCATGTTGCCTGCACCGCTTTGGCCTGTCTGGCTGCACTGTGGTCCTGTTTCATGGCAGCCTCAGGAGCTTTAGTGCAAGTTATTTTCCCTCATTTCATTTCCCTCTTCACTCCTAAAACAAAGGTCTCTATGAAAGCAGATCTTTCTATCATATAAAATAACTATAGAAAAATGAATTTCAGTCTATGAACTTTGCGGGAGAGAGAAGATAAACTAAAGCAGGTAGCTGAAGGGTTACAGATCTTGATAATGATCGTATAAATATCCTTCCTAAAGGCATAGACTCCTTTCTACAAATTTCTCTTAAGCGAACTTGATTTTTCCCATTAGCTTTCATTCAAAAAAATACAACATAGACATCTTCCTCTCCAAAAAGAAAAAAAGGTAAGAATTTAATAAACATTGTAAGGAGGGATTTATAATTTAAGTATATGTAATCTTAAAATAATATAATACGCAAAACACTAATAATACCTAAAATAAAGATGCTGAAAGAATTCTGGTACCTAAAAATTTGCAAACTTCTTATCTCTCTCTCTGGTTTCATTTTTATAAGTAACAATCCATAAAGTTTAAGCAGGTAGACTCAGTTCAACAATTTGGCTGAAGATTTCAAGCTGCCTGAATGCTTGTTACATTCAAGACAGTTTTTCCCTCTTCGTATTATTTAAATTTGCTGGTCTCTGTGCTCGCAGTCTCCCCTGCTATCAAACACTTGGACGTGAGGAAATGAAGAGCACAGACTGACACTGCTTTGCAAAGGAAACTCCCTTCAGTTGTTCTGGGAGCCATAGTCACCTGCCCACTGGCCAATGGGCGCCAATTATTGGCAAAATTTGCAGCTTATGCTGGTGCTGAGTCCCTAGTTGTCTGTTTATTTCACCAGTGACTACGCTGCTCACTGGGTTTTACTAGCATGTCATAAGGGTAGTAGTTGAACAACACACAGTTGTTACCCAACTGTAATCAGTTGGCAGCACTGTAACATGTAAGACAGAGCCAAGTTCTCCTCCTGGCCTAGAAACAGGGCCACAGACTGGGCATAAGATGGGGGCAGAGGCTCTCCAAAGCCTAGGAGCTCGAGGGTGTACCGGCTTGAGTTATTCATTTCTTAAGTTTGGAATTTCAGATGAATTTCTGTTCAGCAAAATGAATATTGTTAGAAAAACATATTAAATCCATGCTCTTTGAATGTAAATCCAACAGAAAATAAAATCTTATAAACTTTCTTTCAGGAAGTGAGAATGCATAGTGGTTTTTTTGAACTGACAGAGCGGTTCCTTGTAAGGGATTTGTCTGGCAGTGACTGAGCATATATGAATGAATGGACATGTGTTGGTGCATGGTTAATGGGGAAACTGAGGCACTGCTTTGTAAGAGCTTTCTTCTGGTTTCATACTTGGAGAAGGGGCAAGTAGAATAGAATTTTCAGTCTACCCAGCATTATCACAATCCATGGGAAATCTTTAAGACAGAAATACAATAAACAGACAAGCTCAGATGAGACAGCAGGAAGAGTGCCATAACTCTCAATGCATAGCTTTCTGCATGGCTCTCTCCTTCCCTGTTAAGTATGTGACACACTGGCTCCTTACTCACATCCCCTTGGCTGTTTTCATGCTGATAAGAAAGTGCCACATTTTACCCATAGAATACATTAGTATATGTAAGTTCATGTTCAAGAGATCATAGTTGCTCTTAAGGAGCAGATCAGAACCCTGGTTTAATATGTCATTCCTTGGACTGTGTAAGTGATAGGAGTTCTCCTAGAGTTCCTTCTACTTGCTGAAAGGAAAGGTCAGATTTAACTTCTAAATTTTGGCTACCCGTACTCTTGTGACAAAAACCTAAAATGTATATTAATGACTAACTCTTCTGATGTTACTCACCTTTGGGGCATATGTAAGTTAAGCATTGAATGATTCTACTTGTACATGATTCATAAGAAAGGATACTGGATGATCCCACGGGTGAGGCAGTCAGTTAGGGTAGCCCCTCCCTGCCCACCACCTCACCTCCAAAACACACACCTTCCTGTGGGACAGTCAGAGGAGCTGATTTCCCCATTGTTCACCTTTCCTGGGCCCTAAATTTCTAAACTAGACCCTACGTTCGGGTTAAGGCAATTTAGATTCTAGTTAATATGAAATATGTTACCTGAGAAGAATACATCATTATTTTGGCACTCTCTTTTGTCTTATTAATAAGTTGAAAGCACAGCATGATATTTGAGGGAAGAGAAATTTCAGCAGGTAAGTTTTAATCACGAAAAAGAGAAAAAGATGGAAGAGTCTGGAATTTGGAGTACTAACTAAAGAAATATGAAATGGAAAGGATGCCAGAGAGGAGGACCCACAGCACTCAGGAGTATGGATAGAGGAGTAAATCAGATGCACGCTACCTTTCTGGAGTTGCCTAGAACGGTCTGAACTGTTTTATGCTAAAGCAATAAACACACTAAGCAACAGGCTTGTACTTGCAATGAATCAATGGATGGATGGATACACACACATGTACTATCCTGAACTCACTAACTGTCTCTCCCCAAAAGAAAAGCAAACTAATGTTTTAATGTTAGCCCCTAAACAAAACAATATTAGAAATGCTGATCTGGGCCGGCCCCGTGGCTTAGCGGTTAAGTGCACGTACTCCGCTGCTGGTGGCCCGGGTTCGGATCCCGGGCGCGCACCGACGCACCACTTCTCCGGCCATGCTGAGGCTGCGTCCCACATACAGCAACTAGAAGGATGTGCAGCTATGACATACAACTATCTACTGGGGCTTTGGGGGGAAAAATAAATAAATAAAATCTTAAAAAAAAAAAAAAAAAGAAATGCTGATCTGTAAAATAACAATACATAGAATTCTGAAGCCAAATAAAAATCTCTGCTTTTTATATGTCAGAATAATAGTGATGTGTTCAATGTTGCAAACTTTCTGAACACTAAACACTCCTGAACAGCTAGCTAACTTTCCAGTTAACTTTTTCACTAGCTCCCTATACCATAGAGCTTAAGAATTGTCATCTGTGTGACCTAAACATATGTCAGAGTCAGCCTCTGAAGACATTAGGCAAATGGTGGTCCTACCTTGAAGGTTTTCTGGTTAGTGAGGACAATCACCAAAAGGCAATGTTAAAGGCATTTTGAGGCTTCTTTTTAAAAACATACTTTGTTGAATTCTTCTCCAAGGAAGTAATGTGAGTTATTTTGCATGGCCCTGCCCCACCAACCAAACACAGAATCAGGGACTGTTAGTTTCTATGGGCGCTATTCACAGAGTCAGCGGACAAAGGCCGAGCTGAAGTAGGCACCCAGTGCAGCTGCCTTGTCACCAAAGCAGTAACCGATGGTGACCTTCATTCACAGGGCGACTGAGCCTTTGAATCCACAGCCCACAGGAGCTCAGTGCCTCGATCCCCACAATCAAGTCACCAGTCCCCAAGCCTCAGGAGCCCAAGGAACTTGTATTCATAGCCTCTCAGCACCCCCGATCCCCGCACCATTGTCTACCCCAGCGTTCGTGGGCAGGATAACTAATGAGGAGCATTCGGATTTAACAAGCAGAAAAACAAAGCGTGACAGCTTGCCTGTGTTGTTCTGCGGCCAGCGCCGCCTGTGTCTGCTGCAGCCATCGCTGCCTTCAGAACCCCCTGGGCGTAGTCTGGGGTGAGACGGGAACAGGCCTCCATGAAAACATCACTACGTCTGTTAGCTGCTTTAGCCCGGCTTGTTCCAACCAGTTGATGAGTTAGGAAAGAGGACCACAAGTTGTTGGGGGAGAATCATGCCTTTTCAATAAGTGGGTTTTTAAGGAGTAAACACATGTTTCCCTTGAAGATCTTCCAGGGGTGAAGGGAAGAGATTGAATGTTATTCTTTGAAGGATTGGCCAGTTGGCAGCAGAGCAAGTGGAAAGCCACTGTTTCTCAGGAGAGCAGGTGTATTTTGAGTAGGTGCAGAACAGTTTCCGCCTTGTGTTCAGTCTCCCAGGGTGTTTCAGATCTTGGGGGCCAGGGGGAGAAGGGATGACCACTGCTAAGTGCCAGGGCTGGAGCTCATCTTCTGACTCCTCCTAAGAGGCCTTCCATCTTTGTGGTCCTGCTGATCACCACTACTGATTTTTGGTGTTTTGGTGATGGGGCCAATTAGCTAAAGTGAGTGATTAACAAGGTGGTGATGCAGATTGTTTGGGGTTTTTTTGTTTGTTTGTTTGTTTTGCCAAGGAAGAGTCACCCTTAGCTAACATCTGTTGCCAATCTTCCTCCTTTTTTGCTTGAAGAAGATTAGCCCTGAACTAACATCTGTGCCAATCCTCCTGTATTTTGTATAGAGGTGGATTTGTGATGGTTCCACAGCATGGCTGCCAAGGGGTGGTGTAGGTCCGTGCCTGGGATCTGAACCCACGAACCTGGGCCGCCAAAGTGGAGCGCCCCGAACTTAACCACTACAACACAGGCTGGCCCCTGCAGATTGTTTTTTATACCAGCTGGTTAATCTTTTCCCAGAGAAAACTTTGTCCATCTGCAGACCCAGGCACCACACCTAACTACACCCACACACCTGGTACACAGATGCAGTAAAGGATTGGGAGAGGCAGGCAGGGGCTGTGGCAGAGAATGTGGCTAGCTAAGGGCAAAGTTAATGCTCTTCTTGGGAAACCAGAAGACAACTATGTGTTGTGAGCGTTGGATAGAGAGCCTCGTCTTCTAGGTGAGAAAGAGCTCGGTTGAGATAAGGATTCCAGAAGCCAGCCCTGAGCCCCTCAGGTATAAACAAGATGGTAGTGGATGAGAATGCAGCCACAGAGCTGGATGGTGAACCAGGAGAGTGAAAACCAGCTGAAGCTACCCTTTTTAGGACCTTGCCTCAGAAGTCAGATAGCATCATGTCTGCCACATTCTGTTCATTTGAAATAAATCACTAAATCGGGCCCACATTTAAGGAGAGGAGAATTAGACTCCACCTTCTGAAAGTAGGCATGTCGAAGAATGTGTGAACATATTTCAAAACCATCGTACCTGTTATAATAGCATCTCGTATTTGTATGTTGCTTTACTGTTTAAAAAGCGCTATTCCCAAAACAACTTGGTGAGATTGGCAGGTCTGCCTTTTTTTATATCTACTTTATAGGCAACAAAACTGAGACTTAGAAAAATTATCTGGCTTGCCAAAGTTACACAGCTTCTACTAAGTGACTGAACCAAGACTGAAGCGGAGGTATTCTGCCTCCTCGTCCAGTGTTCCTTCTGCTGTGTCATGTAAGCATATGTGTATAAAAAACAGACAGCCTCCTGGGCAATCTCATACTTGCCGTGTTTATGGCACGGAGATATAAAGGGAAGAAAATATTTTCAAAAAGCTTAAGAAAAGAGAATTATGAAGTCAGTTTTGATTCTTGTAGTTACTTCCTATATACAACCTAAAGGCATCAGGAAGCAAAATCTCCCTGCCATGTATGATTCACTCACAGGGAATAGCCTTGAGCCCCAGAAAGGCATTTAGGTACTTTTCCCTCACAGTTCTATTGCCCTGCTCAAACTTCCCTTATGTTACCAACAGCCAGCATGAAAGGGGACTCCAAGAGTCCTGGTTCTTTCTTTCTGTTCGGTTCAATTCAACAGATATGTGTTGAATGCATTCTGTGTGCCGGGCACTGTGCAAGGAACAGAGGAGGCAAAGGTGAATGAGTCACAGGCCCTTCCCTCACTGAGCTCACAATCCACTGAGAGAGGCAGACAAGCATTTTTTAAGTCAGTGGAGTCGGACACAGGGTACTTGTGTCTAACCCAGTGTGGCAGATTATATTTTGCCAAGATGGCCACAACAGTATCTCCTATCCCACTTGCTCTTCTTACACTGTGACTTCGACATTCCAATCCCACTGAGAGGTGGGGTCTGTGTTCCCTTTCCCTGAATTTGGGTGGGCCTGTGACCATGGAAATGATGCTATGTGACTTCCAAGGCTAGGTCACAAAAGGTGATACAGCTTTAACCTGTTACTCTCTGGGGATGCTCACTCTTGGAAACCAGCTGCCATTTTGTAAGGAAGCCCAAATTAGCCCATGCAGAGAGACCACATGAAGAGGCCATATGTAGTTCTAGCTGACAGCCATCATCAACCACCAGACATGTCACTAAAGGTACCTCCACATGAGTCCCACCCACTCCTAGCCTTCAAGTCTTCTCAGGGGAACCCACAGATGAGGCTGTAGGCATCGTAGAGCAGAGACAAGCCATCTCCGCTGTGTGCTGCCTGAACTCCTGACCTACAGAATCTGAGCATAATGAAATGATTGTCTTACACCACTAGGTTTTAGGGTAATTTGTTTTACAGCAGTAGTAACCAGAACACTCAGTAACTTGGCTGTCAGGGAAGCCTTCCTAGAGGATGTGATTCTAAATTGAGATGTGAGGAACTATAGACACAAGCCAGGCAGAGAGAAATGGGAAGAGGACTTCCAGGCCCTGGTAGCCTCAGACCCCTCAATGACCTAATCCATGGGGTTTCTGTCATGGAGGCAAGCAGGAGAAAATTTTCATTACTGACTTTGACATTTCTAAAGAACATCCTGTCTGCGTGTTTCAGGATTATTTTGATAAACTCTCTCAACAAAATATTCGTGGAATGAGTATGATGGTATCACTTCACTTTCCCTAGAAATGAATGAGTCTGTGATGTGCCTGGAGCTGCAAAGAGTGTGTTTTATAACCTTTCCATCCCACTTGTGCACTGAAACATGAGCCCAGTTCTCTCTCACCAAACCCTGGCTGGGTATTTGCTCCCCGTTCATTTATTCATTCAGCAAATACTTATTAAGTGCAGAGCCATGAGTTGAGAGGGCTCATTTTCTCAGAAAAGGACTAGTGATTCTTACTGATTACGGTCAAACTCCTATACTTGGCCTGTGTCCCAAGAACTTCTAGTCGAGGCTGCCCATGATCCTGGTTAGCCTAGTGATGTCCAGCGGGGTTTTACCCTCGATGCCTCACGCCAGCCATTCCACCACAGGTGCGGCTGGTCTTCAAGGGGGCAGCGGGTTCACAGCAAGGCTCTGTCTGGTCAAGTTTGGAGGGATGAGGAAGTTTCCAGCACTTTCACAAAGGCCATCCACTTGATGATGTTCCAGAGTTGGAACCAGGAAGTGTGGCAGCCTCGCAAGACGGCGTTAGCATGTGTGTCTGAGCTGAAACGCTGGCTGCACAGACACACACACCTGGTAGTGGCCTGCATCCACCTACATGTGGAACTTGCTGCTTTTCAACAATATCACTCTCATCTTTCTGAGGAAAAATTAGAAGCCTGACTGGGGCAGCTCTTCATATTGTTGTTTGTTTTTATTTTAATTTCTGGCTAAATCCTATTAAACCATCAACACATTTGCTCCTGAACTTTTAAACGATATTCAAAATCATTTGTGACAGCAGGGAAGATCTTTATAGCACAACAAATGAAAGGTACAGGGAGCAGCACTGGTCATTCAAAAAGCTGCTGAAGCATTAATAAGCCTGGATTTCTGTAGCTGTTGAGCAGGTTTCTGTCATTCTGAAATTCACTGTCTTCCTGAGAGCTAGTCGTTCCTTTGTTCATCTGTATGAGAAGTGATAACCATCTATTATATACAGGTACTTACTGTGCCCCGTGCTGTGACAGGACCGGAGAGGCACAGCGCCTGCCCTCTGGGAGCACATTCTCGCCCAATTCTGTACTGTAGACCAGGCACATCAGAAGGGCAGCCTAACCATTTCATTCCGCATTTTAAAGGAGGGAAATATGGCTTTAGGACAGGGTTATGTCCACTCTGATTCCTACAGAGGCCAGGCAAGTGATATCTGTGCCTGAAGCAGGCCCAAGGTGAGACTCCCCTCTGAAAGGGACAGCTGTTACTCAGAAGCCCCAGAATTGTCATCTCTTCCCGTTTTCCAAGATAAGCCAGAAATCCGTATTTTTATGTGAAGTTTATCAATATTTAAACACTCTGCAGGCCAAGCAAAACACAGCCACTGGTTTTGACCTCTGCTTTATGATAGAGAATGCCTGCTTTTGTTCCATCAAACTAATGAATGCTCAATTACGAGAAGGAATTTGGAGGTTAGTGTTAGATTGTGCTTCTCAAAAGCCTGCAGACCCCATCCTAAACCCTTGAGATCCTAATTGACAGACTTGCACAGGCTGACAGCTGGGCTCTGAAAGTGGACACACACAGGGAAACAGGCAAAGCTATTCCAGGTCACTTTGCAAGGTCAGGGCAGCAATGCAAACATTAGGAAGGCCCAAGACAAAGGTCAGGTGGCAGCGGAAGGCCCTCCATTTCCTTGAGTTGTTGGTTGATAAATCATATTCAAAAAGGTACCAGATTCCCTCTCCCTGGCACTGCTTTGTGAGGTGGAAAATTAAATGGAAATCAAAATTAAGATGGCTGTCAGGAGCTTTTAGGAAACCAGCAGGCCAGCGTGAGGCCAACATGGGATGAGGTTTCTGCCTGGAGCAAAGGTCTCCAAAGGGGTGATAACACCTGGTCTTGGGCATCACAGAGGGGCTGGAAGGTACAGTGGTTATACACTGAAATCTTAGAGGCTGGCTGCCCATCTTCGAATGCCAGCTCCCTCCAGACTCACTAGATGACCTTGGGCAAGTCACTTCTCTTCGTACCTCAAGAAGCATTTCATCTCTGAAGGGGGGATAATAACAGTACCTCCCCCAAAGGTTATTGTGAGGCTTAGAGGAGTTAACGTGCATAAGGACTCTACTTGACACATGGGGCGTAGGAGATGTGAGCTTTATGAGTGGTAGAAGGACTGGTTTTAGTGTGGCTGAGACAAGGACCTTTCATAAATGGCTCCCTGTAGCTTTCTTCAGCATCACCAAGACACTGCAACTGCAGACACTAGACTGCAGCTGTCACCACAGAAGTAATGTTTGCTACATCACAGTTTGGCCCCTCAGATTCTACAAGGGTGTCTAGGCCCCAGGATCCTGCTGTAGCAGCAGCTGCACAGTCACCATATGGAACAGCACTCTGATGGGGAAAGCAGAAAAACCCTAGATATGCTTCTTTCTGCCTCCTAGACCAGACCTCCCCAGTGGCCCCACAGGGGAATGGCACCTCAAGAGCCCCCACCCCCCTCCCTTCCCTGGCAATGAGATCTCCCCAGGGCTATGCTAGAGCTGGTCAGGCACTGCCCCCCAGCCTCACCACCTTTCTTGGGTCTTGCTGAGGGGCCTTCAGAGCTTGAACCAGAAGGTGGGTTTTGGCTTCCCATAAAAGGTGGGCACCTTCAGCATGTGTCTCTTTGAAGAATGCATGCACTTTTGGTGGGTTGTGCACAGGTATCTTTTCAATTTTAACAAAAAACATTCCTTCTGTAAATTTTGTAAAATCATAGAATATATATTTTTTGTGCTTAAAAAAATATATTGAGTCTACATTGTTTATGCAGCTATGGAAGGGAGGAGCTCACCAGACTGAAATACTGGCAGAAACAAAGAGAGCCCATGTCCCTTCCCACCTGCAATTACAGCTTTAGTAGCTTGTAAAGCACACATAGAACTTACAGTGCATTCTTCCCTGGCAGGAGGGAGAGGCCCTGCTGTGAGTGAGATTGGCTTTCTAGTTTCCTTTAACATCGAGGTGGAAGGAGGCTGGACTGAAGGGCTTTCACTCTTAGAATTCACTGATTGTGTTTAAATTCCATGCATCTCCCTGAATGCATGTGCTCCATTAAGTCTTAGGAGTGGAAACACAGCCTACCTCTGAAAATATCCCCATCCCTATCACTTCTCATGGCTTTATAAAAAGCTGAGGTTTTTTGTAGTGGATTTTTAACTTAACCCTCATAGGGGTTATTCTCAACCCTGTTAACCAATGTGTCAAAGATATATGGCATCTTTAAATGACAATTTCATACAGTACATCCCACTTTGGACCCCTTTTTTCTCCAGCTTTGGCTTTGTACTCTGTCTATTCCCAAGAGAGGAATCACAGGTATATTTGGATAGAAACCTCCATCACTTTACTTCCTGGGTCCTAAATCTCCTCATTTGTCATGTGAAAAGTTTGAATTAAGCAAGTTTTACAGCCCTTTCCAGTTCTAGGACCCTGGTTCCATGATTTTATGATCCTTGAGAAACGATTAAACTGTAGAAGTCACATATCTACTTTCTGGGGTTTCCTAGCCAGTTTTCATAAAGCAGCCAGGCTCTGGGCGTAGCAGGGAACCTGGAACGAGAGCCAGATCTCAGCTCCTTCACTTCTAAGTGACAAATAGCAAGATTTCCGTTTGCCAAATATCAACTGATGTTTTGACTTTTTGTCGTTAAAAAGTAATTTTAAGCATTTTCACAAATATGATCTGCAAGACAGCTTACAAAAACAAGTCAAATATAGTGATTTTATGTATCCCTTAAAGACAGATAAATTGTCTTAATACCTTGCAATCAGTGCCAGTTAGAATAATGCCCAGCGCACAAAATTTGGCCGATAAGAATGTGCAGAAGTTCATGTGCCCCCTGCTGGGTTTGCTATGAGGGTGGGCGGCGTCCATCAGGTTAGCTGGTGAACTGTGGCTGGAGTTTGTGTCAGGCTAACAGCAGAGCCCACTGCAGCTCAGGTGTGCATGAGGGACAATAAAGGGTGAGGTGTCCTGGGGAAGGTTCAGGCCTGAAGAAAAAACGCAGTCGGGCAGGGCATTGTGAATGGATTCCTGGCTAGAGCAGAGGTCAAGGGCGCAGGGAGAAAGCAGTCCAGGCAAATTGCAGGTAATAAAACTAGTGATCTGAGTTTCACCTTTTCCTCCTTTCTCTGTTTACTGCCTCTGGGGACAGGGACTGATCATCTGACAGGCAGGCAGAAGGAGCTAGAAAGGGCCGGCACTCTGAGTCTGCTGCTTTTCCCGAGTTGTTAAGGCAGCCTCACTGCAGGCAGGGGACCTGCGCATTGTACTCGCATCTCCCGGCGCTTCTTCAGGAGGAGAGTGACGTTCAGAAAACCACACCCCAGGGTGATAACAGGAGTTTATCCTTTACCAAGTCACATAATATCTCTGCCGCTTAAAATTTTTGTCTGTTGGGGCCGGCCCCGTGGCTTAGCGGTTAAGTGCACGCACTCCGCTACTGGCGGCCCGGGTTCGGATCCTGGGCGCGCACTGACACACCGCTTCTCTGGCCATGTTGAGGCCGCGTCCCACGTACAGCAACTAGAAGGATGTGCAACTATGACATACACCTATCTACTGGGGCTTTGCGGAAAAAAAAAAAAAAAGGAGGAGGATTGGCAGTAGATGTTAGCTGAGAGCCAGTCTTCAGCAAAAAGAGGAGGAGTAGCATGATTGTTAGCTCAGGGCTGATCTTCCTCACAAAAAAAAAAAAATTTTGTCTGTAAAATGAGAAAGTTGCACTAAATAATTAGATTAATAATAGCTAATTTTTATTATATGCTCAAAAAACGTTACTTTTATTATTAAGTGCTGACTTTAGGCCAGACCTTGTTCTAAATCTGCTTGAATTCTCTGAGTCCTCACAACAGCCCTCTGAGATCGGTACTGTTATTATCCACCTTTTGCAAATGAGATGAACTTGCCCAGATCTTCTGGCTGAAGAGGAGCTGTCCTAGCACACACCCTCTCTTGTTCTTTCAATTTTGTATGAAGTGGTTCAGACTTACCAAAACATAAACAGCAACAAATATGACCAGCTGCCTGAGTACCCCTGCAGCTGAAGGATTCCCTTCTCCCGTGGGCACACATCTGAACCACCATATTGTACTGTTTCCTTCCAGCACCAACATTCTCTGTTCCTAGAGACCCACCTGGCGGCAGGGGCACGCCCCCCACTGCTGAAATTCCAGCAAGTCCTGCCACTGAGTGGAAGAGGGAGTCACAGGACAAGGAGGGGGATATAGAACTGGGGAAATGCACCCACCACTAGCCCAGAGTGCCAGCACCACACAGGGCAAGAATCCCAGCGCCCAGTAGACTGGCCAGACGTGCTGTGATCATGGTGGGCAGGCCCAGCTTCCTGCCCACATTCCCCCAAATAGGCCATAGCCCCCACAATTTTTAACCACTGCCGTGGTGGTCAAAACATTTCCATTTTTTCAACCCAATGACCTGTAGTCATCAAAAATAGCAAAATTCTAGAACAAAGAACTGGATAACCCACAGAATATATTAATTTATAGTCCAAAAGGGAAAGCAGGCTAATTACATATGGATTTATGAGACTACGAATTTGCTTTTTGTTTTGTTTTTCAAAACAAAACCTGTGTCAGTGTGCATTTACGTTTTCATAGCTAGTCTGATTCCAAAAAGGACTTTTATGGTGGAGATCCCCCCATCAATCTCTCTCTCTCGTGTGTGTGTGTGTGTGTGTGTGTGTGTGTGTGTGTATTCATAACTGTGACTAATTTAATTCCCATCCCTTTCCATTGGTTTGAACCATTGGCACATACACTTATCAAAGATGATTCTTTGCTGCTCGGGATCCTGCATGCCTGCAGTTCTGCTAGCATCCCTCCCACAGAATGTGGTTAGAAAACCCAGCTCTTCTAGAATTGCCTTCAGCCTAAAGGTTCCCTTCAGCTACTGGAAGGATAGAGCAAAAATCTCTGATTTTAGGTGTGTATGTAATTTTCAAAATTGTTGGCTACTCAGTTCTTCGTCAGTGGTCACAAAAGGAATTAGCCACCCTCCCCTGCTGTCCCAAAACCCGAAGAAGGAAGGGTGTTGCTTGGCTTTGGCACATGGTGTCAAACAGCAGCACAATGGTACATTTTGGCCACAAAGGACTTTGGGGTGGTAGAAAGGGCCAAAATAGTTGTGGCATAAGTTGGCCAAGGTATTAAGCAGATCTGAGTTTAATTTAACAGAGAAATAACAACACTTCTTTTTGTATTCCAACTGACGGCTGCTTTCTCTGTCTCCGTGGGACCAAAGATTTCAGCCAAAAGTTAGTTCATAGGGCCATTCGAATCCTTTCAAAGTGAGACATGTAACGATCTGTACACAGGCTTTCACATTTGGCTGGGCAAGATGGAGTAAGGATGAAAAGGCACGTGGGGCTCTAGAAGGAGCTGAAAGTGGATCTGGAGGCTTGAATCCCTCCTGTGAGTTTGCTTCAGCCACACTGCCTGAGCCTCGAATAGAGAGGCAGGCAGTCTGTCTCCTTGGGATAAGGAAGGATTTGGAACTCAGCGACTGTGAGGTCTTGGCCCCTGCTGTGTTTTCTGGTTTGTTTTGTTAGCAGGAGCAAGTTACTCTAGTTTCTTGCTTCTGGAGTTTTCTGCACACTTATAAGCTGTGAGTCTCCACCCCACTGATGGCAATGGGGTGGATGGAATGGGATAATGAAAGGGGTGGAGTGAGAAGTTGATTCAGCTGCTTGGGATGAGGGAGGCAAAGCAACTTCAGACCTCAGAGCTAGCATCTGACTCCATCGAGGGTGGGTAGGGAAGTGGCACCACAAGGATTGAAGTTGTCCCAGTCTGGGAGAGAAGCTGGGCTTTCTGAGGTACTAATAGGGCCAGCTGTGCTGGTTAGGAAAACCAACTTATTGTCTGACTTGCTATTTTATTTCCCATGAAATGGTTAACAGTGGACGAGAAGCTATAGTATTTAGAAAAGTAATCAATGAAGTGTAACCAATCAAAAATGATTATGAGATATACCTAAAAATGGTTAAAATGGCAAATGTTATGTATATTTACCACAATAAAAAAAAGACGACTATCCTCTTAAATGATCGTGAGCACCTCAGGAAAGTGCCGGCCCTCCTTGACTTATGGTCTATGTTTTACAACCTTTTAAGTATTTGTTAAGTGCTAGGTACCATACACTGTGATGTGTGAATTAAAAATAAACGTAGACAAGACACACGTTCTAGGCGGGCAGTGTGCTGAAAACGTCCTCTGAACTGAGAAGGGAGAGATCCATTTAGGAGGAAATGACCAGCCCCTCACACCCAGGATCTAGAGGGGCCCACTCAACGGGGTGTCCTCAGTCCCCAGGCTGGGAGCAGAAAGGGTGCAATTGTATGATTCTTGCCGAGACTATGGTATGCCTGCCCCCCAGAAATGTCACCTGAGTTACTTAGTTCTTAGGCCTGCTCACAAGAGCCTTTTAAAATAATCCGTAAGTGAAAGATTTAACCTTGAATGCAAGTCAGTTTATCTTATCCATCCTGGCCCCCACTAAGAACAGTGCCTGGGCAGGAGGAGGTGCCCAATAAATATGGGATGAATGAATGAATCAGTTGTAGGAGAAGGAACACAGGAGTGAGAATGAACTCAAATGGGGCTTTACATTAGTTCAAGCTCTGTTATCGCAGAAGTGAGCATTTGTGAACTGAAGACCTCACTAACATTTATCTTTTGTTTTTTCTTTAGAACTGTTTGGTCCTGAGTTCAAACAACTGACTTTCCAGTAAACCTTTAAATAACTGTGGTCTGTTGGTTAGCTACAGCATGTCCTCTGAAAGGCAGTTTAGCATAATGGTTGACGGCATAGAGTCTGGAGCCAGAGAGCCTGGATTTGCACCTTAGCTGCACCCCTTACCAGTTGTGTGACCTTGAGCAAGTTACTTAAGCTTAGTTATGCCTCAGTTTCCTTATCTGCAAAATGGGGATAATTAAAGTACCTATCTTACAAGATTGTGAGGTTAACTGACAAATATGTAAAGTGCTTAGGAGAATGCTTGGCGTATGTGAGCGCTCTGAGTGCTGTTGTTGACAGCCCCTCCCCGTCATACTGACAAGGGTCTGTTGCTTTATGACACCGTAGTGAGGCTTCATCGTCCACCCTATGACCACAGGTGCTATCTTTCTCAATACATTTTATTCTGACGAGCAGTTAGAGCTGTCCATGAATAGCAAGAACGCCATAACTGACATTAGAAACTCTGAAATGTTACAAAGGGGATTCCCTCCTGGACAATTTGACATTTATTTCACATCCTATTTCTACCACTATTACTGATCTTTTCTAGTTTAGATTGCCTTCATTTCTCCATCTCTGATAAGGATAATAAATTTACCTTATATGACTGACAAAGAAACTAATAAAATACATATTGAAATTTTATTGAAGTACATTAGCAAATTATTAAGTGTAATAAAAATGCTTTTTCAAATGGCCCGACTGAAATCACTGATACTGGCATTTAAAAAATATATATTGAAAATAGTAGTTAACTTATTAGTAACCGTACCCTTTAAAAGCAAAATTATAAAGCTAAGTGACAACAGCCCAAGAGAAGAAGCAAAAAAGACAGTATGTAGCCATTATGATATAGAGCTGAAACTAAAAAATCAGAGTTTGGTAGGGTGATATTGCATTTAAGAATGATGGCCTTTTCTATTATCAGGTCTTATAGCATATTCTTAGCAGTAAATTACTTTGTTACTGTGCAGAAATATATATGCAAATATATATTATACATAAGAGCAAATGGTCTCTTTCAAAATTTGAAAATTCTCGGTAACTCCATTTTATTTTAACACACACATTCTCACTTGATCTTAACTACATGCTTACTATACTGCTGACCTTACCTTGTGACAGGAATTATGAGTACTACAGCCAGTTTGGGATTCGTAAAGAAATGAAAGAAAAACAAAGAGGACAAATAATAACCTGTGAATGGGGAAGGGCTGGGGGTGGCAAGAAGAAGGGAGAAAGGCAGCTTGGGCCAGGAGTGGCGCTAGAAATGGGGGAGGAGAGGGAGCTGCTGCCTCAAGATGTGTTATTTTTACTGTGGCTTCTTGCTCCTCTCCACCCCCACCCCTTCCAGTCTGAGCTGTGAGTACAGTTGACTTTTCACCACAGAATTGGCTAGGCCTCCTCAGGGACTTTCTCTTTCCCATCTTTCCATAAATTATAGGTTTGCACATGAGAGCAGAACAGATGATTCCCATTATCTTTTGGGTTGGGTTAGGATTTTTTTTTAACCTCCTGCTTGCTCTTAAATGTGTATCCTCGTTCAGGAAGGTGGAACTTTTGTTAACACAGTAGCCCATCCACCAATGAATTGGTCTCCTCCTCCTTAATAGGATGGCTTTCACCTGGTTACCTTGACCAGTGTGACTGCGATGGTTTGCATTGGCCTTTAAATACTCTCAGGAAGTCGTTGCTCCAGGAGAGTGGGCCTTGTCAGAGTTGTTCACCCATGTCCCCATTACCTGGAACAGCGCCCAGCATACTGCAGACTCCCTGTGAGTGTACGTGAAGATTTTGCTCCTTATTTTGGTGGTAAAGTGACTTTTCTAGAACACTATTATACTTTCATAAATGACCCATTCAGATCATTGTAAAGTAATTGGACAGATTCAGAAGAGTTAATTTACTCCAGAGCATAGAGGCCATTTATAGGTATGTGTAGAACTCACTAAAAGCCAGAGCACTGCTAGCAGTTAAGATTTATCAAGCTCCAACCCTGGGCACTCTTTTCCTTAGATACCCAGACCAAATGCAAACTCAGTAAAGAAAGGAGAAATGAGTGGGCTGCATTGCATCTGAGCTTAATCTGCTCTTTTTGGTCTCTTAAAGTACTCAAGCTAAGCCTTCTAAGAGGAAGTGGTGCTAAGGAAAAGGTACAAAGGAAAATTAAAAGATGTGACCAAAGTTCACTTCCAGGACCTGGAACATTCTATTGCTTATAAACATAAGAGTAGAGTGAAGGAATTTTCAAAAAAATGTCCTTGAGAGTGTGGGAGGAAGAAGAGAAATAGGAAAGGACAAATAACACTTTTAAGAAAGAGTAATGTTTGTGGCAGAGTTCAATAGAAAAGTGGAGAGACCTGCCTGAAAGAGCAAAGCAGGTGAGCCTAATCAGAAGAGAAGAAGCCCAACAATGACGAGGCCCATAGAGAAGAGGGAGGCGAGTAACAAATGGGGGATCATGACAGCAAAAAGGAGAAGCTGAAGTGCTCAACCTGAGACTCTGGAGGAAGAAACAGCCAAAGTTGAGTGGAAAGAAAGGGAAGGCAATAAAGGTGTTCCAAGAAGCATGTTGTAGAGATGGAAGAGACTCCTACAGTGAGTGGGCAGGGACTGAAGACAACAGATATTTGTAAAATCCAGATCCTTCTGAATGAGGCCACCATCAAGGTAGACCCAATATAGGGTCTAGAGATTGCTATAAATTTCCAATATGACCTTATCTTGTAGTTTAATAAACTGCATATGTACTTGTCCACTATCTCTTGCCCTAACCTTGACCAAGATCTACTAAATTAATACCCTCTCTTTCTACTTGACTGCCCTGGCAGCGCTGTTGTTCTCTCTGTACTAAATATAGTTCCAAGGACAAAAGGGATGAGACACATGAAAGGCAGCAGCTTAGGATATGTTAATATATGTCTTTCTTGTTCAGGACCGACTAATCCATCTCAGGAGCCTCCTAGAACCACTGCTTTTTGATGTTAGCTTATTTATTTGGTGATTTAATGATGAGTAAGTCTCCCTTTTTGTATTTCATAATGTGAATTAAGTCATAGCATGTGTAGCCACTCTCAGAGTGAAATCCTACGTTAATTCTATTGTTTACTCTAAGTAGAGGGGACATTGATTCCATGATTAAAAGACTAATATATTTGGATAAATATATAATATTTATATTATACTTGTTTACCTAAGTAGTGACTTTCAGTTAAGATCCTGAAAAGCCTTTCTCTATGGTGCGACCTTGTTGTGTCAAAGGCATTGTGTACTATGCCTTAAAGGCAAAAATATATCATTCAGACTTGCTCGTGGCCAAAATGGGGCATGGAAAGAAACAAACCAAAAGAATAATAAATTGCCTTAGATGCACGTGTACTAAGTTATTCATTTTAATTCAAATTAGCAAAGGAAATGTCTTTCTTATTCCCTAGATATATCTTCTTTCTAAAAATGTGTTACTATATTACTATATGCCTGATATAGTATAACATAAGCCTTCAGTATCCTAATTTGGCGTTCCTTAAACGGTGGGATAATAAGAATAATAACTAACATTTTTGAGCTCTTAATGTGTGGTTTACAGTTCTAAGAGCTTTACATGTAACTACTCATTTGATCCTCACAACCAGCCTATGAAGTGGGTATTGTTATCCGAATTTCTTAGATGAAAATTGTAGGCAGAGAAGGTAAATAACTTGCTCAAAGTCACCAGCTAGGACATGAGAAAGTCTCAGAATTTGAACTCAGGAAGGTTAATTTTAGGCAATGCTGTTCATTACTATGCAGGACACCTCTGATTCCATGGAATATCTACCAAAACAGTAGTAGTTGGTACAAGAGATGCATTTAGGCAGTACATAGACATGGCATTAAATGATGTTTAATTGCATAATGAGAAAATTATTGCCTTCAGTTCCTTTCTGTCCTTGAGGTTTTAAATCAAAGTAAGTTTCATTCTGGTGCTGGTGTGGCTTGAACCCCTAACACCTGCTAATCTCCCTTTTCAACAGAGAGTTGGCTGCAGACGCAGGGCCTTCCAGCAGTTGTATTTGATTTTATGGCTGGGGATACCGGTTTTCCATTTATGGTATTCACATAAGGCTTTCGTTTTTAAATAAACTTATTTAAGTAAACAAATGACTCGATTTAAATAATGCATTAAGTAGTAACATAGGAATGCAGCTATGACAATGTTTGTTAAGGTGTTTTCACATGATTGAAGTTTGGGAAACACTGAATCTTCTATTTTGAAATTCACTTTAAAGCAATGGTTTTGGCAAACATTGCGATTCCTTGTGCTCTTATCAAAAAGATTTCTGACTTCCCTCTGTGGGTTGAGGGCTCCTCTGGGGTGGAGTTTTCACCAGGTCATGCAGAAGGGAGAAAAATAATATAATGTGGTGATTTTATAATAACACCACACATAGTTTAAAATATTTGTTTTTCTGAAATCTTACTGTTTCTACTTTTTTAATGTTAAAATCCCCTTACTTTCTTGTGAAATGATGGTGATGGTCGATGATAGATTTTGTTTGTTTTTAAAGCCCTTATGTGGCAAAAGTAAAAACTGGAAACTTTTAAAAAATTGTACTGATCCAGAAAACATAAAACTTGGGTGCCGTTGCTCAGTCACCATCTGTTGGTGGTGTGATTCCTCTCAGTTGCCTAGCAGTCTTGAGAACTTTAGGAAGGGCGATATGGAATCACACCAGTCTTTCTTTCCTAAAGTGCATTCAAGCATTTTCTTCAAAGAAATTATCAAAGAGCTCCTGCTTGTGAAATTCTCTTATGTCTATTCTCTAGGTGTATAGTTTTCCTATCAGGACCGCAATGCTAATTATTAATAAAATTATTTTTGAAAAATGAGATATCTCTGAAATAACTAGTTATTGTGAGCAACCCATCCGTTGGAATACTTACACTTGCTAAGATATGTTTATTTCATTTTTACTTGCAAAATGGAAAGCTGAGAGCACAATTGAGAAGTACTTAAATAGTCTTTGGGTTTTTTGTTTTTCTTTAGTGTTGCTGCTATTGTTTCTGGGACTCAGGAGGGCAGAGAGGCTAAAAATCTTGGACATATTTAAGCCAATTTTTTTTTAATTTGTTTTTTTTAATAATTTTATTTATTTATTTATTTATTTTTCTCCCAAAGCCCCAGTAGATAGTTGTATGTCATAGTTGCACATCCTTCTAGTTGCTGTATGTGGGACGCGGCCTCAGCATGGCCGGAGAAGCGGTGCGTCGGTGCGCGCCCAGGATCCGCCCAGGATCCGAACCCCGGCTGCCAGCAGCGGAGCACGCACACTTAACCGCTAAGCCTCGGGGCCGGCCCCATAAGCCAATTTTAAAAGGTCATTCTTTTTCTGTCTGTTTCTTCATTTCTTGCTTTGACCAACACATTATTATACATGAGATTTCAGAGTTGATCTAGAAAGAGGCCATTTAGAGATGCAGAAAGATTTGTAAAAGGAAGAGCAGGAGGCCCAAAATGCCCACTGTCAAGGAAACTAGAGTTGGAAGGGTTAATAGTAGGGCCAAAGCACAGACAAGAAGCAAAGTTCAAAGACTCCAGCAAGATTTAAGGTGGTTTGTCAGGATGTGTCTGAGTTAGCCAGGGGAGATCTGGCAAGTTCCAGGCCAACACTGGCCAGCAAACCCAAAGCAAGAGGACCACTGTCATAGTCAGTGCTCCAAGGAAGAGAGGAGCGACTAGTCAGAGAGCTCTCAATCTGAGGCCTTCCCAAGCCCTGGAGCACTCTGTAGACTCAACGGGCATTCCTGGCTTGAGTGGAGCTTTCATTTTACTGCCTCTAAGACTTCTGAGTAGCTCTGTCCCCTACATAGCTTCCTTGTGCCTTAAGGGACCGTGTAGAGATATTCAGGTTCTCATGCTCGTCTACCCAATGGCCTCAGTTTCAGCAGCAGATGGCAAGGGCTTGTTTCTGGTCTGATGCTAAGCCCCATATCCACAGGGAGTCTTTGATGATCCAGCACAAGGGGACCTCAGCAGGCCTATCAGACTACTGTCATTTTTGTTCTCTTGGGAGTACAAACTCCCAGGTATGACCTGGAGTGCAGCAGGAAGCACACCAGACCAAAATATGTGGATTTAATATATTTAGTAGATAGGGGAAGGGAAAGAGAAACTGATTTCCTATTAATAAAAATACATGTGTACCACTTTCTTTATGTTGAAAATGAGAAATTTATTACATGCTTTGACAGTAACACTACCTTTTTAACTTATTTGGAATGGGATTCCTAGTAAGTGTTTCCTGAACTGGATAGTGTTAGTCACTTAGCCTCTCCAACAACATACGTGGATATAGTTACAAAGTCTTATTTAAAATATATTTTAAAGTTTTTTTTGACTTTCATGTCAGCAAAATATTTCCAACTTTTCTATATACCAGATCTTGTCATCTGAGACTAGAGATAGTTTTACTTCTTTCTTTTTCTTGCCTAATTGTCCTAGCTAGAACCTCCAGTACAATGTTGAATAGACATGGTGAAAACAGACATCCTTGTCTAGTTTCTGATCTTGAGGGTAAAACATTCATTCTTTCAGCATTAAACATGCTGCTGAGTTTTTCATAGAAAGCCTACATCAGGTTGAGGAAGCTCCCTTCTTTTCCTAGTTTGTTGAGTGTTTTTATCATAGAGAGGTGTTGGATTTTGTCAAATGCTTTTTTTGTATTGATTGAGATCATCATGTGGTTTTTGTCCTTCATTCTATTCATATGGTGTACTACATTGATTTTCAGATGTTAAGCCTACCTTGCATTCCTGGGATAAATCCCAATTGGTCATAGAGTATAATTCTTTTTATATGTTGCTGGGTTCAGTTTGCTAGTGTTTTGTTGAGGATATTTGTATCTTTTTCCAACTTTTCTGTAGTTTTTATTTTCTGTAGTTTTTTTGTTTGCAGTGTTTACCAAATCAGTCGACTTTAACCCCTGTGTAATAAAATTAATCTCTTGTGCCCATGTTAGTTGATTGCTAACACAAATGACTGTCATTTGCTTCATTCCAGGACTATTTCCTTGGCTTGTAGTTGCTCTGTACACTGTATCCACACCACCAAAATACTCAGTACTCAACATATAAAGAAGTTTTTAAAATTTTTCACTGCTACATACTTATACTCAAGTGGGACTAGTTCACACTGGTCAGTAATTTAAGGAGTAACTGTGGAAACCTGAGCTCACTGGCACCTTATTTCCAATTTATTTGGTGATAATGTGTTTTTTTTTGTTTTTTTTTTTAATTTTTTGTTTATTGCAGTAACATTGGTTTATAACATTGTAAAAATTTCAGGTGTACATCATTGTACTTCTATTTCTGCATAGATTACATCATGTTCACCACCAAAATACTAATCACAACCCATCACCACACACATGTACCGAATTATCCCTTTCACCCTCCTCCCTCCCCCCTTCCCCTCTAGTAACCATATTTGGTGATAATGTAGTACAGTTTACCAGGTCATGCCCTGGGACTGGCTGGGCCACACCATCTAGCTGTGATTGTGGGAGCTGAGAAGAAGAACCTCATCACTGGACTCTGATGTTTGGGCTCATAGTCCCTGACAGTCAGAATAGATCTAAGGCCACGGAAGAGAGCTCTCTGGGATTCTTTCCATCTTATATTGTGCCAGCCATGGTTTTGGACACCATAGTCACAAAATGATACTCACATCTTATCTTCACCTTTCAGTCACTTTCTTTGGGAGAAAAGAGACAGAACACCTAGCTGAGCACATGGTCCCAAAGCCTTGCCAGCTGATGGTAAAGTCACTCTGTGGAGCCTCCTGAGTTTAGAGTGCAGGGTTCAGTATGACCGGGTTTGTTGAGCAGGTATCACAGGTACCAAGACATAGACTAAATCTGCCTTCTGACCTGAACTAACCACATCAGTGGAAGACAATTTTTGTCATTTGATTAGAGCTGTAGGATTGGCTGACTCTTATTGTGATAACTCAGGCCTTTTATAACAGTTTTCAGAGAGAGAGAAAGAAAGGAAAACAAGAGAACAACACTGACTGTGGTCTAAAGCCAGGATCCTGTCACTAAGCAATAAAGAGAAAATCCCAAGTAGCCCTTGTGTAAGCAGGCTGGCGGTTTCCAAGGCTGCCTGTGCCCCAAACGACTCAAGGATGTTATTGGCATTTGGCACTGCTTCCTATGTTTTGCTCTCCTTAAATTTCTCTTTAAAAGGGTTTGAGTTAAGAGGCAGAACCACTGAAAAATGCAGTTTAATCTTAGTACTGTGAAAGGCTGAGCCCAGAGTTAACCCCAGGATGCCCTGTTTTGTTTCGTTAAATGAGATCCTTGAACCAGGCTTATTCCCAGGGCTGCTAGAAAGCCTAAGGGTCTGCAGAAGGGAAGGAAAAGAGGGAGGCAGAGGAAAGAAGATATGGAGGCCAAGCCGGCCCTGAGATGGTGCCGCCATGCACCTCACTGGGCCATGTGACACCATGATTGACACTGGACAGAGACAAGAAAGGGAAGGGAGACTGAAGACAGAACCTGAGCCCAGGAGAAGAGTCAGAGGACTCAGGGGTGGTGCAGGCACCTGTACCACAAGCTGCCTTGGGGCAGAACACAAAACTTCCAAGAGCCTCTTGGCCCCAATTCACTTTTTTAAAAGTTGTGTTTTTTTTGCTTATAAAAATATACTCATTGCAGAGAATTTGGAAAGTACAGATAGTTACTAAAGAGAAGATAGCCATCAGGCAGCATGGCAGAGAGGTTCCCATCCCAGCCATTGGTAGACCTGCATTTGAGTCCCAGCTCACTGCTCAGTGTCCTCGTCTATAAAACAGGGTGGTAATTCCCTGTAATGAAAGTGCAAGAATTAAATGAGCTCATAGGCCTGGCCCATGTTAGCTGCTGCTGCTGTTGTTGTTATCATTGCTATTAACCCACCACCACAGTTAACATTAGATGCATGTCCAGCTAGTTCTTTTCTGTGTGTGTATGGGTATAAAACGTGGCTCATTCTTTACAGCATATGAATTTTTATCTTGCTTTTTTTAACTTATTAAATAATCTTCAGAAGCACTAGCTCTTTTGACTTCCTGTATATAAGATCCTATCACTTTTCCTTTTTTATTGGACATTTAGGGGTTTTGAATTTTGTATTATTATAAATAATACTATGATATACATCCTTGTGCAAAATAATTTAGTTTCTGCTAATTTAAGATAAATTCAGAAGAGGAACTACTATAGTCAGAGAGTTTGAACTTGTTAAAAGTTCTGGATACCATTTACTATACATATCTATACCTACCAATAGTATAAGTAAGTTCGCCCTTCAGATCACAGAGCGTTAACCATTTTCATTTAAAAAACACAAATCAGGGGCCGGCCTGTGGCTTAGCGGTTAAGTGTGCGCGCTCCGCTGCTGGCGGCCCTGGTTCGGATCCCAGGCGCGCACGGACGCACCGCTTGTCCAGCCATGCTGAGGCCGTGTCCCACATACAGCAACTAGAAGGATGTGCAGCTATGACATACAACTATCTACTGGGGCTTTGGGGGAAAAAAATAAATAAATAAAAATTTAAAAAAATAAAAAAATAAAAAACACAAATCTTTGGTAATTTTATTTATTTATTTATTTATTTATTTTGAGGAAGATCAGCCCTGAGCTAACATCCATGCCAATCCTTCTCTTTTTTGCTGAGGAAGACTGGCCCTGAGCTAACATCTATTGCCAATCCTCCTCCTTTTTTTCCCTTTTTCTCCCCAAGGCCCTAGTAGATAGTTGTATGTCATAGTTGCACATCCTTTCTAGTTGCTGTATGTGGGATGCTGCCTCAGTACGGCTGGACAAGCAGTGCGTCAGAGCGCCCGGGATCCGAACCCGGGCCGCCAAGTAGTGGAGTGCGCACACTTAACCACTAAGCCACGGGGCCGGCCCCATCTTTGGTAATTTTAGAGGGACAAAAAGTTTCTCATTATTGTTTGACTTTGCATATCTATTTTTTATTATTTGTGAGGCTAAACATTTTTATATATTTATTGCTACTTCATTTTTTTATGAATTGTTTGATCACATCTTCTTCCCATCTGGGGGCAGGCTATTTTTTCAGTTAGTTTATGTGAGTTCCTTATATGTTAGGCTATCACCACTTTATGTGTGATGTTTTCCGTAGTTTTGTTGTTTGCCCTTGGATTTTAGATGTTTTTTGATAGACCTAAGTTTTCACCTCGTCTATGTTCATGTTCATTTTTCCCTTGTGTGATTTTTTCTGTAGCTTTACAGCCTGCAAAGCCTTTCCCCATGCTCAGATCAGATCAATAATAATTTGTATTTTATTGTCTTTTAATAGCTTATTTTATACATTTAATAACAATAAATTTCTGGGATTTATTTTTCTTTGTAGTATAAAGTGAGAATATAGCTTGATTTTTTTTCTAATGGTTAAGCAGTCATTTCAGCTCCATTTTTTAGTAATTCATCCTTTCCCTGCTGACTTTTGACTCCATATTCATCATAATCCAATTTCATGTGTGTCCTGGGGTCTGTTTCTGTGCAATCACTTCTATTTCCTCAATAGCAATTCCAATGCCAATACCATTTTGATATATTTTGATGTCTGATAGCAGAAATACATGCTCATATTCTTGTTTTACAAAATTGTCTTACTTATGCCTGCCCTTTTATTCTTCCAGATCAACTTTGAAATCACCTTGTCAACCCAATTTACTTTTTAAATTATTTTAATAATTGTGCTGATTCTGAGTTGGATTTTTGTACTTTTTCTTAACAATGAGAATTTTTAGCTCGGGACTTGAAAAGAAGCACATGTAGTTTAAATTTATGTAAGAATAATAAGAATTAAGTAACATTTTATAATCTTAAGTACTAGTATGATTGGCTGATCACCCCCAAATGCTGCCAGAACTCTTTGGGAGGCAGCTGCAGAGCCAGCCACTTCCTGTCAGGCTGTGAGACTGAGGTACAGAAGGAGCTGAACATGTACCAAGTGTTCAAATGCTTCAGTATTTTTATTCTACATAATCAACAATAATGTTGGCTATTCCAATGATAAAATGCTTTTCAAGATCAGTTCAGAAATTGCCCACTATGGCCTTTCCAGCTGTCCACAGAATTCATCCTCCATTGTCCGCGTGTCTGGAGAGCTGGCTAGCTCATACATCGGGAATTCTGCATGTCCCAGGAGCTCATGAATCACATCCCTGAGAGGTTCTGCTAGAGGACATGTGGTATTTAACTGGCAGCACCTTCTCCATTTGCCCTCTGCGTTCAGGCCACTAGACTCCATAACCCCATCTGGTCAAAGACTTGCCATTTTGTTTGGACAAAGTTGTCACTTAAATAGTTGGTTCTGGGGCATGCAGTAGGAATATTGCAGAAATATTCTGTTTCAGCTTTTTTAATGCAAAGATTGAATGCACTTAGAAAGACCTAGAAAAGAAATGGAGCGAGAGCCATTCCTCCTTAACAAGTGATCTGTTTATACCTGTGGAAGGCCATGGAGCAAGATGAGGTCAACCAGTGGCTGGAGTCAAAAATGCCTTAGAAACTAGATGACATTTGAGCCAGGTATGAGACCATGTGACTTGGAAGGAATTGTGATGGAGTAGGAAGGACTAACCACTGAAATCAGACAGACCTGAGTTCAGACTCCAGCTTTGATGTATTAGCTCTCTGACCATGAAACAAGTCCCTTAATCTTTTATATCTCAGTTTACTTATCTGTAAAATGAGTATGATACTACTTATTTTGGGAAATTGCAGTAAGAATTGGAAATAAATACAGAAAGCATGCAGAACTCATACATGATAGCAATAAATGGTAATTATTAAGATCCAGACTTTTTCAGGGAATGATGAGTAGGCAGCCATTGTGAGAACAGGAGATGGAGGCATGGTAGATGAAAACTAGAAGCCGGTGTGGAAAGACAGCCTGTGCCTAGCTTGTGGGAAGACTTTGTAGGGCTTGCTAGGGAGACCTTATCCTGTAGGGGCTCAAGAGGCTTCAGGGGGTTTTCATGAAAGAAATCCCAGCTCTAGGGAGGTCTTGAAGTCTCGTGGTTAGCACCTGGCCTCTGGGAGTCCAGCTCCCTACTCTACACGACCTTGGGCAAATGACTTAAGCCTTCTAAGTCTCAATTTTATCACGTATAAATTGGTAATGATAAAAATACTGACCTTTTAGGGATCTCATGAATAATAATTATTATTATTATTATTTATTTAATGCTCACTGTGTGCCTGCCAATGCTCTAAGTGCTTGGCTTGTATTATCTTAAAGGAGATAATGAATTAAAAGCTTAAGGCAGTTGGGGCCGGCTCGGTGGCGTAGCAGTTAAGTGTGCGTGCTCCGCTGTGGCGGCCCAAGATTTGCAGGTTCAAATCCCGGGTGCGCACCGATGCACCGCTTGTCAAGCCATGCTCTGGCAGCATCCCATATAAAGTAGAGGAAGATGGGCACGGATGTTAGCCCAGACCAATCTTCCTTGGCAAAAAGAGGAGGATTGGCATTGGATGTTAGCTCAGGGCCAATCTTCCTCACAAAAAAAAAAAAGGCTTAAGGCAGTGACTGGCACGTATTAAACAGTCAGTCACTGCTGTGGGGGTAGTGCAGCAGCTGATGTCATTATTTTTATTGTTCAGTCAAATCTCTATTTTAATAAGATCCTTCTGGTGTTGGCATAAAGATTAGATTGGGGTGATTGGGGCTGGAGGCCAAGAGAGCAGGTAGGACAACAGTATTTTCACACACATTTTTAAAAACCTATTGAGTTGGGGCCTGCCCTGTGGTTTGGGGTTAAGTTCGCGCACTCTACTTCGGTGTCCCGGGTTCGCGGGTTCGGATCCTAGGCGCAGACCTACACCCCTCTTCAAGCCATGATAGTGGATTCACATACAAAAATAGTGGAAGATGGGCATAGATGTTAGCTTGGAACCACTCTTCCTCATCAAAAAAAAAAAAACCTATTGAGATGTATACTTATGATCTGTGTACTTTACCTTATACATGTCATCCCTCAATTAAAAATATATACAATAAAAGAGATAACCAATGAAACCTCTTCTCCCAGTTTGGGTAAGCTACTCTACAACTGTTTGGAGTTTCAATTAACTGAGCTCTCTTCACTAAAATTTAAAAAAAAAAGACCACGAAGGAGCTAAGTAAAATCCTTTTTCAATTAACCGTACTCCTGAAAGACAGGAAGCCCAAGGAAAACAGAAATCTCTGCAACTCACACACAACTCTGACCTAGTCAATGGCTGTCCCTGTGCCAGAGCTACGAGCAGTAGCAAGTGAATCTAGATGAGCTTCCTGTCTCTCATCCTCGAGCCTGGTGGTACAGATCCGCCAGCTCAGAGAAAGGCAGACCATGGGGCGACAAAGAGAAGAATGTCAGGTGCGGGACCAGATCACACACTGCCCTCAGCCTTTGAAAAACTGGCTGTTTACTGGGCTTCCTTTCTTAGGACACTTTTCTGTTTAGATTTTACCCAACCTCTGAACATGTCACAGCTGGGCATTCTATTCAAAATGCTTTTCTCTTTGAACCTAATCTTATCTTTGAATGTCCTCCTGTTGTAAAACCGTGGTTTTCATTTCTTTCTTAAGGCCAAGTCTAAGGCAGGTCAGTCAGTACACTGACTTTTCCTTAGATTGACACCAAACTAAGTGGAAAAATGTGCATTTTAGGTAACATACTTCTCCTGCACAGTGCCCTGGGTGACATGAAATTGCAATGTCTGAATATCTGGGGAATGGATAAAAAAGTCTGATACCAATACTGTTTCTCCTCCTGTTGATTACAAAACACAATCTAAAACTATTGGCATTTCGGGACCAACCATGTGATCACAGTCAGAAGATGAGGCTGGTGAGGGTAGGTCATTTCTGATAAGGCAGGAAGGAAAAAGCCCTGGCCGAACAGAGCTAGAAAAGGGCATTTAAAACATTTAAGTGAGGGCCGGCCACGTGGCTTGGTGGTTAAGTGCGCGCGCTCCGATGCTGGTGGCCCGGGTTCAGATCCCGGGCGCGCACTGAGGCGCCACTTCTCCGTCCATCTTGAGGCCGAGTCCCACATACAGCAACTGGAAGGATGTGCAGCTATGACATACAACTATCTACTGGGGCTTTGGGGAGAAAAAAATAAATAAAATCTTCAAAAAAAATTAAAAAAAAACCATTTAAGTGAGATTTGTAGAAAATGCAATGTGCATTCTAACTGATTGCTTGCTTACTAGCTCCTAGTTAAGTATTTAAAGAGATAAGACTAAACATCTAGAATTCAGTGACAATTATGTACACAAAACTGACCTTAAATTGCCTGGTATTAGATATGGCTATTGACACTCTGCATATCTTATAAGTCATTCTAATTGAATAGGGCAATGTTACCTTCCAAAACCTAAAAAACCCATAAGTCAGGGAACATTCTGATTAGGCAGACAGGTCTCCTTGGATACAAGCATCGAATCTGATGCAGTCATAGCAGGTTCATTGATAGGCAATTTTTAAGAACTTTCGTGAAAATAAACCTGTTATTGGGGGCAAGTGAAAACACCAGTCATATAAGACAAGGAAATAAAGGTTTTCTACATTTTTATAATGCTTACATATATGCATATGCTAATTACATTTATATATTTCTAAAGCCGTGCTTTGTAGAGCTGTCATTTTTTTAACAACTTAAACATTTATAATAAAGTGGCAATTCATATTCATTACTTAAACATCAAAAAATACAGAATTTTTTTTTGAAGGTACAAAAAGGTTTATTACTTATATAATTAAGGTCTCTAGGATGAGCAGAGCAGTCTCAAGCAGATCCAAAATGGCTGCAGAGAGCAAGAGAAGCTGGCTACTTGGGGCTTTTATTGTGGTTAGGGGTGGGCCTGGGTGAGGGTCCCACAGGAAGCCAGGAGTTGTGTGGTTTGAAGCTCTGGCAGGTGCTAAAGGAGGAGCATAAAGGGGCTTCCTTGTCATCTTGCCCAGGTGTGGGGCACAAGAAGAGACAGGCCAGAGGCTTGAAAGCTGTTTGCAATCAAATGTCAAAATACAGTACAAACATTATGCACACAAAATGCATTACAAACATTATGCACACAATCACCAATGTGTTCTTCCAATGTTACCACCTAAATTTTTCTTAAAATTTTTCTTTCCGCTCATCTGTTACTACCCCTCTTTTAGTTTTAAGAAGTTATCATCTTTGTCTGAATCTCTGTGATAGATTTCTCTTTTTTTAAATACAGGTATAATTGACATATAACATTTATTAGTTTCAGGTGTACAACATAATGATACAATGATACAACAAATGATATTTGTGTATATTGCCAAATGATCACCACAGTAAGTCTAGTTAACATCCATCACTGTAGTTACAAAATTTTTGTTCTTGTGATGAGAACTTTTAAGATCTAGTCTCTTAGCAACTTTAAAATATGCAATACAGTATCATTAACTATAATCACCATGCTGTACATCACATCCCCAGGACTTATTTTATAACTGGAAGTTTGTATTCTTTGACCCCCTTCACCCATTTCTCCCCTGACCCCCCTACCCACTCCACCCCACCTCTGGCAACCACCAATCTGTTCTCTGTATCTATGAGCTCAGGGTTTGGTTTGGTTTGTTTTGTTTTTAGGTTTAGATCATATGGTATTTGTTTGTCTTTGTCTGATTTCACTTAGCATAATGCCCTCAAGGTCCATCTATGTTGTCGCAAATGGCAAGCGTTTTCTCTTTTTTATGGCTGAATTATATTCCATTGTATATATACATATATACTCCATCTTCTTTATCCATTCATCCATCAGTGGACGCTTAGGTTATTTCCATATCTTGGCTATTGAAAATAATGCTGCAGTGAACATGGGGTTGTATATATTATTTCGAGTTAGTGTTTTTGTTTTCTTCAAATAAATACCCACAAATGGAACTGCTGGATCATTATTTTTAGAACCCCCATATGGTGTTCCACAGTGGCTGCACCAATTTATATTCCCACCAACAGTGCACAAAGGTTCCCTTTTCTCCACATCCTCACCAACATTTATCTCTTGTCTTTTTTGATAATAGCCCTTCTAACAGGTGTGAAGTGATATCTCATTGTGGTTTTGATTCATATTTGCCTGGTGATTAGTGATGTTGAACATCTTTTCATGTACCTGTTGGCCATCTGTATGTCTTCTGTGGGAAAATTTCTATTCAGATCCTCTGCCCATTTTTAAACTGAATTATTTGGGGTTTTTTTGCTATTGAGTTGTTTGACTTCTTTATATATTTTGGATATTAACTCCTTATCAGATATATAATTTGCAAATATTTTCTCCCATTTAGTAAGTTGCCTTTTTGTTGATGGTTTCCTTTGCTGTACGGAAGCTTTTTAGTGTGGTATAGTCCCACCTGTTTATTTTTGCTTTTGTTGCCTTTGCTTTTGGTATCAAATCCAAAAAATCATCACTAAACCACTGTCAAGTAGCTTTCTGCTTATGTTTTCTTCTAGGAGTTTTATGCTTTCATGTCTTACATTCAGGTCTTTAATCCATTTTGAGTTAATTTTTGTGTATGGTGTAAGATAGTGGTCCAGTTTCAGTCTTTTGCACGTGGCTGTCCAGTTTTCCCAACACCATTTACTGAAGAGACTTTCCTTTCTCCATTGTATATTCTTGGCTCCTTTGTCATAAATTAATTGACCATATATGTGTGGGTTTATTTCTGGGCTCTCTATTCTGTTCCATTGATCCATGTGTCTGTTTTTATGCCAATACCATATGGCTTTGATTATTATACCTCTGTAATATAATTTGAAATCTGGGAGCATGATGTCTCCAGCTTTTTTCTTCTTTCTCAAGATTGCTTTGGCTGTTGGGTCTTTTGTAGTTCCATACAAATTTTAGGATTGTTTGTTCTATTTTTATGAAAAATGCCGTTGGAATTTTGATAGGGATCACATTGACTCTGTAGATTGCTTTGGGTAGTGTGGACATTTTAACAATATTAATTCTTCCAATCCATGAGCACTGAATGTCTTTCCATTTATTTGTGTCTTCGTCAATTTCTTTCATCAACGTCGTATAGTTTTCAGTGTACAGGTCTTTCACTTCCTTGGTTAAATTTATTCTTGGTTAAATTTTATTCTTTTTGATGCAATTGTAATAGGGATTGTTTTTTTAATTTCATTTTTTGATAGTTGGTTGCAAAAGTCTGTTTTTAAAGTCTGTGCTTGTCTCTCCCACATCCCATTCTGCAGAAGTAGCTTTTGTTAAGCCAGTCTGTCTTCTTCCAGACGTTTCTACATATTTTCAAATGTTAATTAATTAATTAATTAATTTTTGCAAATGGGATCAAACTATACTACCTTTCTGCATCTTGCCTTTTCCACTTAACAGTATACTGTGGATATCTGAGCATATGTACACATTCAGTACACATAAAGGTTTACTTCATTCTTTTATCAGCTGCGTAATAGAAAGTTACCTTAATTTTTAACCTGTGCAGTTTTTCTGTATTAGAACCAGTACTGCAGCGAACACCCTCAGACATTTCTCTGTGCACTTGTGTGAATGCATCTATAGCGTAAAATCATTAACATGAGATTGCCAGGTCAAAGGGTACACATGCTTTGTAGTTAGATAATATTGCCACTTCTCTTCTGAAAAGGTGGAACCCATTTATACTTCCATTCAATGTCCTGAGAGTGCCTGTTTTCCTACACCCACGTTAATTTTCTATATTAACTATATTTTTAATCCTTGCCAGTCTGATAAATAAAATAACTTTACACTATTATTTTATTATTTTGTATTTTTTTCCATTGTAAGTAAGGTTGAGCATCTCTTTTATATGTTATTGGCCATTTGTTGTTTTTGTGAATTGCCTGTTTATTTCATTAACCTGTCTTTAAGTTATATTGTTGGACTTTTTCTTATTAATGTGAAAGAGCTATATTAAAGAAATTGGCACTTTTATCATCTAAATAGGAAATATTTCTCCCAGTTTTTTGTCATATGACTTTGTAAGTAGTATTTTGTATTGTACTAATTTTTTATTTTTATATATTCAGCTTTATCACTCTTTTATGGTTTCTAAGATTATAAAATATTTACCCCATGTAAATGTTTTTCTAACATTTTTCTCTAATACTTTTGTATAGTTTTAAAAATACTTCTATGGTTTTCTTTTTATATTTAAATATTCAATTTATCTGTAATTACATTTTTTTTTATGAAATGAGTTAGAGATTCAGCTTTATTTTTTCCCCGATGGCTAACCAGTTGCCCCAACATTAATTATTAAATAATTTATCTTTCCCTACTTTCAATGTATACTAAATTCCCATACGTATTTGAATCCATGTCCTGGGTATACAGATGTCCCACAAACAGCAGATAACGTTCTTGAAAGACAGGATGTGTGGAATAATCAGTACTTTGTAGTGAGTGTGGTTCACTACTTGTTGATGCCTTGAGGCAAAGAATGAAAATTACTGACCATCTTGAGACAATGGCATGCAAGCTAATGGAGCACCTATCTCAGTTTATATGCAGGGTTTGTTTCCCTCACGTCAGTGACCCAGCAATTTGTTAGATCACAACCTTCTAGCTAGGCACTCACTTTAGTTTCTCATTTAATCTTGGGGATTGCTGGTCTCATAAAAGCTGTTAAGTAATAACAATGTTGAGCACTTATATAGTGCTTTTCATCCCTAAGTGCTATCTAAACATTAACTAATTAAATGCATTGATGAAAGGAAGGGATTTGCAGAGGTCTTCAGGAAAACCAATATCTGGTTGTACACCTGTGAAGGGACGATTCCTGAAAAGCATTAACTCCCTCTTGGAATGGCACTCAGCAAGCAGAGGAATAAAAAGCTGGTGACATTATTTCACTTCTTTTGAAAATTTCCTTGGGTATCTTCTAATTAGTCTGGTTAAACTCACCTTTTATCTGTCTCCCCAGATATCCCCTTTCTACATTCCTGGGGGCATTCACCAAGCTTCTTTTGATGTTTTGCCTGTTAGTTAATCACAAAATCATAGAATCTTCAAACTGAGAGGGATCCTAATTGATCATCCAGTTTTGAATGACTTCGTCCAATCACTTTATTTTGTAGATGAGGAAACTGAGGCACGGAGAAGTTTAGTGACTTACAGAAAAGATCGTACAGCTCACTGGGGCCCTAACTGGGAATAGAAGCCAAGGTTCCTCACTCTCCTTCAGATCTCAGCCAGCTTTGTCCTTTGTTTCTCTTTGTGAGCATGTGAATTGCCTTTCTCTATTCTTTAACCTTTTTTCTTTCTGCTTCCATCCTTCTCCTACCTCTCCTTTCCTTCTTGGCTCTCTGCCTTTCTGTCTCTCCTGTCCTTACATGATCAGGTAATGGTGCTTGTATTTCTCCTCTGTTTCTCTGTCCCTTTAAACATGAGGTCTTGTTGTTTTTCTGTTCCGGGGTCTCACTGGCATCTCCTCAAGTTCCCTCTGAAAAGCCTTATTTCCTCCCACATGCGCTCATACAGGGAGTTACTTTGTTTTGTTTTGTTTGTTCCAGTCTTAGTTGCTTCTCCCTGTAATAAAGTTACTTCTCTAGTTTTGGTAAATATCCTGCAGTTGATGTTAAGTTGATGTTAAGTCCATTTTTGTCAAAGAATTTTGTGTTATTTTAATTGATGAATTTCAGTTCATCAATAATATAATAATATAGTGCAGCCAATAATAAAACACTATTCAAAATCATACTCCATATTTAGAAAATTATACAAGATGTGACCATTTAAAAGAATTTTCATACAAGGACTAAATAGGTTAAACAATAAATCTTTCTATGAGGCAAAGGCAGATCCAGTTCAGATCAAAGGTGGGTGTAAACGTGGACGAGTCCAGACTGTGCATCTTGCTTCCATGCAGGGATTAAGTCTGTTCTAGAAATCCTCCATTTCTACATGGTGGAGCAGTAGGTGTCCAGTGATCTCAGACTTCTCAGGCTGAACCAAACCTTGAGGCTACACTCTGACCCCAGATGCTCTCAGAGAGGCCCTTTCTAGAGTGGTGAAGAGTGCTTAAGAGGGAGAGTCAGGGTCTGTCACTAACCAGCTGGGTGATCTTGGTCAGCTCACAGCACCTCTCTGGGCCTCAGTTTTCTCATATATTAAGAAAGCTGAATTAGTAAGACCATTTAGAGCCTTGCCTTGTTTACTATTCAGTAATGTCCTAACTAGGAACTAGGACCAAAATGAAGAGTAGAGACCTAAATCAGATTTATTTCAGGCATATAACTAATTAACTCAATGGAGAAGTTCAATTTTGCTGACTGTACCATGAGAATTTTTGGGAACTGTCTCAATTTAGAATACTTTATTCTATTTTCCCCATAAATAATACACATGTACTTAGACCATGTGGCTTGTTTTGGGGCTCAGAATATTTGGACCACATAATTGTACTTACTCTTTACAAATGCTTCCACTGAAGTTCCCTGAGGTTGTGGCTTGACTAGGCCACACTCCTTGAGGTGCTTAACTTGGTGCAGAAAACCTGTCTGAAGTAGGCCCCATTCCATATTTTTTTTTTGAATAAGAAATTTGTGTTCTTGGGTTCATCTTTGCCATTCAGCCACTGAAGAGAATTGAAATAGAAATTCCTTTATCTTTTATTCCCTAAGATTTCGTTTCCAGCAGGAAGCAAAATGTAATTTTATAGAAATGATGTAATTTGAAAGGAAAATGTAAATCTTACCCAATTACATCAAGCCAAATTAAATTATTACATCGTTTCCCAAGTCTAAGTAAAAGCTGTCACCTTTGGGAGAGGGTCAGATAGGAGCTAATTGTGACGTCATAATCCACCCTCAGTGAAGTGCCTGATTAGCCGAATCTCAGCTGCATTGGAACAGTTCCATGATGGATAAAGAGAGTGGGAGCAGCTCATTAGAGGAGACAGTTTTCTGTTTATACACAAACATCCCAGCGTTGAGCCATGAGAAGGAGCTCAAGGGTTAATTATGGGAAAATGAAGTTTTAACAAACTTTTTGAAATAGGAAAATCCCCTATACTTTTTTTTTTCCATTTGCTTTTTATATTCTATTTTTAAGAAAAATAATATAGTAGTATGCTTTTTATTTTCCGTTTTTAAGGATTTATGATTAAGGGGAGTAAAGTTTTTCTTTTCCTTTTTTTTTTTTTTTGTGAGGAAGATCAGCCCTGAGCTAACATCCATGCCAATCTGCCTCTTTTGCTGAGGAAGACTGGCCCTGAGCTAACATCTGTGCCCATCTTCCTCCACTTTATGTGGGACGCCGCCTCAGCATGGCCCGACAAGTGGTGCATCGGTGCACGCCCGGGATCCGAACCCGGGCCGCCAGCAGCGGAGCTCACGCACTTAACTGCCACGGCACAGTGCCAGCCCCAAGGGGAGTAAAGTTTAAAATTAAATGAAGATTCAGAATATTCTCACTTTGTGTTAGGGTTTTGAAACTTGAGCAGAATCCACAGGCTATTTTTTCTTAACTTTCCATGGACTTACCTGGCCTAGGTCACGAGACTTCACTGTACCCACCTGTTAATGCTGAGAAATGGCTCTGAGAGAGAAAATAGTGCAAACTTTCATGGTCCTCTGGCCAAGCAAATGCAAACTAAATTCTATTTGAAATCATTTTACAGTGGGTGACAGTTTTGATTCTTCCGTTTCCTCGAGCCGGCTTGTTCCAGTGAGTGAGTGGCGGGTGGCTTTGTTTATCAAGAATGGGTCTTAGGGTTGGACTTTCAGAGGAGGGCCCTTTGTCAAGAGCAGCAGCCCTCTTCATCAGAGTCTCCCCAACAGTTGTCCAGGCTCTGGATGTTAGTCAGTGGATGAAGAATGCTTATACTAAGACAGAAGGTAACTGGACAAATCAAGGGGAAGGAATTAGCCAATGCATATAGAAATTCATTGAGAAAGAGCTTTTTCTTTCTTTTTTCTTGTCCAAGTTATTGGTGCTCTGTCCCTCTCCCCGTGTAGATTTTGAATTTTGTGGTGGTGCCAAGGAGTGAAGGTAACAGACATAAAAGAATCATTTGTGCCCTTTTCCCAATCCCACAGATCTCTATGGGCTGCAGGCCTTGAACATGACACTGCAATTTCCTGGTGCCACACATGAGTAATAAGCAGCTGTTTCTGAAACTGTGGTTTGGAGAAGGCAGCCCTAGGTTATTTTTTAACTTAATTGTAATTTTTGATTGGTCTGCAAGAAAGTAAATCAAATAAAGTCTGTTGTCTTAGTCTGCAAGAAAGCCCTAGGCCTCAAATTCCAATGCTGACCATCTTGACCAGAATAGAAGAGGGAAAAATGTGTGTATCCCTGAGCTGGAAGTTCTGCCAGGCAGCTTTCTTGGGCTGCTGCCACACAGGAAGGGTAAGATGTTTGGTAAATCTGCCAGCGAGCTGGATCAGGGAAAGTGGTATGTGACAGTTCTCTGAGTTCTAGAAGTACCTGAAATGATGGAGCAAGAAGAATTTGTAGAGAGACTGCAAAAATGAAAAATAGCAAATTCTGGAAGAAGAAATCATCTTGATATTGCATTTTGTTCTTATCCATGATGAAAGGACACATAATTTTAAGTTACAAATGGAAGTAGGTAGTATTCTTTGAACACCCAGTCAGTATAATACCTCTGAAATAGTCATATATGCACACTCCCCAAGTAAATAAATCAGACTAGTACCTTTCTTAGTACAAGAAATTAAGTTTAATGGAAAACAGAAACAAACTCGCTCTGTTTTGGACATCTGCCTTTTCTCAAGGAGATGGGGCAATTTGGTGTGTGGAAGAGATGAAGGAGGTTGAGTGTAGCGGTGAGGAGATGGGCCAAGAGCTAAATGTGTTTTCTGCTAATTACTTTGTCATGATTTTGTTCACGTACACAGGCACTTTGGGGAAAACAAACGGAGGGATAACTGAACTTCGTCTCAGAGGTCTGTTTCACCATCACTTGTGACATATCCAAATGACCACCTGCTTAACTAAAACCACCAGGCTTCTAATGCTTAAGATGAATGGATGGCCTTGTGACTTTGGATGGATTATTATAAACTTATATTAACCTATGACTAATTTAATTATAAGCAGGAAAAGAGTAAGAAAGACAATCTCCAACCTTGCTCTTTCCACTCTGCCCCACTGCTTCCCAGTACCCAGGGACAGCCAAGTTCTGAGGGAGTATCAAAAGCTCTGTAATGTCAGCCTCTCTGGGAGATATAGGAAAGTAAACATACGTCTGATTTTTAAAAAGAACCCTAGGAGATGTCACACTTGGAGCCTACTTTTTGTAGTGATGAAGCTTTTAGATCAGAAGCCAGAATAGCTAGATTCTGTTCCCAGTGCTGCTAGTAGTTGTATTCAAAGAGAAAATTTAAACTTCCTAAATATATCTTTACCCCTAGAAAATTATAAGTATAAAGTTTTCCTTTCTATAATATTAAAAAAAAGTTTGTAAATTCTAAAATAAACTTATAGAATATTACCTCACCTTTCTAGAGGAAAAACTTCCAGCAGCTTCAGCCCTTTGGAACATGGCAGTGAACCTATATTGACACATAAGTAGACAATTAATCAAGTCTAAAGAAGCGGAAAGAGTCCCAGAAGAGCTGAGCTGCCACCAAGTCCATGCACTCTCTATGCTGCTCCCTAAATCACACAGTGGAATGACTGAAAATGTTTGTGACAAAAAGATAGTCCTAAGGCGTGACTGTTGCAAACAAGGAAAAAGACAGGAAAGCACCCTTGGTCAGTCAACAAGAACTCAGGTGCCTGGCAGAGAGGGGATATTGAGGACAAGTGTGAGACTCAATCTTTGCCTTCAAGCAGCTTATGTTCTGTTAGGTTGCTCCATGTAAAATCACCATTTTATAGGTAGTATCACCATTTTTATATGTTCAGTCTACAGTTGGATAAGCAAAACAATCATGTTAAATAATTTCAAAGAGTACAAAACAGCATCAATTTCTATAATAAATTATATGATGTAAAAGTAAATTAGATGAAACACAAGAGATCCATGACAGCTGAAGTAGCCAAAGATGGCTTTCCAGATCAAGCCAGAATAGATCTGAGCCATGAAGCCTAGGCGAAATTTAAATAAGGATTAAGAAGAGAAGTGAAACTCCAGATAGAGGAAATGACCTGGTAAAGGCACAGGAGCCAGAGTAAGCATATTCTACAGAGGGAAAAGTTGCTCACAGCCGAAAATACATATTAACAAATGAAAAGAACAATTTTTTTTTTTGCTGAGGAAAATTTGCCCTGAGCTAACATCTGTTGCCAATTTTCCTCTTTTTGCTTGAGGAAGATTCGCCCTGAGCTAACATCTGTGCCAGTCCTCTATTTTGTATGTGGGTCACCGACACAGCATGGCCACTGACAAGTGGTGTAGGTCTGCGACTGGGAACTGAACCTGGGCCGCTGAAGTAGAGCGCGCTGAACTTAACTACTAGGCCATGGGGCTGGCCCCAAAAGACAAATTTTTATTAAGCAATAATAAATGAAGATATAATAAAATGAAGATATAGATGAGGTTCTTTGATAGGGAGACTAAATATTATAAAGATATCAATCCCCAAATTAATTTTTAAAAGCTTATTAAAATCCCTCGATAGGAATAAATATACATTACTGACTGTGTAAATGTGGTGAAATATTTCAAAAGCCTTCAAAAGGTTCATACCCTTTGTCCCGAGGAAATCTTCTAGATAGAGAAAAAGCTTAATTCATAAGATGCCCAGTCTTCTCTAGATCCTAGATGATGATTCTCATGTCTTCCTTAGGCCTTCTCTTCTCATCCTCAGTTCCCGCAAATAACTGTTACTTACTTGGTTTCCAGACTGTCCTATATCCTGGACTACTTTGTTAGTGCCTCTCTTTAAATGTGTCATTACCCTTGGTTGTTTAGGGGTGAGTAAAATAAGTAAAACCAAACTCAGCTGCAGTCTTGTTACCACAGTTTAGAAATAACCTAGGAAACCTGAGTGTTTCCTGGTGGTCGGGTGTATGATTTGGTTGTGGTTATTTCTTATAAAATGGGTATCGTGTGTTGATATTAGGAGCACACTTTACTGGGGTTTATCAGTTAATGGTCCTTGAGAAAACATAAATGAAAGGAGGTCTATCTATGGTTTCCTGAAGGTGATGGAGAGGAGGGTGAGTGAGAAAAGGGTAGGGAATGTGCTTGCTTGACTCAAAACAGTCAGTCAGCATAATTTCTACCCCCTTTATTAGGAAAAAAAATCCTCTCAAAAAATAGTAAACCTGATTTTTCTGTTCACTTTCTGCATCTTAATGCAAAAATAATATACATTGTTATAAAAAATGCAAAAAACAACTGTATACAAAGTGAAAGACTTGCTTCTCCAACTTGCTCTCTTCCTTAGAGTTAACCACTATTATATTCATTTTTAAAACATCATGAGATTATTCTGTGCTATTTAAAAACCACTTTAGTTTTTATCTCCAATATTATGTGTAGCTTCATTTTTTTCAAAATACGTAATTATGTTCCTTGTACTCTTTTATTTTTGTATTCAGTTACTACTATTTACTCACATTGGCACTGTAATTTCTCTTTAGGTACGATTTACTACATTCTCTCAGATGTCATTTTTATGTAAAATTGTCATTTTAACTATGTATTCATTTAAAAGTATCCAGCTATTTCCAATTATTTCCAGATATTTCCAAATTAAATTTCATCTTCGTTTTTTTCTTATATCAAAATCAGCATGTATATGCATATGCATTAATGAGAGATAAATAAAGGCAGATTTTATCTTGTTAGTGTATGAAGCCCATGCAGTATTGGTTAGGTGAGGAGGGATCCAACTGACCATTGGTTCCAAACTCAGGGATGTTTGCAGGTCAACAGGTGAGGTACTTATGGGAGGCAGGAGATTCAAGACACTAGGGCCTCGTAGGGACAACTGTCAGCTGGAGAGCTCCTGCTCAGCGGAGCAAGCAGCCCCTACCCAGAACCAGGATCATCATCACATCAGAACTCAGGCCTAGTTTTGCTGGATCTAATGATTTTTCAAAAGAAGCCAAAAATCTGGATTGTTATGTGAAATCTCCCGATTCTTAAATTGGCTAATTTTTCTAAACATTAAGAGATGTAAAAAAAAATCTTCAGGCTGAATGAATACAGCCCTCAGACAGCCAAATTGCAACCTCTTTATATTGTTGTACTTATCAGCCACAAAAGAAAACTATTTTTCCACATTTGTTAGATGTTCGTGGGGAAGATAGTGAAAATCTATCCTATTAACTCTTCAGAGAAAAGGTATTATTGAATTTGCAACATAAAATTCTCTATTAGCGTGACCCCACATGTTTTCATCTGTTCTGGCGAGTCCACCACACTGTAGCTGTGAAGCTGGTCTGTGAAAGCTGAGCTCCCCATTTGTTGGTCCTCAGTCCCCTTCCCACACTACAGAGAAAGAGGAATACAAAGGAGTTTCAACATCTTCATTTTCCAGCCTCCAGTGGGTTAAACCAGAGTTCTTTTAGAGCAAAAATACTATGTCTTTTCTTTCTCTGAGTTGCTGAGAAATTATAATTAGAGGTTTTCCTGTTGTGTAAAGGAAAGGAATTCCAGTCCTCCTGTATCTGTAAGACTTCTGTTCTCAATGAATTTGCTTCCCCATCCCATTTCTCTTTCTGCAGGTGATAGAAGGAAAGCTGGCTCCATTCTTGGGCAAGGTCATTAAATTTGCCGCCTCCCACGTGTACAGCTGCAGTCTCTGTAGCCAGAAGGGGTTCATCTGTGAAATCTGTAACAACGGCGAGATTCTCTACCCTTTTGAGGATATTTCAACAAGCAGGTACAGAATATCTTGTCTTAGAGAAGTCTACCTGAACACGTCCCATGCAGTGGTATTGGCCAGATCAGGCCAACTTTTAGTCAAGTACTGTATCTCTATCTTTTTCCCAATGTCAGATTTCCCTTATTCTTGGGGAACAGTTGTACCCTTTGGTTTCCTGTGCTTATTTCCAGCTCTTCCCTCGCTACCTTTATCCAGAATGAGATAACAGAGTTGCAAAGAAGCATCGCTTTACTCTGCCTTATTAGGTAACAAAGAGTGTTCAGATACATTTTTAGAATGAAGATTGGGAGAAAGAACCCTCACAACCCTTTCAGGGCCAAGTGATGGGCAGGGCAGTGGGAAGTCGCAGTCCCAGAAGAAGGCCAAGACTGATGGACTGAGGACTAAAACTAGAGGATACTGAGAACGGCTGCCTGCCTCACCATGTGCTCTTCTTCACAGATCACTGTGGTGTAACGATGAAAGTTTTAGGACCCAATGGAGAGAAAAGTGGGAGTTTATGTGGGATTATTTTTCTAACCAAAGTAATATTTGGGCATCATCACATCTATTGATTGATGGATGATTTTCCCCCCTAACTTGAGAGCAGGGGTTTTACTATTGCTTTTCTTGAATCACAAAATGATACATATCACTTTTCCTTTCATCCCAAAAGCATAATAGAAATATACACTGTGTGTATGTACACTGGCTTCTTTGGGCACGAATGTCATGACTCATTCCCACCCTGCAGGGCTCACTTACACTGTGGTTCAGGACAGAAGGTGAGGCACGTAGCCAGGAAGAGTGAAGCATGTAGGGAGAGCTACGATATTAAGAGTTGACTCAGCCTTCCTGGCCTCTTCTTAAACCCAAAGACTCTTTGTAAACATCCAGGAACTTAGGTTGGCCCCACACACAGAAAGACAGACACATAAACACACACACGCACACTCACACACAGACACACACAGACATACACACTCACACACAGACACACAGACAGACACACACACACACAACTCTAGCTTCCAGTTCCCTGAGTACAGGTACTTAGCACCCAGCCTAGAGTTACATACTCTTAAAAATGTACACCACACAAACTTGTACACAAATGTCATAGCAGCAGTATTCATAATAGCCAAAAAGTGGGAACAACATAAATGCCCATTAACTGATGAATGGATAAACAAAATGTGGTCTATCCATACAATCAAATATTATTCAACCTAAAAAGGTACAAAGTACTGACACATGTTACAACATGGATGAACCTTGGGAACATTCTACTGAACGAAAAGAGCCAGACACAAAAGGCCATATATTTCATGTTCCGTTTATATGAAATGTTCCAAATAGGCAAGTCCATAGAGACAGAAGGATGAGTGGTTGCCAGGGCTGGGGGAGGGGAAAAGATAATAGCTTCTAATGGGTACAGATTTCTTGTGGGGTGATGAAAATGTTCTGGAATTAGACTGTGGTGATGGTTACACAGACTTGTAAATACGCTAAAAATCAGTGAATTATATACTTTAAAAGGATGAATTTCATGGTATGTGAATTATATCACAATAAAAAACACTTAGTAAAAAAATTAAATTTAAAAATGCTTCCAACTGAATAAATCATTTGCTGGGCCACAAAATAAGTTTCAATAAATTTAAAAAGTTTGAAACCATACCATGTATGTTCTCTGACACATGGAATTAAGATCCCCAGTAGAAAAGAATCTGAGAAGCCCCAAAATATTTGGAAATTAAACAATACATTCTAAAAACTCATGGGTCAAAGAAGAACTCAATCACAAAAGAAATTTTTAAATATTTTGGAATGAATGAAAATGAAATACAAAATATCAAAATGTATAGAATGCAGCTAAAGTAGTGAAATTTATAGCTATAAACACCTATATCAGAGAAGAAGAAAAAAGAAAGTCTCAAATCAGTAACCTGAAATTCCACCTTAAGAAACTAGATAACGAAGAGCAAACTAAATCCAAAGCAAGTAGAAGGAAGGAGAGAATAAGATTAGAGCAGATATCAATGAAATAGAAAACAGAAAAACAATAGGGCAATGAAACCACAAGTTGGTTCTTTGAAAGAATCAACAAAATTGACAACTCTTTTGCTAGACTGACCAAGAAATTAAGAGAGAAGACAAATTGCCAAAATCAGGAATGAAAAAGGGTACAGCATTTAAAAGAATTATATATGAGGTATATAAACAACTTCATGTCAACAAGTTAGACAACTTAGATGAAATGGATAAATTTCTAGAGAGACAAATTGCCAAAACTGGCTCAAAAAGAAATAAAAATATGAATAGACCTACAACAAGTAAGGAAATCGGATTAGTTATTTTTAAATCTTCTCATAAAGAAGCCAGTGAATTTTGTTGAATATTTAAAGAAAGAATGCCAATCCTTCAACGCAGGGATAAAGAGGGGCATTACATAATGATAAGGGGGTCAGTTCTCCAGAAAAACAACAATCCTTAAGGTGTATGAACAGAGAGTCAAAAATACCTGAGGCAAAAACTAATAAAACTGCAAGGAGAGGGCCGGCCCCGTGGCATAGCGGTTAAGTCCGTGCGCTCCGCTGCTGGTGGCCCGGCTAGCAGCCCGGGTTCCGATCCCACGCGCACTCCGACGCACCGCTTCTCCGGCCATGCTGAGGCCGCGTCCCACATACAACAACTAGAAGGATGTGCAGCTATGACATACAACTATGTCAACAACAACAACAACAACAACTGGGGCTTTGGGGGAAAAAATAAATAAATAAAATTTAAAAAAAAAAACTGCAAGGAGAAATAGACAAATCCACTATTTTTTATTTATATATAAACTTTATGTTCAATTTTTCTGTAAATCTAAAGCTGTTCTAAAAAATAAAGCCTATTAAAATAAAACAATTCATTCAACTGAATAGTTGACTCTAAGATTGAAGCTTAACAGTTTTAATAAACTTTATTACAACAATTTTAGATTTACAGAAAAATCACAAACATAGTATAGAGTTACCATATACTCCATATCCAATTTCCCCTGTTACAATTAATGAATCAATACTGATACACTATTATTAGCTAAAGTCCATAGTTTTTTCAGATTTCCCTAGTTTTTCCTAATGTCCTTTTTCTGTTCCAGGATACCACATTACATTTAGTTGTTGCATCTCCCCAGGCTCCTCTTGGCTCTGACAATTTTTCAGACTTTGTTTTTATGATCTTGACAGTTTTGAGGAGTACTGGTCAAGTATGTTGTAGAATCCCTCTATCAAGATATACTTGATGTTTTTCTTACCATTAGATGGGTTTTACAGGTTTGGGAAGAAGAGCACGGAGGTCAAAGTGCCATTTTCATCACATCATAGCACAGCCACAGACACACAGTCAGCATGACTTCTCCTGGAATGTCTGTCAGGTTTCTCTGCTGTAAAGTCACTCTGCTTGCCCCCCAGCCCCTTTCCGTGCTGCCCTCTGTGGAAGGAATCACTGTGTGCAGCCTACACGTAAGGAGTGGGGAGATGTGCTCCGCCCCGCTTGGGAACGAAGTATGTACAGAATTGTTTGAAATTCTTCTGCGTGAGAGATTTGTCTCTTGTTCTCTATTTATTTTTTCAATTCTTCATTCATATCAGTGTGGACTGACGCATACTTATTTTCTACTTCGGGTTGTAATCCAATACCGCTTTATTTTGTTGCTCCGACTGCTCTGCCTTGGCCGTTCCGCTCTTCCAGCTGGCTCCTGTGCCCTTGACGGACTCCAGTCAGTGTGGGGTTTTGTTTCTGAGCATTTCCTTACTTTCTGGTGCTGCTAGGTGTTCCAGGGTCACCTTACATATTTCTTGCCCTAATCTTAGAAGGAGCTATTTCTCTAAGGAGCTCTGGTTCCTCTTATTGGAGAATATTAGAGACCAAGATCAGGGTGCTGGGTTGTACATACATTTTTAAAGCCCTTGGTCAAGGACTCATCCCTTGACTGGAGCAGAGGTGCTCCCCTCTGACTGCACATCAGAATCTCCTGTGGGGCTGGGGTTTTTTAATCCCCAGAATCTGTATCTTCAGAGGCTCCCCATGTAATTCTAAGTCACAGCCAGAGGAAAGAATCACTCCTCTAAGACAGCTATGGTTGTAGTCAGAGGGGCTGGATTCTCACAGAATGTGGTCACAGAATGACCACATTAACATGTCTGTGGGCTCGTAGGTGCCTTCACCCAGTAGAAAAGAATGTGTAGCTATTTCGAATCCTGTTTCTGCCTTGATCAGATGAAGTTCTCTAAGCTTGCACAAATGTCTGAGTCCAAAGGAGCCCTGACCAGCCTTCCTGGAATTCCAGGTTGATACTACTTTCCAGGAACCCCTTGAGCTTCCTCTTGTTGTTCAGTTTCCAATGAAACACTGGGAGTGGTTTATACGAGTCTATAGGAAAGGACAAAAAGAAACACTAATAAAAGATTAAAGGAAAACTTTAATCAGAAACAGAGTTGCAGATTTAAACATGTACATAAAGATGTGCTGAAGAAATAAATGTGATAGAAATAAATCTGAATAGTGGGGTAAATTTTAAAATCTACGTGTAACTGAAATCTTTATGGATGAAGTAATATAATATCTAGGATTTGCCTCAAAATAAACTGATGGTGGGAGAGAGGGCAGAAAGAGATTGATACTTGTTGAAGCTGGTGATAAGTACACAGGGGTTTATTATACTATTCACTCTACTTTTGAAATTTTCTATAATAAAACATGTTTAAAAATCTATATGTAAAAATCTTAGAAATGAAGTATTTAGTGAATTTGTTACCACATATCCTTGACCATCTTGCTAAATTCAGCACCTCTGTGTCCTCAGAAATATATTTAATGTTCTTTCAGATCCAAATATCATTTGAATAGCATAATTACAATTCAGTAAAAAAACATTCCACAAGCATTAGGACTATTCATTCTTTGAATAATGATTTACTGAGCATCCTGTGTTTGTGCGTTGGGCTGGGTTCTGGAGACACACTGTGAACACAGCGTGCTCCTTGCTCACAAATAGCTGAGAGTCTCTAGTTAAAGAGGCAAGCCGTCAGGCAGTTGTGTGAAAGTGTGGGTGGAGCCATGGGAGAGGGGTGGGCCTGGAGCTCCAAGAAGGGGTACCATTCGGAGGAAGGATGCTGTGGTAGGTGAGAAGGAAGCTCCACAATTTCTAAAAATGTTAGTTCTGTGTTGAACCTAAAGCACTGATTTATGCACTTCAGGATTGGAATATACTCAGTTTTAACATGCTCATTTTGATTTGACCATTTATCAAACATTGGTCAACTTTCAGACAGTCTTTTCCTCATTAAATTAATGTTATGAGGAGGAAGCTTCATGAATGTGTCATTTAGAAATATAGCCCTAGTATTAATTTTTAGAATACCATCTCTGGCAGACTCATATTTAGAACACCGTCTCTGGCAGACTCATAGAGAATATGCTGGGATTGTAGGGGCATGGCACGAATATTTACTAGTACTAGTGCCAGCGATTTGCGTTTTTCTTCACTTAATTCTTATGCCAGTCCTCTGAGGGAATACTGTTACCTCCATTTTAATAAAGAGGAAACCTAGGTTCAGAGAAGGCAATTAACTTGGCTTGAGAGATGAAGTCAAAACTTGAACCCAAATATATCTGACTCCAAAATCCATGCTTTTTTCGTTATACATCACTGTTTCTTCTGTACCTGTAGTCTTCAAAACCTTTTTACAGCATACCCCCTAACAGAAATTGGAAAAAAACATGTACTTCTATCATTAAAGAAGCCTCCCACAAAACTGTTATTTTGCATTATCCGTTTATTTGCCACCCTGGAAGTTTTTACACTTAGGGCAGTGAGCCAGAGTTAGATTAGGGTAGGGGAATGATATGCCTTTCTTTTGTAAAATTGCCAAAGGGCTGTTGTGAGGGGGAGTGGGGAAGGAGACCACACCAAAGCTTCCACCTCTGCACATCCCCAGGTGGGTCAGGTTGGCAGAGGGGTACCTGTGGGGGCTGAGGATCTGCCTTAACAGGCTTACGAAGGCAGACTCCAGTTGGCTACACCATACACCCTCCTCTCCATTCAGAAGATAGTGCTGACAGTTTTGCCTTGAGATATTCTCTCTTCTCAAACACAAATTAAATATATACCTCTCTCTAATTTAAATAGGAAAACACTAAAATCCAAATTGCAAGATTTTAAATACAATAGGAAGATCCAGAATTGCAAGACTGCTTTACTTAAGCCTAATCCATTCCTAGAGGAGGGAATTGAAGCACATCTTTAGGAGAGATAAACATTCTGTTAAAACAGTGGTAAAATCCCACACCCTAAGGAAATAGGAATGACAAGACAGCCTCCTTGATTTGAGTTAAGAAATAAGGCCTCTAGCTTTTCAGAATTACAAGTCAGAAGATGAGACTGAACTGCTCTAAGACTTAAGGGAAGACATAAATATAAAAGCAAAAAAGTCACATAAACCCACAAAATGACCCAGGACTTAGATTTTTAAAAAAAAATCCTCAGGGGCTGGCCCCATGGCCTGGTGGTTAAGTTCATCACACTCCACTTTGGTGGCCCGGGTTCAGGCGCCAGGCGCAGACCTACACCACTTGTCGGCAGCCATGCTGTGGCTGTGACCCACATACAAAATAGAGGAAGATTGGTATAGATGTTGGCTTAGGGCAAATCTTCCTCAGCAAAAAAAATCCTTAAATTTCCTGCTCTCCAGCTTTTTTTCTAACATCTCTACATATCACTAATCTTCTCTTGACATGAAGGACATAATGCTGCGAAGGAGACCATCCTGCTTCCCACATTTCTGTGAAGATGCCATTCCTGAATCCTGAAATGCTTCCAGGTCACAAGTACATAAATACTTCATCTTAAAACACTCAGCATGCATTTTAGCCTGGGACTTACAGAATATACCAGCGGTCATAAATCAGGTCCATCCTGTCTGTCTGATCCACTCAGCTTTGTTGATGTTTTTCATGTGACATACAGATCATTCCCACAGGTTTTCCAATGTGGAAAACACTGGTCTTCAGGACCTTGTGACCCCTACACCACTTTTGGCTGTATGTAGATGTGGGTGTACTATAAGAAGATTATACTTAACACTGAATTTGATGTGTTCCCTATAATAGGCATTTCATAAATATTTACTGTTTGGTTCAGCTCTCCCAAATATATGTGCATTCATTAAGAACACTGACAGAGCTTTTTAAATAAACTGATTAGTTAAGAGAATTTAAAATACTGCCACTAAGTGAAGTAAGTCAGAGAAAGACAAATACTGTATGATCTCACTTATATGTGGAATCTAAAAAACCTGGATTCATAGATGTAGAGAACAGATTGGTGGTTCCCAGAGGCAGAGGTTGGGGGAGTGCAAATTGGAAGAAGGTGGTCAAAGGCACAAACTTCCAGTCATAAGATGAATCAGTCCTGGGGATGTGATGTGCAGCTTGGCAACTAAAGACAATACTGCATCGTGTATTTGAAAGCTGCTAAAAGAGTAGATCTTAAAAGTTCTCATCACAAGAAAAAAAATTTGGTAACCATGTGAGGTGATGGATGCTAACTAAAGTTATTGTGGAGATCATTTTGCAATATACATATATCAAATCATCATATTGTACACCTAAAATTCATGCAAGGTTATATGTCAATTATATCTCAATAAAACTGGGAAAAAACACTTGCAAAGATAGAGGAGCATAGTAAAAGTCTGAAATAACACTACAGCTTTATATGTAAGGTTGAAGCAAGTGACCTACCATTTAAGGTATTTCTCCGGCGTGAGCATCCGCTTGCCCTAGGGAAGGCATCTGAGGAGGTCTCCTTCCTGTGTTAGGGGGGCATCTGCAACACAGTGGTTACTCTTCTAGAAGAGTCACTTGTTGTAAAGCGTGGAGCTTTGGAGCAGCAGACTGAGCATTACTTGCCAGTTTTTCTTTGTGTACAGTAGATGACCATACCCTCCCCTCTTCCAAGAAATAACGATTGCACGCAGAACTTTAAACTTAGCAGCACCAAACTCTTAACAATTGAGTTGACATACTCTGACACTATTTCCACCCTGCACACTTTTAAAGAACATTTCCTACATCTGTCTAGTGAGAACGAACATTGGCCTCATGGAAAAGTCCATAACAAGTGAGTTTCTGACAGGGCTTAACCTCTTTTTCATTTTCCAAATCTATTTTGTCGGGTTAGCTCACAGAAAAAGAAGGCCCACCAAAGAACTTAGTCTAAGCCCCACTGCTTTCATCCATCTGGCCAAACTCCAGAAATGTCTGACTTGTGATGAAGAACATGGAGACTCCTCCCAACACACCTGACCTTTTGAATTGGTCTTTGCATTTTTCATTTCCTCGAGATCCACACCACCCTGCCCTGAGGACCTAACCTTGCTGGGGCGTGGACTTGGTTCTTTGCCTTGGTGCTTTCTGCCCTTCTTTAAGCTTCAGCTTCACATGAAGCTTCAGATAGCTAATTGGAGTCAAACTTTACAAAGGTTTGTTTACAAGGAGAGAAAGAAACTGCTTTATTATAAAGTATGGAATTATTTCTTCCCATAGAAGATGCTGAGATGCACAGTTTTTCTCAGCACCACTTCAACAGCCCATTAAGAGCTGTGTTTTCTGTTGCCCCAGTTCCCTTTGATTTGTCCATAGAGGGTGGGTGTGGCTTTGCCTATAGTTGTCGCTTACTTATCTGCCAGAAAATCATCAAACCCCAGATTTACCAACAACCTTCCAAAGGCTGTTCCATTTCTCTAGGGAGCCAGTTATAGTTTGTCTTTTTTTGAAAGAGAATTTCATGTTTAGGCTGGAATTTTTTTGGAGGGTCGCGGGAGTAGAACAGAACTCCAGAGGAGAAGGAGAAAGAAGTATTGCCCAGAAGCTGGCCTTTCCTTGCAGCTTCCTATTTATTCAGCCTTTGTTTTTGTGAGTCCTTGCACAAACAGACTGAATACCTGGATTATGCCCTCATCTGGACTCGAATACACATACATTACATACCCTTTTCTCACTAATCAGCCTGACACATTCCTTTGTGGGTAAATGGTTCCAAAACAAACAGTGTCAGTGCACCTAATTAGCAGCGTTGTGGGCTGTGCTTGGCAGTCCTGTGACATCCTGTTCAACAACAGAGAACAGCAGCCTTGGCTAGCTGTGCTTAGGGAGGGAACAGCTTCTCCCAATGCATATACACTCTTTTAATGATATTTCCTTTCTGTGGCTTTTCTTGGAAAGCAGCCGCTCAGTGAGTATTGGAATGAGGTATGGGATCCTCAAAACAGCTGGAGGAAATTTGGAGTCCTCTTCATAGGTACTTGTGCTGAGGAACCATTAGTTTCCATCTGCTCATTGTTCTTTTCTCTCTCCAGTATTAAAGAGGGGCCTACTGAGGAACTTTCCCATGGTCCTCTAACGCAGCTGGTGGAGGACAAGACTCCTGCCTGTGTTCTAGAATCATAAACTGACAGAGATAGAAGGGACTGTGGAGACCATTTCGACATTTTGGGGTAGAAAAGCTGAAGCCCAGCAAGCTCACAGATTTTTTGAGTGGCAGAAGCAGGGTAGTGATTTGCCAAGATGGAGTTCTGTTCTTCTTAAGCTGTGTGACTGCCTGCTCTTAAATGTATTTATTGTGTCAATGAAGGTTCTTTTTGATAAAAACTTGAGCACAATGCTAGTTTTTTTTGGCTTTTAAACTTTGGTCAAAGAGTAACTTGGTAAATAACATTTCACCTTGGCCTGGTGGCTCCTATATTCACATGTCAAAATGTTTCAGAATGTCTGCTAACACAGACAAGACTTTTGTGAAACCCTCAGAGCTGACCTGACCCTTTATACCATTAAGTCACTTGATAAATACGGTGCATTTATAAACACAACCCTAGCTGGTGAGGCCGCCATTGTTTTTTGAAGCCATTTGTTCACTTGAATAGATGGCTGTCGTCTCCACCTAGACAAATTTCTTACTAGGCTTCTAGTTAGGTGTCTGGTTAGTACTGTGTTAATCATTTTATCTCTAAGCAGTTCAGACACTTAATTTTTTGTTTTTTTAATAGGGAAATGTTTATCATTGTTTAACTATATTTTAATTTTCTAACTAAAAATTTAATTGACGTTCATTATAGAAAAGTTGAAAAGTACACGAAAGAAAAAATTCTCCATACATATGTATGCATATATATTTTTTAATAAAATTGAGGTCGTATTGAATACATAATTTTATATCCAGCTTTTTTATCACATCATATCAGAACCAAGAAAATATCACATTTAATCTATTAACTTTTATTGGTGGATACTTTTACAGGGAACAGTTTTAATTGGCTCTAAAACCATTAAGATCCATTTAATAAGTAGAGGCAGGCTGGTCCACAGAAAGATCTCTGGGCTAGGAATACAGAAGTCTAGATGTCATTCCTAACTCTGCCACTAATTTGTTATGTGACACTTGACAAGCCACCTCTCTTAGGATTTGCCCACCAGGCAGATGGCACTGTTTTAAGCTCTTACTGACAAAGAAGTAAGAGCTTTACTTCAGATCCATTGCTTAGCATTTTGTATTATTCTATTTGATAGTTTGTCATGATATTTTCAGTGAAGTTGACTGATTTTGATACAATTTACCCAAAGGAGTCAAGATATAAATTCAAATTATGATTCAGTCCACCATTTTGAAATAATGTCAGATGCATGAGGAAATGAACTTTTTCTATTTTGTTCACTGCTCCATCCTCTGCGTCTAGAGCAGCACCTAGTAAATGCTCAATAAATAAGTCATGAATGAACAAGAAGTTCACTTTTAGTTTTTCAAATCTGTACTTATTAACATATTTTCTCTTATTTTAAATAGCTTTTAAACTAATTTCAGGGAAATTATCTACTTAAATGTAGACATTACCAAGATTTGTGGCTTTACTGAGTGATAGCTAACATTCTATCATGTTAGGGACAGACGTGTTTAACTGCCTAATGGTGACCATGATGTCAGGAATTTGAGCTTTGCTAAGCTACTCAGATAATTTAATTTTCAAAACATCTTTTAGGTCATTTTTTAGCGTGTGCTTTTTCTTTCCCCGTGGAACTGTAAATAAGTAACCTGAATACACAATAGGGAAGAGAAAGAGTATTTACCTTTCCATACAAAAAATGTTGACTTTTAAGACTGAACAGCATGTTCTGAAATGAACTGTTTTATGCTTTAGAATTACAAAAGGTACAATAGCATCTTGTGGTTTTGTCAGTATACATTTTTGATATTTTGAGACTTTTTCATCCAACTAATTATAGGAGTACAGACAGTAATATCTTGTTCAAGTTGTCTTTAAACATCCTTTTTGTTTTTATTTCAGTGTCTAATGTACATTATCATATCTTTATTAAACCCCTTCAGTATTCCGAATATTAAACCACTCAATGCTGCATCAGGAACATCTACATATGCTATCTATAGCTGCCATTAGTAATCATTCTGTTCAGTCCTGAAGCTTTCAAAGCACTTAAAATAGAAACAAAGGCACAGTCCATAGATGTTCACGCTCTGTACAGAAGTTGCTATTTGAACTGAATTATATCAGAACATAGAACTTTTGTAGAGTCAGAGGAGAGCTTGTCAATCGTCTGCCCGTCACTCCCACCCCCTGCAACACATACCCCTTTCCCATCTCACCCCACCCCTGTGGAGGCTAGTATCCCCACCCAGCACCACACCCGTGGCTAGTGGGAGATTCAGGATGTTGAATTCCAGTGCAGAGGGTGAGAACTGTCTGCCTCACCCTCTTGTCATAACATTAGTCTGAAATTTGAGGGACCCACAAACCATCCTAGAAGGGCAAAAGACTACTACCTACTGTTAACTAGTCTCAATTACTTCTGGTGATGGTTGGGAAGGGTGCTCACAAAAAGTAATAGGAAGAATTTTGTAACCATTTGATGAGAAAACTGGGAAAGATAGCATTAAAAATGTAGTAATTCATGTGAAAAACAGAAATGGGGGAATTTCCTTTTATAAAACCAATAACATAATAGATTAACTTGCAAATAATGAACCAGTGGCTGATTTAAAGACTGCATTGAGGACATCGGAAGCCACCAACTTGAACTGGTTTAACTTTAACTGAGAGATCTGGTTTGGCCTTGAGAGTTGGGAGGTTGAAGTATCTTAAAACCATTCTTTAAGAGGAGAGTTAACACTTTTTTTCTAGAAAGAGAATCCTTAATGGTGGAGAGAAAGGAAATTTAAATTAAAAAATTTAGCTGGAAAGTAGCTTACATCAATGATTTGAAAGAAAAATTTCAGAATTGAGAATGAAAAGAAACAAGCAAACTTTCCTTGGCAGTGGGGAAGACGTGGGGGGCAGGGTGGAATGGGGGATAGTGGGGCCTGAGTTAACCTGAGAGGAGAGTGTGGTTTCCAGGTAATGCCTGAAAGAGGCACGAGGCCAGGGATTTGGAGACAGAAATGATGTGATGTCAAAGCAGCAAGCAAGAAAGATGACTTGCCCTTCCCCTGGCTTCCCTGAGAGGTACTTAAGGTACACTGTTTAAAAGAGAGAGACCTACTCAGGGGAACCTTAATACTTGGAAAGTACCTGAGAGCAGCACTTCACCCTTCTTCTCCCGCCTAACCCTACCCCTGAGTTTCTTACCTCAGTTTCTCTCCCTAACGGGTCTAGAGAGCTCACCTAGGCCACGCCCAGAGACTACGAAAGAGGAAAGGCTTAGTTATTAGTTAGCACAGCACGTGGCTCACCAGACCTAAGCTAAGGGCTCCACGGGCTTCCCCCGGTGAGTGGCTGTGGCGTTGCCGTTGAGAGTTTCCTTTGCTGACAGACTACCACCTCTAGCCTTTTCTACCCAATTCCTATCTTATGAATACACGTGGTGTTCAAAGAAATACGATTTTCAGTGACTTTCAAGTGTCTTCCATGTCTGTTTATTGCTTCTGGACATAGCATAACTACTTTTACTACTGTGATTATCAGTTCCATCCAGCTTTTACTAATATGCAGAGTGGAAACAAAAGTTCCAAGTAATGTTCTCACTGAAAACAGGGGCTGCTCCAACAGGTCTTGTTCACATCTTCTTCCCTCACTCAGTGTTCCTCTACACCAGGTTTTAAGCATGATTGTAGTATTTTCCAAAATAATACATGCTTGGTTCATGCAAAGTAGGATAATTTTACTTATTAAAAGTTTATACATTATTCAACAATTGAACCATGTTTCCTAATTGTATAAACATGTAAACAATCAGTCTATTAGTTTAACCTACCAAATTTGTACAATACCTTTATCACTATATAAAGATGAAAAAAAATCTTAGATGTTCAGAATGTCAAATATGTAAAGCCAGGATTAGTCCTTGACCACCTGAGATGTTTATACAGGTGCATCTCATTTTAAATAAATAAATAAAACTATAATATACATTTTTTTAATTAATGATTGATTATATACATTCCAAAATTTTTTTCACTTAACATAAAGATGTCACCCCATAAATTTTCCTAATATATTCAGTACAGTACTTGACCTCTAACGTTGTTTACCTGAAAGGAGACTGTTTTCTACCAGATATAAAAATGTATTAAAAAATACACAGTATAGTGCTGGCATAGGAACAGACGATGGAACACGATTTCAGAAGGTACAGAAATAGACCCAAGTCATATGGGAATTTAGTACATGATAAAGGTGGCACGCAAATTAGTGCAACAAAAGATGGGTCATTCTACAAAAGGAATTGGGAAGGAGACAGCCATTTGGAGAAAGGAAAATAATGCTGGATTTTACCATCCTCCGTACCTCAAGATAAATTCCAGATGGGTTAAGTATTTTAATGGAAAAAATAAACCCATAAAGCACTAGAAGAAAAGATGGGTGAATATTTATATAATCTTAAAGTGGGGAAGGTCTCTCTAAGCTTGACACAAACCCAGAAGCCATGGAAGCAAAATGCCTTTAAATACATTAAAAATGTTAAATGCTTACAATTCTATAGATAAAGGCAAATAAATGTAAACAGGAACTTGGAGAAATAGTTTCAACATGTGACAAAGTATTAATTTCCTGAATGTAAAAAATCTATAAAAGTCATTAGAAAATGGGCAAAGGACATGAACCAATTTACTGAAAAATATGCAGATGTTTTTACATGAACAATAAATACATGAACAACTCCATATTACTCGTAATTAAAGAAAGCAAAATAAATTGAGGTTCTTAAATATCACCTATGAGAAAATATGAACAGATATGAAGTATAAAACCCTATATAAAAACAATTGTTAATATCACTTCCTATTAGTTTAGATTTTTGTTCTAAATATTTACAACAGCCCTGCTGTCTTTGGAAATGATTGGCCTAGAGCACTGGTTTTCAAGCTTTTATATTCATCAGAATTCTCTGAAGGCTTTGTTAAAACATAGATTGGCAGGCCTTACTCTAGAGTTTACGATTCAGTAAGTCTGGAGTGGGACCCAATCCTTTGCGTTTCTAACAAATTCTCTGGTGACACTGGTTCGGCTGGTCCAGGGACCACACTTTGAAAACCACTGGCCTGGAACACATTGAGTATTAGAAAATTATGTAATACCATCTTGTTAAGAGAGTTGCATTGGTGAAGGAGATAATTAGGGGAACAGTCTAAAATAATGACAAACATTTTGGGTCTTTTATTTGAATGCCTTTCTCCTTCTAAATTTATATCACTAACTTATTTGTAAGCAACTAATCATGCTGTTCATAAACTACATATGGTTTACCTTCTGAACTTTTCTGCATTTTTCTAATGTACCCATGCTTGAAAATTTCTTTTATTTTGGCTGTATTAAGTGTCTTAGTACTTAAGGAACTAAAGTGTAGTATGTTAAATAGAAGTAAGTCCCATTCAGAGTCTTAGATACATACCATCCTCATAATATTTCTTTTAAAGAGGCTTACTTCAAAAACTTGACAGTTACATTTCTCAGTTTTACATGAAAAAGATAGACTGGTGAATCAGTGGGAGTCCATATATAAGCCAAGACTATTTTTTTTTTTATCCGCATTAGCCTAATAATATTCTTAATATTCACTGCCTTTGTCTTAGATGTAGCAAGACATTTCTAAACATTTCATGGGCTCTTAGGTGTTTTCAACTACTTTAGAAATTTTTACAGAAAGCCATTGCTCTTATTTATGGTTCTCTAATGTCTACAATCATAACATATTCTTGCTTTTTCCAGAAATCGTAGAAAATTTTTAAATCCTCCTGCAGTTTCTTTACTTTCTCTATTATTAAACAAGATTTTCCTAAAGTAATCCCAAGAAGAGATGGACATTTGTTTGTTGAACTATATTATGAATTATATTAAGAATTATATTAAATGCCAGGTGAACAATAAAAAAAAAAACTTACAAGTATCAGAAATATCAGTTTTTCCCTATCCCTAAAAAACTGTTTCATTCAGGTCAAATCTATTACAATTTTATATATGTACATACAGTATTACTGAGAAGTTCTGTCACCATCCACAGATTAGCAAGAAGCGTTTATTAAACATTTGCACTATAGCGGTGAGTTACTGTCCCCGGTAGGATAGCAAAATTAACAAGTGAATTAATTAACCCTTGTTTACATTCTATTTCAAAGCCAAGATTTTAAGTAAAGCTTTTGTCAAAGGTATTAGCTGGGCCTTGTTCACAAACTCAGAGTGTAGTAAGACTTGTGAAAGCCAAATAACCTTGTGGGCTGCAATCAGGAAAAACCCTTCCTTAATTAATGCTGGGGATTAAAAGGTAAATAAAAAGATCGTTGCAGGGCATTCCAATTGTTCTTCCTAGATTTGGGTCTTAGCAGGTATTTGGGGATGTGTTGAATAACGTACCAGGACCATGAGGCTAGGACCAGGGGAAGGAGGCCAGATTTCAAGTCAGAAGATGGGAGTCAAGTCCAGAGCTGATCACCCACTTACTAGTTCTGGGACTAAATAAGCACCAGTTATTTTATTATTTCATTTCATTTCATTTTATTTATTTACTGACTAACATTAAAAATGGAAAAACAAATAGTACCTAGCTCTGAGAGTTATTATAAGGATAATTTATGTAAAAACAGGCAAAGGGCCATACTGATGTTGCCTGATTTAAATGTCTAATATTGATCTTACTGTATTTGCATTTACTGTTCAGAACTATTGGAATAGCTTTACAAACTAGCGTATACATGCCTAAATCTGCCAGACATTTGGCCAAAGGAGCTGGATCCTTTCCAGTCTCATACAATTCCAGTCAAACCATATGGACGCCTTTCTAGCCACCCACACCTCCCTATCCCCAGCCAAATAAAGAAAAAGAAATCACAATGAACAATCCCAAATGTGACAGGCCCAAATGTGGTCCATTCCTCATCTGCAAAGAGCCCGATGGTTCTGTAATCTAACGTTTCCAGACCCTTTGCTCTTCTCCTCCGCATCCCACCTGCTCTCCTGAGCAGAATAGAGGAGATCTGGAGAGGGGTTCTCTGGCAGTCATGGCACAAGGCTGACTGGAGGTGGTGCTCCAGGCGGCGGCTATGAAACCTGGACTCTCCTCAGCCAGCAGCACCAACCACAATCATTTCCTACTGAAATTGTGTGCTAACATCTCTTTAATTTAACCCTCCTGTTTCCCACAAAAGAATGAATGTTAGATTGCAGCATTTGTTTCAATCATGTTTAATTCATTTTACCTCAGCGTGTTCAGTAACGTGTTCTGTGTATTCTTGTAAACAGCACTCATAGGGGTGTAGGTACATACATAGCACACGTGCAAGCATGTGTAATATTGCTGATTTCCCGTCTAAGCAAATGGTAAGTTGTTTGCTAATATCCGTTTAGTTACACAATAACAGAAGAAAACACCAATCTAAAACATGAAAACAGGGGCCAGCCCCGTGGCTTAGCGGTTAAGTGCGTGCGCTCTGCTGCTGGCAGCCCGGGGTTCGGATCCCGGGCGCGCACCGACCCACCGCTTCTCCCGCCATGCTGAGGCCACGTCCCACATACAGCAACTAGAAGGATGTGCAACTATGACATACAGCTATCTACTGGGGCTTTGGGGGAAAAGAATAAATAAATAAAATTATTAAAACATGAAAACAATCAGGCCGCAACAACTCCTCCCTTAGCTGAAAATCGTCGTCTTGGTTTCTTGGAAAAACCAATAATAGCTAGTGGGCCTATGGGGCACTTGACATAGTAGCCACGCAGCAAACGGCTCTCGCGTGATTGGTAACATGCACTTATTTCCGCACCCACCCTGTTCATTGTGGGCTCTGCAGAGTGGAATCACCAAAGTTCTGCCCTGCTCTGTGGGTCTGTCCTTTCGCTTGTCAGAGATCCAACCAAATTCAAGCCTGAATTTCAATCCTAGTGAAGTATCTGAGGTCATCGCCTGAGCCAAAAATAAAAATGCAGCGGGAGAAGAACCCAACATGAACAGAGCAGAAGCATTTCAGTGACCTCAACTTGGGGCAGGGGCCTTTAGCAGCTTCCTGTGATCTCCCTGTGTGCAGCTAGAATCTGGAAGGGCGCAGACAAAGCCATCGAGCCTGTCTGGAATTGGTCTCACATCATCGGCATTCCAGAACAGGCTACTGTCTGCAGCCAGGAATTCTTGTTTCTTTGCCATAATATTTGAAAAGCAAACCTTTTTCCCTACATATATTTAGTTCTGTTAGTTTGTAGCAGACTAGTTTTCTTGGTTTTGATAGCTGTAATAAGAACTAATTGTGTCTGTCCAAACTCTTGGCAATTAACTATTAGATTTCTAAGTTATGACCTCTCCTTCACTTGCCGTAGGTCAGTAAGCTAATTTTTAGGTCCAAGACTGTTCATAAAACACATAGTCTCATTCTATGGTACCTTTACTAAGATAGAATGAGATATGCGTTGCCCCCAAATGGTGGAGATGTTCCCCTGCCCTGACCCCAAGGAAGGGGCCCAGTTTGCCAGGGCACACATGGATAATTAAGGGCACTGCCCCCTAGAGTGTCTGCAGAAGCAGAACTTGAGTTCTTCCTTCCTTGTCCCACATTCTACTGTGCATCCAGTGCTGATATGCACCTGTGGCTGTGCCAATGATGAAAACACAGAAATCCTTCCATACAGGGTAGTAAATGACTGCTGCCTCTAGCCAGCCCCTACCCCCAAAAAACAAAACACCCAGAACGTTTAACAATTCTAGTTTTCTTCTTGGGGAGAGGGGATGCTGGTAAGGATTGGGAGAAGGCTTAGAAAGGAATCTTTAATGTTTAATTGAAATTTTATGATATAGAGGGAGGATCAGCTCCTTTTGGCCAGATTTCTGATAATAAGAGCTGTATATACTAGTTCATATAAGCTATTTCATAGCTTGATTAATCAATGCAAATCAATGCAAATAAAATGTAAAGTAATGCTCTCCACTTTAAGGCTCATCTCATTCGGTCCCAGCTTGTCAGTCTGAGACTTTCCAAAGAGGGGCCAGCAAGGCTACATTCCCACTCATTCATCCACAGACCTTGGGGCAAGAAAATTTGCAAAGAAGAGGATAAAATCCAGAGTAGCCTTTTTCCCCCTGCACAAAATCTGCAAGTTGTAAGGAACTTTAGATACCATCTAATCCAACCTTCTCTTTTACCTCTGTGGAGAGCAAGGTTCAGAGATGAAGTAACTTAGCCAAGACCCCAGTGATACTAGAGCCAACCCGGACTAAGAACTCAGGGTTCCTCACTCTAGGTAAGCTCTCCCCTCTGCAGTAAGTGGCCTCACTGATATTTTACTGGTCTCCTTTTCATTGCAGCAGTTGCTTAAATCTAATTGCTTCACAGTTTAGTAAAAGCGATTTATTTTATGGAGCAAATACAAACAATTTTGGTTTTGAGTCACAAGAGGGCCTAGATAGGGTATGAAGAGGCAAAGAACAGAGAAACAGAGAAAAAGCCCAGAGGTTCTTGGCCAAGGAGCAAATAAATGCAACTGAGGGCCAACCATCAAGATGGCTTTTGGGGACGACTGAAGAGTGGGAGTGAGTTGATAGAAAGTTAAGGCTTACTAAGCATTGCACAGATTGAGTCATGTGCATTGACTTCTTAAATGATGTTCTAAATTAACTTTAGAAGCCACAGGACAGTCAGTGCTAGTGAGTTTCAGCTATTTTAATCAAATTGTGTATTAAAAATATATATCTGTGAAAATGATATGCATAAGTACACTATGCTAGACCTTATTGCTTGGTATAAGCCAGAAGGTGACACTTGCAAATCCGACCTGGAGAGGGCGCTATTTAAGTGCTCCCTGGGTTCCCCTTTATGATGCCTTCTCCAGATAGACAGGTCAATGGTTCTCAGCTGGGAAGATCTCCCTGCCCACCTCCCAGGGGACATTTGGACATTTGGCAATATCTGGAGATATTGTTGGTTGTCACAACTTGGGGGGCCGGGGAGGTTGCTACTACCATCTAGTGGGTAGAGGACAGGGATGCTGCCAAACATCCTACAGTGCACAGGACAACCCGCTACAACAAAGAACTATCTGGCTCAAAATGTCGATAGTGCCGAGGTTGAGATCCCTGGATTAAGTGAAGCAATGGATGTTTTCAGGAAAAACCCAATGGATGGCTTTGGTCAATAACAAATACATCTCCATGCAGTTGCATTCTCGATGACACCAGGCAGGAGGACATGCAGTCTTTGTTCTCTGTGGTGTACAGCAACAACCAAAAAGCCATGAGCTGCTAATTGCTGGGCCTGGGTGACTGACTCAGAAATGAAGATGCTGGCTGTCATTTGATTCATCACTCAGGAACACCGAAGGGACACCCCTGTTTCATTACGTGGTGCAGTGTTCTGCACAGAGGATTACACCGGTAGATTTGCCTTATATAAAAGACATCTTCCTGAGAAGTTGTGTTTGTTAAATCATATTTTAAATATAGTCAGAAAATTCAGCAAACTCTAAGGAGCCAGTGAATCTTTTTAAAGTGAAAGGTCCTTTTTAATAAAGTCCTATTCTCAAAAAGGAGCATACCTATATATTGCATTTTTTAATGTAAATACTTTCTTTTTACTGCACATTACATTTTTATTACAGAGCTCCATAACTTTTATGTAGGAAACAATTTCTCTTCCTGCTTTTCCTTTAAAGAAAAAACCAGGGGGAAAATTAACAATAGATTCTCTGAATTTGGTAAGGTCATTGATCAGTCTATCCATTACACAAGTTCAAAAGATGCCTGCTGGGTTACGAATTATTAGAATATAGGACTTGCTTCTATTTTTAAATCATTAATTTTTTATCTCAGAGTTTTTTCAGTTGCTGACCTTTGGCTGGAAAGAACAGGTGTCCTCAGTCCCTCCTTCACCCCATGGGTGATTGTTGCACCAGAAATATCCGATAAGACTCAACCTCCTCACTCACCTGGGGAGACTGGTATCAGCAGAGATAAGGGAGTGGTCCTGAAGGAAGCCAGTGGTTTTCTGCTTATCAGCCACTGCCCAGGGCAACATCCCTGGCTGTATAAATCACTGACTAACTCAGCAGGGCAAAGCGGGCAAGAAGGAGGAAATTTATTTGATAAAGCCACGTGTCACCTTAGTGATAGGAGGTTACAGAGGTGTGACCCAGCTGGGACAAAGCCACTGCCACTGGGGAGCCAGCTCAGAGAGGCACTAGGAGACCTGGGTCTGACCTTCATCCCCACTGGAAGGAGGAGCTGAGGGCATGGGGATCTTACAGATGCCCTACCATGTCGACTACCCTGGCCAGTGTAGCTCCAGTGTCAAGAAGGCAGGTACTGGAGCCCCCGTGAGAGATGGTGTCATGCTCACCTGCTCTTTAGAGCACTTTCCCTGCACGAAGGCATGAGCTGCTCCCACTCAGACGACCACACCACAGTAAGAGCCTTGGCGAGGCTGCCTGGAGTCCGGGGTTCTAGTCACAACCCTGTCTTTAACTCACTGTGTCCTCAGGAGGCAATCACTAGCCCTCTCAGCACCTTAGTTTTCTTATCTGTGAAGTGAGGGGGTTGATCAAGATGTCCTCCGGGTCACCGTGGTGGCATAGGTGAAATCAGGCTGAAGTGAAGATTTGGAGAAAGGCAGCAGGCAGCTGCTTACACTGGAAGGAGCAGTCTTAGCTGTATTACTAAGCACTTAGTGTGTGCCAGGAACTGTGCTAAATGCTTTATCCATTATCTCATTTGAGCCTCACAACACCTTTGTGAGGTGCATGTTAATGGAAACTCCACTTAACAGATAAGGCAATTGAAGCTCAGAGAGGTGAAGTAACTTGCTCAAGGCCCTTGTCTTAGTGTGCTCAGGCTGTCATACAAAATACCACAGACTGGGGGCTTAGACAGCAAGTGTCTATTTCTTATAGTTCTGGAGGCTGGAAATCCCAGACTGGGGTCCAGCAGGGCTTTGGTCCTGGGAAGTGCTCTCTTCCTGGCTCAAAGACAGCCGCCTTCTTGCTGCAGTTTTTACACAGCCTTTCTTTCCTCTGAGTACATGCAGTGGGAGAGAAAGAGAGGAGCTCTCTGTCGTCTCTTCTGATAAGGACACTAAACCTATCAGATCAGGGCCAACCCTTGTGACCTCCTTTAACCTCAATTACTTCCTAAAGACCCTATCTCCAAATATAGTGAAATTGGGGGTTAAGCCTTCAACAGAAGAATCTAGGGGGGGACACAATTCAGTCCATAGCAGTCATACAGCCAGAACGTGATTTGAAAGTGGGATCTGAAGTCAGGTCATCTCACTGCCTGCTGTTCTAACCACGGCTACGCCACCCTTGGCCCAGGGAACTGAGCTGGGCATAGACTGCTGGGTGCAGTGAAGCCTCTGTCTTTCGGTCTCTCTGCTGGTAGATATAGTCCCTTCCCCAGTGTCTCTCCCTCCAATTCAGGGCCTTCTCTCCTGGGTATGAGGCTGCGTGGGAAGATCCTCCTTTGACCAAACTTTCTGAATCTTGAATGGTGCCTGGGGTGAGGCAGTGGTAGGCTAGGGAATGGTGCCCCAAAAACTATCCTACGCCCAGGACTGAAACTCAAGATATTATAGGAAAAGCAAAAGAAGCATAAGGCTGAGCCCCAAGGACTGGTTCCTTCGTAGCCATCTTTGAACCTGGTCCAGTGCTGGACCTCCATGGATCTTGCTAGTTGAAACAAAATTATGCAGGCCCAATTCCCTGGGCTCCTGGGATGAGGTAATAGTCGCTTGTCACTCATGTATGGAAGGACGAGAACTTAATCCACATTGGAAGCCACCCACTGGAGCAGCTACAGCTGTGCTTGTCAGTTACTTGTTATTAAAGACTTTGCAGTAAAAACAAGCCATTTAGACTCCTGTACAGGCTTCCAGCAAGCCACACAACAAACTAGTCACTCATCTGGAATGTCTCCTCTCTATAAATTACACGATCTGTGTGTTGTTTTAAAAATATACTTTCTTCCCCACTCTCTCATGCTTGTCTGTTCCCACGTGGGTTATAAAGATAGACTTATAAAGGTGGGGAGTTTTCCTAATTTTTAAGAAACTCAAAAGAACAAGAAACCACAGGATATCATTCAGAAAATGAAAATGTGTCATTTTACCTTTCCAAACAGTCAGTTAAAGGCAAAGAGTAACAGAGAAGCACTTAGCTCCTGTTAGCTCAAGTGGAAAGCTGCGTTTCCACAGCGGTTAGCGCTGGGCTTGTCACCAGCGCTCCCAGTGTTTTCTGCTGGCAGGGCGCTGCCCTCCCACTTCCTGTCGCCTCACCCTGGACTTACCACCCACACTTCTTTCTCAGTAGAGAGGAAACAGAGCTTCTAGAGCTCCGTCCGTCCGTCGTCACCATGACCAGAGCTGCTCAGTGGCTGCTGGCTCCCTTCCCCCGTAAGTTATAAGTCTCTCCTCAGCTAGTGCTAATCAGAAAAAAATGTTTTCAAGTGAAATTCAACCTTGAGCACTTTAGAAAAGGGAAGAGCCCATTTCTATGAGTCATTTCTCTTTGCAGTGGCAGGACTGTCTGGAATAAAATGTCGTGCCCCTAGCTGCACAGAGGCCACTGGACAGCAGGCTTTTGTCTTGTTCATTTCAACCTTGCTTATCATGTCCGTGGTTGGCTTTTGCAGGTGTGAAAGCTGTGGAGCCGTTTTCCATTCTGAATGCAAAGAAAAGTCTGTCCCCTGCCCGAGGTGTGTCCGCCGAGAGCTGCAGAAGAAGCAGAAGTCTTTCTGGCGGAGGCTGAATATGGATGAGAGCCTGGAGGAGGCTTGCAACATGTTTGAGCTGTCCTACCAGAACACCTGACTCAGCAGGAGCCCGAGGCCAGGGACTGACCTCTGGATGACCCGTCAGCCCCAGTGGCTCCCTAACAAGCCAGTTAGACCCCTTTGGGAGAAGAGTTATGTCTCATCTTTAGCTAGATATAGACATACATTTATATGTACACACATGCATACCTATACGTCCTGTGCGTATGTTCTGTAGAAAGTCGTTGTCTAAAAGGTCCATGCAGCCTCTGTGGCTCAAACAGTTACCAATAGCTGAATTATACTTAGCCATGAATTTCAGCTGCTTGCTCCCTAGCAAAATGTGGTTTACACACAAAGCTTTATAGTTTAGACTTTTTTTTGGCTCTCGGGGGCTATTTTATTAAACAGGACCCAGGAGAAAACATGTCCTGCAGAACAGCAGCGCTTCAGGTTATTTTGTGTTATTTATTTTTAGCCTTCACAGAGGATGAGGTACCTGAGACAAGCGCCCATCATCATCTGTTTCATAAGAAAATCTTCACAACATAGGAATGCCTCCTGGACCCTTCCCTGGGTCTCTCCCCTCGGTTTCTTCTGCAGAGGTGGTTTCTGAGCCAAGCAGCTTGGGAATCAGCAACGCACGCACCCTTGGACAGGAAGCACGTGCCCTGATTTACCAGGAGAGCTGGTTCTGGTTTGCGAGTTCATCAAAGAAAGTTCCTCCTAAGAAAAGAAGAGAACTCAGTGACCAGTAACTACATGTCGGCGGCCTTTTTGTTGGTACAAAGCCCATCACCCACCCAAGGATGCGACGCTCCACCATATTGACAGGTTGCGAACATGGCTCTCTTAAGAGCTGTTTTCCAGGGGTTTCGTGGTGATATTTATGATTGTTTAATGGTCCTGGCCTGAGGAAATTTCCTAGCATTGTTTTTCAATGTTTGGGTTTGTAGACTGGTAGGCAGAGTATGTAGTGCATACATTCCAAGAGACAGTCTTCAATTTCTTTTCACAGAATCCTGTGTAGGCAATTCCTACTGATTCATTTTAAATGTTTTATTTCTCATTGTTCTTCATTGCACTTGCATTTTGACCTTTAATTTGTCATTTTAACCAGTTCTACTTTCATATTTTTTTAATTGTTTAAAAAATCAAAGTAACATGGAACTCCAAAATACCAACTTTAGAATATTAAGAAAATACCAAACTTACAAATATAATTAATGAATTAAACCTAATATTGTTTAAATATATATATACACACACATATATAATTGCCTCGTTAAAGTAAAAAAAAGAAGTGCTAAAATAATATCATAGGAATAAGAAATATAATGAATTGCTTCGCCCTCAGCAGGGTAATGTTGTCCCATGCAATCCCCTTTTAAGAGCCAGCATAGCAGCCGCTGTGATGGAAAGGGCAGGTGGGGTGAGGCTGGGATCATGGCTCCCATTCCTTCCACCTTATCTCTTCCCAGAACAGAAAAATAAGCTTATACTGAAGCAATTCTTAGTGGACTGTATGAGAAGATTCTGTGTGTTTCTACTGAGCAGATGCCTTCAATGCCTTCCTGGTTTAGTAGTTTCACTACTCTTAGGATGGAGAATCAGTGGCTCCCAAAGGACACGGTACATTTACCCCACTGCTCCTTGCCCCCACACTATGCTCCTCCAGATCCCAACTCATGATACTCCGTCCGTGTAGAGATATGATGTTTCAGACTTTTGTGCAGAAAGTTAGGCATAAGCATTTCACCTCTCAACTCACGCCGGTCCCTTTGACCACACATTTCAACTGAAGAGCTTGGCACCACAGACGCATTGATTTTCTGATTCGACAGGAGCTGTAACCAAGGCCTGACAGGCCCATTCATGAGACGCCTTACCGTGCCTTTACTCTTGGAAAACAGGTTGACTTTCCCCTACTCTTGTTACAGAGAACGTGTGCACTAAAGAAAAGGGGGGCAATCTTAAACAAGTGCTTGGCAAACAGGCAAACAGATTTGGTCATCTCTTCTTCCCTCCTCTCCTTCGTGAAATACAGTATTTATATTTTCCAGCCTTGGAGAAGAGAGAACAGGATCTTTCACGAGAGAATTACAGACCTGCTTATTATAAAACAGATGTGCTCCGATGGCAAAGTGCCTTTTCCCTCCGCCCCAGCTCCCAGTCACCAAAGCTTGCTCTGCCTTCCCTATAATTAATGTACCGTGATTCCAGCTCTCAGCAGCCACCCCAGCGCTCTGCACTGGAGGCTGACGTGCAGGGCCGTCTCCTCCCCTTCAGGCACGTTTGGTCTGTGTACAGAACTTCCTGCCCCAACTCCCAGGCACCCAGAGTCAGACCTGCCATGAGTCGGGGTGAAATTCTGGACCCTGTTCTAAAGGTCTTTGTTTCCACCAATGCCCAGTTAGAGGGCCCTGCTAACTATGAGCAGTCCCTGCTACCCAGAACCGGAACTGGACCCCAGCTGTGCTGTTTTCTCTCCTTTTTGTACATCCCTGACAGCCTGCTGGTGCTGGCCGCAGGCCTACACAACCTTCAGCACCACCACCAAAAGCTGATAGGACAGAGCAGAGCTGGCTTAGGAGTTGGGTCAGCCATGAGAATTCAAAATTGTTGTTTTCAGCCCAGAATGCCTTAGAGCACATGAACGCCCTTACTGTTTTCAACCCTAACAGATTACCTGGTACACTATTAGGTAATTGTTCCACTGCTTAGAAGCTGTCGAAACAAAAGCAAATCTGTGGATTACCACCTGCTTAAGACCAAGCTAATACCTGCTTTCCCTCATGTTCCGTTTTTCATCCCATATTAAATATCTTGCACATAAAGCACGTGAGAAAATGGCCAATTAATCTTCTAGAGCTGGCAGCCGACTCAGAGGACACTCTCTTCACTTGAAATGCCCATTCCCCGGTGTATCACTTAAGGAAATCCCTCCTAACAGTGCCAGAAACTCATTTGAGACAGTCCAACCCGGTGAAGTGTTGGCATCTAAGCCACAGTAGAGAAGCCAGTTCCTAAAATAGACCCCGGTCTGCACCACGGCAGGAAGGCCACAAAATACCTAAAAAGCAGTAGATGGGAATGGCAGCCATGTTCTTCCAGGGCTGCTTTCTCCCAAAGCTGGAAACCTCTTTATGTGAAAACCATGTAAAATCTCATCTTCCCCTTTGCTTCACCACCTCTCCAGGGGACTGCATGAGAGTCGTTTTCACGTCTGCAGCACTGAAGGCTAATCTTTTCAGGAGCTTTAATATTTGATTAGCCAAGAAGGTAATCGCTTTTTGATTCTCCTAGACTAGGCCTCCAACAAGAGAGAATATCACTAGTGCTTGGGATTTGTGGTTTCCAACCAGCGCAGTGGTATCCTTCAGTCTCCTGCAAAGGGCTGAGCCATGAAGTCCTTCCAGCTGCATTGAGAACCGAGCTGTTCTTGTGGCTCTAGCTGCCCAGGCAGCCTTTGCTAAGCTGGAGTGAGTCCCCTGGGATGTGGTCTGGCCTGTTTTTGTGTCTGCATATGGACACACTGAACGATACAGTGGATAGTTTCTTCCGTGCCTGTTCAAAAAGGCTTGGCTTCCAAACCTGTGGGCTTGTTCTCTACCCACTGGCCAGAAGAGGCCATGTGTAAATTACTGATCAGGGTGCCACACCAGACACTTTCTGCCAAGAGAGGCATTATCTGAGAAGCAGAGACACACTCTGCTCCTAGTTTAGGGTGAAGCCATGCTGCTGCTTGTAGGTTTGGGCAGAATTATTCATCTGCGCTGATCTGCCGCTGATTTGTTGAAATAACTGGATTCTGAAGTAAATCTTCAGCTCCTAACTCAAATGCTGCCTGGAGTCAACACAAAGGTTATATTATTTTATTTTTTACTTCTCCCAGTGAAGAGAGATGCATGCTCTTTCCCCTTATTTCTTGAGTTTTCTGTCTCACTCCTTTTCTTATTATAAGATAATGTGGAAAAGTACAGAATCTGGGGCAAGGCTGAAGGAAACGAGCACCTCGCGCCTGGCAAGCATGGAGTCAGTGGGAACACTGTCTGTTCTCTCCTTGGCCCTTGTTAACCACCTGAGTCCAGTAGAACTGGCTGCTCGAGGCCGAGCAGTGACGGGTGAGGGACCTGCTCGGTGGACCTAAAGACCGGTGTGGATTCCCATCACATGGGACACATGTGGACGGTCAAGTCCCCGTACCCCAGTCCTTGTTAAACTCCAGGTAGAAGTCACAGTGACCTAAGCACACCCTGTCAGGAGTCTCCTTCAAGATGGGTTCCAAATGATCCTGCTAGGTGGCACTGCCCTTGTACAGTGGCCTCCGAAGTGACAGAGGCTCTGTTAAACTCCAGTGAGGAGACAGCTGCTGTCTTGCTTTGCTTCCTCCCTGTGGAAAGAGAAGCTGTCTCGTTAGCAAGGTCTGGAGTGAAGCCAGTTGTTACCCAGGTAAAAGATGCAGATGCCCACAGTGACCCAGCACAGTGGAGGTTCCCTGCTACTGGCCGTAGAGCTGAAAACCAGTGTCTGTCCCTTCCCCTGGATCTTCCTTGCCCTTAGTCCTGAACCCTGGCCCAGATTCAGGCCTCATGGCTGGTAAACTGGCTAGTGGACAGCTGGGCCTGTGGCTCCTTCTCCTTATTGGCACCCCATTTGTTCTCTCCCCGTAGGAGTGCCTTACAGTGCTGCCTAGCACCGCTAGTCCAGTCTGTTGACCCACTTGGAGCCTGCAGCACCCTTTGCCTAAAGATGGATCACTTTGCTTCTTCCCTGCTGGCTGCTCTTTATACAGATGCACTTGAAGCCAGCACGCTCCACGTGCACGTCACACCCTCACCTTTGCCTAACCTGGTGCCTTAACCTCAAGAGTCAAAGGATTCCTGTTGGAGACACGTCATTCAGGTAGAAACATTGGCTTCTTGGCTCCATTACACTTTTACCAGGAAATACAAAAGATACAATTTTTTAACTTTGGTTTATGCCGTTTTTTAATCACTCTTTTCGTTGTTTGCTTGCTTGCTTTCATTATCCAAACTCAGGAATGTCATGATGTCACCAAGGCCAATGGATAGAGAAATGACATCAGTTATCCAGATCTGAATCTGTAAAGTCAGTGAATTTAGCCTTTCTTAGGTTAAAAAATTACACAAACACAAGAATCTTCTTTTCTTTTATGTATGAAGGTTTTCAGTTTATTTTGCCACCTGTTTTCCAAGTGGGGAGTGGGAAGCCTCTTGGATAAATTGTGATAAAAATGTTTCTGTGTGGCGTGGGCAGTCCACTGAGCTATTAAATTAGGCTTCCACTGCTGGAGGCCTAGGTTCTGAATGTGGTCACCTACCAGAATCTTAGTGAATAGCCAATAGCCTACTGTAGAAGATTTAAGAAAAAACATCTGTCTTTAAGGAATGGCAAAAGGAAGGAAATGCTTAGGTTGCAAAATAAGAGTATTGAACCTGGTGATATGGAAGACTTCTGCACAACTTGTTCTTTTGCTCCTGGGTCAGATCAGTGTCGTTTTCCCTTATTTCTGCTCGTGCAGTACAGAATTGACTAAAATCTGGGGTTTGGGCTATTATATCACTCTGTGTTGAGCTATTTGTAATAGCTAATGTGTTACCTTGTATTGTTTCTGTTTTCTAGATTTTATTGCCTTTTGTTTTGGCATAACTTATTTTTGTTTACATCATTTTTTACATATCAGTAACTGTAATAATATAAAATGAAGTTGTATTGTTGACAAGACCCCTAGTTTTTGTGGTCATCTGTCATATAATTTAAGTGCACCAGTTCCTAATGTATAAAGTTAGCTCTCCCTCAATAAACAACACAGAAAGTGCTTTCTCTTCTCGTAATGACTTCATTACAGTACTATTTTTGGAGGAGTGGTGAAAGCCCAAGATGAGCCTTGGATGTTAATTCAAAGTCAAGATTTGCACTTTATTGAAAGTGAGCTACTAGGACTTTAAAATATCTCTTAAGATTAATCTTACAGGTAGACTTTGGTGTTTTCCAAATTCATCAACCTACAGTATTCTCATCAGCTCTTCCTACGCTTGTGAAAAATGCAATATAACTTTTTTAAAGATGCAGATGTAGTGTTATGGGCCTTATTTGCTGGATCAGGGCATGATTTCTTTCAGTTCTGAGACACACCTGCCAAAGCTCATATGTGGAACGTCCTCCCCAGAGCTCTTCCCCAAACCTTTTGCCCTGGATCCATCTCACCACTGTGCTCTCCAAATTAGATGGACAAGTGGCAGGCGGTAGGCCACTAGGCAAGGGTGCTAGTCGTTCCTGAAGACCATATTTTGGGAACAGAGAAGGAGAAATAAAGATTCGGTGTTTCTGTGAGAGAGAGCAGCTCCTGGGAGTTGCAAAGGGGTTGGAAATACCTGCACTGTTTCCCTGGGCTGCCTTGGTCCTTCCAGCAGCAAGGCCATGAGGGGCAGCAGCTGTCCACTGGAACCTTTCAAAGCACCATTTACACTCACTTTCTCAAAGAAAGACGTTGAAGAGACTAGAAAAGGTGCTTCTGGTTAAACATTTACCCAAGGTGAACCCTGAGCCTCGCTCCCTAAGACACACCTAAACAAGTTCATGCCCAGCCTCTCCTCCTCCACCCTCCGGAAACCAGTTGGGGCTCACACCCATTCTGTTCAAGGAACAACTGGACTTCATCCTCACAAGAAACCTGCCATAATCCACAATGAAAAGAAACCAGTTAATGTTTCACTGAATCAAGCTGGACCCACGATGTAGTCAGACCCCAGATTCATCTGACTCACAGGACAAACTGGAATGGCTGGATAACTCCAGAAGTCTGGCATTATCAAGGAGAAGATGATACGCAAAGATGTTTCCAGTTGGGTGGAAAGAGACACCATTTTGTTCATCTCTCGCACCCTCAGGAGATGGTGACTAGAATCTCCCTTAACTGTTCCCCTGCCCTGTCCTTTGTTGATGGCTTTAATCGGTGGTTCCCACATTAGAAACACAAAAACAAAAGCAAGATGTCAGGACTCCGTCACAGACAACTGAACTGGAATCTCTCTGGATGGGACCTGAGTATCTGTGTTTCTTAAAACTCCCTGGGGGATTCCCATGCGTCCTGAGAGTTAAGAACCACCAGATCAAATGAAGCAAGTTGCCCTGAAATAAACATTTGCTTGGCACACGGTGGTCCACAGCAGGAATGATGTCAAAAGGATGCAGAGGGGCTGAACAGCCTTAGTGGCCCTCCCACTAACAGCTGCTTCCTCCCCTCTTCCCACAAACACAGCACTTAGGAACTTGTGTTCATGGACTGCGATCATCTCCATAAACCTTTTCTCTACACCCCTTCACTTTCGTCCAGGTGTGGTTAGCTTCTGCTTATCCAATATATGCCATTGCCAGACAGCCTGGTGAATGGAAGTGGCCTGGTCACAGCCACAGGTGACTAAGCTGGCTGACAAACCTGTCCTCTCTCTTCCGTTTGTTCATTCTTTCTGCTTATCCTGCAGTCATCCTCAAATGCATGCATGTGAGCATCCACTCCCAGCTCAGGCCCATCCAACGAACAGGAACCTCATCACTGTGGACACTGGTGTTTAAAATGGAAAATCACTAGGTGCTTCTTGCCCAGAAGGGCCTGGGAAATTCAGGAAATCTTGAGCTGTGTTCAGATTTGCCTTGTTCAGTAGAAGAACTAGACTTTGAAGTGAACCAGAGTAATTCCAAATCCAGGCACCTGTTGAAGTGATGATCTTCAGCATCCACTGCGAGTCGCCGGTAAGTGGAAACTCAGAACGACAAGACTTCTTACCCTCTCCTCCCTTTATGAAGTCAGTAACTTGAGTGACGACAGGCATTCTTCACTGATGGAGCACTTTTCCAAAGGATTCCGAGTCTCTTATGAAAGCTATGATCTCCTCCATGCCTACAATGCTTGCCACATGGGGAACCCCCACAGCAGCAATGACTTTATTCAGAATCACCATGGGAAGCTAGTAGTGCCAGGGGGCAGGAATGCAACTAGAAACTTGAACTTGAGTCTACCAGGGCCTCATCTGGGACTTGTTCTAAAGTAGTATCGTTAGAAACTACCTTTCTGACTGGAAAAAAAAATGTTTTAAATTTATTTTTATTAGTGTACTGTATTCTTATTGGAGCAGAGGATTCTACCCCACCCCCCATCCCAATGGTACGTAATACCCAGGAAGCCCAAGGCAAAACACACCCAGCAGAAAAATATAGTTTATTCGCTCATTTGCATCTATTCCTTCGTAGCTTGGGCAGACAAGTCCAGTAGGAAGGACAAATTGTTTCTGCAGCTAAGCATACAGCAATTCTGACGTGTGCAGTGACTCCCAGTTCACCTGGACAATAGGGAGATTCTTCACTCCTCCACCTTTTTTCATATTCCTCCCTTAAGGTCTATTGGTTTTAAGCAAATCAGCTAGAGTTCATGAGTTTATAGAGTATTTCAGATCCTGCCATACAATCTCAGGCAGCTGTTTGTCTGGGCGAAAGTCCTCTGTCTTTTGTCCAGACAGACTGACAGGAGAGTCACTTCCAGTGACTTCCATGCTCTCTCAGCATAGTCTGCTGTTCTGAAGCTGAAGAGCTGCTATTAGCACAGTCATTTTTTCAAATGAACGTTGAGCTAAATTATCTCAAATGTATGAAGGAACATCTCCCACTGTTACGGAAAATTACTTCCCAAATTACAAGACTATACAAAGCACATATTAATTTTGGGCCCAAGGACATCCAAATTGCCTTAGCTTCCGTGCTGTATTGTGATGATACACTCTTGATAATATCAGGTTCTGAGAATACCACAAGGTGCGCCCTTGTGAAAATACACCAGGATCTTTCTCCAGCAGGATCACTGCACGTACACCAAAGCCCAGCTGGAGGTATTTTGCTCTGAGATTCAAGCCTTTTGCAGAGGAAATAAATTCCAGTTGCACACGCAGGGAAGTGAATTTGAATTCTAAACTGAGTCAACCTCCCCGAATGGCTTTCTCACTGTCCAGAGTCAGGCAACTGAGGAAGCAGCGTGGGGAGCCCCAGTGCCCAGAGGAGCTGCCTGACCACAGGTGTCTCAAGAAGGAGCTCCTGCTCGTGCACATTCAATTCCACGCCAAGCTGAGAGGGGAAGCAGAGGCCAGGCACCACTGACTGGCCTCATGGAGTGCGGTGCTCACGGTGAGTGTGTGACAACATGCATCTGGCCAACAGCGAGCCCTGAGAACTAGCCCTGCCCAACGGCCCCCAAATCAGTCCCCCGGCACCCAGTCAGCTCATACGCAGCCGACACAGGGTGTCTCTAATAGGGACTTTCAGAAATCAAAATAAACATTCAAAAATAAAAATTATTAGATTTTGCCTCATTTGTTCCACCTACTCTTGTTTTCATTTTTCACTTTTTTGAGGAAATATCACAAAGCAAATCCCAGACATAATGACATTTTATGCTCACTGCTTGAGTACACATCTGAAAAATGATGTTTAGGGGCCGGCCTGCTGGCGTAGCAGTTGGGTTCAAGCACTCCGCTGAGACAGCCTGGGGTTCGCTGGTTCGGATCCAGGCTCGGACCTATGCACCGCTCCTCAAGCCACGCTGTGGTGGCATCCCACATGCAAAGTGGGGCAGGATTGGCATGGATGTCAGCTCAGGGATAATCTTCCTAACCAAAAAAAAAAAAAAAAAGATTTTTTTTTTTTTTTTACGTAGTCACAATGCCATTACACACCTACAAAATTAACAGTAACTCCTTGTTATCATCTGATGCTTAGTTCCAAATCAAATTTATCTTATTGCCCCAAAAATATTATTTTGTTTAGTTTGTTCAAACAGCAGTTTTTATAAAATAAAAATAAGAACATATGGTGCCCCTCCTGAAGGCCTGATGAATCGTAAGGGTCTGTGGTGCCTCCCTAGCTTCCCCTCCACTTTCTCTAGGGTACAGGGTCCCACTTTTCCTTCAGAGGAAGGAAGTCCTGGTGGCCCGTCATCAAAGTACCCTTCCGCTTGGGGCCCACAGCCCAAGCCAGGCCAGCAGGGATTTGAATCTTGAGAGCAGCTGAGCATGCACTTTGGATTGCAGCCTCTGAAGGGGTTGTCCATTAGCTCCTGCTCCCTTGAAACTGCCTTGAACTCTGTTATTCCAAGGACCTGTTTTTTTAATTAAATTCTATCAACTGTGCAACAAATGGCTTCTCTCTTGGGTTAACCAGAGCTGGCTTCTGACACAACACCTTTCCCACACAATTTCCCCCCTTTCTCCATACATTTGCAATCTCATCCTAACCTGTGCACCCAACAGACACCGCAGCTCAAACATACAAGAGAGCCCTGCCAGGGTGCCAAGGCCACGAGGAAAACTTTTTTAATTGAGAAGAGGTACTTCTTCAGGAGCTTGCTACATCACCAACATGGTGACAGTGATGTTCAGAGGGTGCCAAATAACTGGCTAATGGAAATGACCTGCTCAAGAAACAGGGGTGGTTCCTACGGAACTGAGTGGAGAGAGGAGCCTTTATTGGCAGGGGTGGCAGCTGCCCCAGGGCACAGAAGACCCCTCTGTTCCCTGGCACCATGCTGAGACCCAAGGCACTGGCTCCTGGGCCAACTCGCTGGTCCCCCTGGGGCAGGTTCTTCAGTTTATCACTGTATCCCCTACGACGCACTCACCAAAAAGACATTAGAATTCACACACTCTTTCTTCAGTTCTTCCGCTGGATGAGTATTTCACTTTAAAGTATAAGATATTCATGAAATAAAAGGCACAAAAATCTGTGCGAGGGAAGGGATCTCCAAGAGAGACCTCCCAAATAAAAACCTCTGTCCAGATATGTTCTAGGAAATGCCATTGTTTGCAGTGCGGTTAGTTGGGCACATCGCTGATCTTTTTTTTCATCAAATATAAATGACTACTTGATTAAGATTGTTATTTAAAGCAGGCAGGAGAGTAAGATTATCTATCATTATGGTCAAAAGTTTTCAACTTTAATTTCTCCTTAATGAAGCTTCTATCTCAGGCCACGACAGACAGAGATGACGGAAGGATGGAATTCCCTGCTGCGGCGTGCACGTCGTGTGAGGACAGCCCTCCCAGGGCTCAGCAGCATCATCAGCTGGGAACGTGTTAGAAATGCACGTTCTCTGGTCCCACCTTGGCCCTGGGGGTTGTGTTGGAAAAACTCCCCGTCCCCAGGGGATTCTGATGCAGGCTGAAGGCTGACCCACAGGACATAGAGGAGGTAGGCCGGTAATTCAGCCCTCCCTGCCTCCCTTTCAGTCAGCAAACCTTGTTGGAGGCCTCCTGTGTGCCCAGTACCCAGGTAGATGCTGAGAACGCAAAGATGACACACCCAGCCCCTGCCCTCCAGACAGGCAGAGTGAGGAGGGAGTGGAAGCACAGGCCACGTTCACCAGTGCTGCTGCTGCAACTCTTAGATTCCTGGCGCCTCTCCCTTGAGTCTGTGACCTCCAAGAGGCTAAGAGGCCTCAGTTTCCCCATTTGCCTTCTCTGTGGGGATAACAGTTATGGGGCTGTTGTGAGATTTAAGTGAAATAATGCATCCCAGGCACTCAGCCTGGGGCCTGTCACACAGGAAGGAGGAGTAGATGTCAGTCCTGCTACTTTCAGGGGCAGAGGGAGAGCACGAAAGAGCACGTGGCCATGCCCACCTGACAGGCAGCTTCCAGGAGAGGTGTTGGAGGTTGGTCTGGGAAGGTGAGGCATTCTGGGGAAAGGAAGGATGCAGGCTGGAACCAAGTGGCTGGGGGTCCTGCAGGTTCCCGGACACATTCTAGGGTTTCTCAGGTTCCCCTGCAGGCCTGAGAGCCCCAGCAGCACCCTCATTTTGTTCTGGTCCACCATCCTGCCCCACCCCCCTTCAAGGACCATTTTAGGGGTCAGAATCGCCTTCTACGGCTTGGGGCCCTTCTCAGAGTCTAATACCCCATAGGGCAAATGAGAAATTGGATTGAAATGGTCCTTCCCCAGCACTGTCCTCTGCACCGCCCTTCGGCCCTCCTGCAGGGGTTTCCGGAGCCTTCCTTCACCACCTCTCCCACTTTCCCCTCAGTTTGCAGAAACACTGATGCTGCTGTGGGGGTGGGCTCCACTCATCCCCCTGCCCAGAGCCATCCTGGAGGGATTCACCCTCACCTCCCTCCCACCCCCTCCAGGACCCTGGAGTTGTCTGCAGTGAAGTCTATAGTTTTTTTTCCAAAATAATTATTTTCTCCTTTCTTTGTATCATTAATTTAGAAAGCCCAGCACAAACCCCAGAGCTGTGCCCCCTCTGTGGGTCTCTCTCCCACTGTCAGGAACCTGGGCCTCCCGTCCTCCTCCTCCTCTCCTTTTATTTCGGTGGTTCACTGATTGGAAAAGAGCGGCCCCCTCCTTCCCCCCCCAACAATTGTCGATGCCAATTAGTGCATTGTTAGGACACACAATGGCATTACTGTAGCCAGTGGACGGGAGGCCTTTGTGCTTCTCCAGCCGGCCGTGGGGGCAGTCAAGATTCATTTAGAGACTTAAAACACAAGGGCAGGAGAAAAATGCTATCAGAAAAGCCAAAAGAAAAAAGCACAAAAAAAGGGAAAAAAAGAGATGGTAAAGATGAGGATGAAGGAAAAGAAAGGCGAATGTTGAAAAGAAGAGGAAAGAAAATCTGCTATTGAGAAGTTAGCCTGAACTCATGAAAGGACCCCGTGGCTGCTCCACCACGAAGCCCCTCGGAGCACAAGGGGCCAGGCTGAACAGTCATGAGTGTCGACGGTGCAGGAACACTGTCCTCACAGGATCCCCCAACTTTTTTATGTTTCCAGGCTTCCCAAATGAAGGGCAGGGGCTCCGGGGGGGAAGGGCCTGCAGCCATTGTCCCCCTCTCCCCAGCAGTCTGAGGGGGTCAGCCTTTCCCTCTGACAGAAAAATTGGATTTTATTCTCTAAAGCTTGTAACTAATTACACAAGGTATTTTTCTGTAAGGATGCGACACATGAGTGCGTTTTAGAGTCACTGTTTTGTTTCAAGTACCCTTCGAGTGAACCTCGCCCTTTTTGCAGCCGGGAAGATGCCCCAGAGGCCCAGCCCTTTCATCCAGGCCCTAAGGTTGCAGACTTTTTCTGTCAGCCGAGCTTTTACATCCAGGAAGATTTTTCTGCTCATAAAATTACTATCCCAGTTTAAACTTGCGACGGACAGACCCAAAGAGCAGCCTTGGCTTCAGAGCTGGTTCCCTAGAGCTTTGTCAGCCTTGTCAGCCGGCTCCTGGACTGCTGGCGCCACCTCCCCCAGCTCCAGCTCCCTCCTCCTCCCACGGACCCCTGAGCAGTCCGAGTTGCACTGGCAGGCTCCCTGGGGTGGAGGAGCCACTCTGACCGGGAGTCTCGGGGGCCCAGGTCCTCCGCGCTCTCCTCCTCCACCTGCCCCACCACACCCTCCAACATCTAGCAAGGGCAGACTCCAAGCCAGACTTGCCGCTGCGCAAGGACATTCATGTTTGTAAAATTTTCTTGGAACAATGTGGCCCAACACAGCTGATTCATAACTGTACCTACTTCCATGTTACACGTGTCTTTTATTTTCCTTCAAACGCATTAAATATGCCTCCCTGTTCCCTCCTGTCTCTGGGACAGACCAGACTCCTAATTTTTTTTTTGCGGATAAGCTATTGGAGACATCCACTGCATGCCAGGTTTAAATGAAATCGCCCCCGTCTTAGAAACAGGAAGTCACCTAGGGCTGTCTCACCGTTGCGCCTCCTCTGCTTGTTTCTCCATCTGTGAAGTGGAAGCAAAAGATCCCAGGGGCTCTTCCCAGGCTTTGCCTGAGCCTGGAGGAGCAGTGGGGGCGGCGCCCAGGCGCTGGAAGCCAGTGCTCATCCTCACCCTGCCCACATGTGCCAGCAGGCAGGTGGCTCCAGACTTGGGGAGCCGCGCAGTGCTCACATGTAAAGGGGGTCATTGTGCCCCGAAGACATGTGATGAGGATCAGAAGAGGTGCCCTGTGAGGAGCGAGGGGTCCTGGCACCCCTGTGTGGGCGCTGGATGCACGGGCTTCCTTCCTGGCAGCAGGAGGGCTGCAGGGGCCTGTGGGGTTCCTCTCCCTGCCGTGTGTGGGATTGCTCCCTGCTGTGGGGGCATGCCTCGGCACTCGCTGGCTCCCATAGCCCCCCCCCCCTCAGAAAAGGGCCCGTCGTGATTCAGTCAGGACATGAAAAGTGATGTCACCAATACCCGAGTCAGGAAATGCAAATCCAAGGGGGTTCTGGGAACAGGGTGACAGCTTCCTTAAGGCTGGGTTTCTAGCGCTGGGGGAGAGAGGGGATGATTTGGCTCCCCCAGATGTGGGCTGGGGAAATGTCTGCCTCCGTGGCCCTCAGGGTACAGTGGGTCCTGAAAGCGCTCTGGCAAGAAGCTTCAGGGCAAGGTCAGCACCTCCCCCCTCCCTTCTCCTCAGCCTGTGCTCTGGGCGGGGGGTGGGAACCCAAAGGCTCCAGAACCAGCAGAGAAAGGCACAAGAGACCTCGGAGGGAGGCAGCCCAGCGCGGCCACAGCACAGAGACCTGCCGCCTAAAGACGGTGAGTCCAGGAGTTCACGTCCACACCCACACCCCACACCAGCCAGTCCCTGTGTTGTGATCAAGTTCACCACCGGCAGATCCTTCTGGTCCTGTCTCCTCTGTCCTGCTGCCACTCTCCAGTGCTCATCCTCTCTCTAGAGGCTGATTCAGTCACTTCCTAACCAGCCTTCCCCCTCAGGGCCTCCGGTACGGCCCCAACATGGTCTTTGTCAAACACAAGCCTGGCCTTGCCTCACCCTGGCTCAAGAATCTCTGCTGGGCTTGGTCGACTTCGAGGCAGAGCCCAAGTCCAAGCATGACCCCCAAAGCCCTGAGGACATGGTCATTCTTTCTCTTTAAATTGGGCTCCTGCACCAGGATGGCCTTGAGGGCTGCGACCTCTACGTGTGCATGGGGCCCCAGGCTTGATTTCAGGCTCAGCTGTTGCCGTCTTGAAATTCTGAATCATTTTTGAATGAGCGGCCCCAGAACTGTGGTGGCTGGTCCTGCCTCCCTTCCTCCCACTTCACAACCCTCTACACCAGGCCTCTTACAGTTCCCCACAGTTTTTTGCAGTTCCTTCTATTCTGAACATTGTCCTGCCGCCACGTCTATTTGCTGAGCTCCTTGTCACCCATCCAAACCCAGCTTACAAGTCCCCTTCTTAGGATCTTCCCTGATCCTCCATCCAAATAATTTATTGCCCTTGGCAAATGTCCACTTGTCAGCTGATTACAGGTTCTGATAATTTATTTCCCACCTTATCTTTTAGGCTTTGAATCCCAAGGCAGCAGAAAGTGTGTCCCACACAGAACCAGGGTTCCGGGTTCAGTGACACTGAGCCAAGTGCTGCGTTTGCTGACAGCATCACTGTTTTCTCTCTCGTGACCACACCAGGGTTCTGCGTGCAGATGGATGGTGACTGTGTCCTCACTCCAGCCTCGCCTGGCCCCTCAGGGCCACCGTGCAGGCCACCGCTGTCTGGGACAGCGAAGCACCTCTGGTGAGTGATGCGCCTAAGAGTAAGGCCGTCAGGTAGAACTCTCTGTGGCCACACTGTCCACTCGCCCCATGTGCTGCTGAGCGCTGGAAACATCGTAGCTGCTGCTAGTGAGGAACTGACTCTTTCATTTGACTTCATTTTAATTAATTTAAATGTGGCTCGAGCCTCCCACGTTGGACAGCACAGCCTTCCAGGACATCACCGATCCATGCCGTGGGCTGGGGAGCCAGTCTGCTCACAGACCTGGTTGCTTCAGAAAGACCTCCACAAAGATGACAAGCCTTTGAGCACCTCCTGAGGAGAAAGATTTCAATTGCAGGGCAAACAGTCTTTTTTGTCTTCCTCGATTGAAGCCAACAACCTCTCTCTAACACATTCTGCTGAGGACCACAGTGTGGGGCTCCCTGATGTAGACACACTTGGTCTTACCTGTGAAATGAGGAAAAAAGGCTTCCACACCAGGAGGGAACACCTGTCAGAGTCAAGTGTTTCTACCATGATCCCCACCGGCAATGAGGCATCTGCATTCCTTTCCTCCAAAGGTGACAGAGGACTCCGATTAACGTAATTGTAGTGCTCCACGGCCGTGAGGCCAGGACTATGGTTCCGGGCAGGACACCAGCGGATGCCACTGGGTGCGGGGTTGTTACGACTTGGAGAGAAGCAGAGAGGGAGAGAGGATTCCATTTTCAAGGCGCATTGTTCCTCGGTGAGGACTTCGGTACCTGATGCAGGAACAGGAGGCGACCTGGCAACGATTTCAAAGACGAGAGCAGCCAGGTGAGCAGAAATTGCAACAAATCCATCAGGACGGCCCATGCAAATCGAAAGGGAGTAACCCCTCATTTCTTTGTATTTAAAATGATCCACAAACTTGGAGAAAAGAGAAAACACCTATAGGATTTGAATTATAATTCCAAATGCTATTTTAAATTATCATCAAAAGGATAGATTAATTCTCAGGCGTCCAAGTAAAATGTGGGTCTTTCCCCTCACCTTTGCTGCCACCGCCCCACCTCAGGTTCCCTGGGGCCCTCCCTATTTTCACAGGCCCCGGAGCAGGCAATTCTGGAAAATTAGCTATACCTAAAACTGGGAAGTTAGGATGAAAAGGAGGTAAATGAGACCTGAAACTATGGAATTTTTCCCCTTAAAGTTCTGCTGATTGCATTTAAAAACAAGTACACAGCATTCTTTCCAGAAGTATAAAATTCAATTTTAGGGGTTCCTCCTGATCTTTCTTCTCCCAAGAAGCTAGTCATGCTAATTATCCTCAGCCAACTCTAAAGTTACAGAGGCTCTGAAATGGTTGTCCACTAAAAATATACTGAGTCAATATTTGGATCTAGTGCGGTATTTAAGAGGAGTTGTGTACAAAAAACGTAAGCCAGCCCCCAGAGGTGTCACTATTTGTCTGGTGTAACAAGGAACAAAGTTTAGGGAGCAATACAAGGACAAATATAAGTCTGATTGAGTAATGGGTTGCAAACTCCCTGTGTGGTCAGTTGGAAAAGGTAGAGATCTCTGTGGCCACAGTCGGAGGCAACGTCACCGACACAGTGAACACAGCCATTCCCAACGGACACAGATTGGAGCCTTCATGCTGGCCCTAGGAGGCTCCTCCAGCCCCAGGGCCCAGCAGCGCCTCAGGGAATCAGTCCCAGGAGGAGGGGCTCAGCCAGTGAAGCTGTGGACCTCGGAGGTTCAAGGACACCCAGTCACTCCAGCCTGCGTCCCCACACCCAACCATGGGGCACCCAGCAAAACCACATGATTCCCTTCCTGCCCCCTCCCACACATACACACAGGCAAAGTCACTCACTCCTGGTCATGGCTCCTGCTAGTAACCCTGATCCAGCGTTGGGGTACAGGGACACAGAACAAGATAATGGTGAGGAAGATTTCAGCGCCTGCCACCAAACGGGGATGGTAATGGCTCCCTTGCAAGATTAAGGTGAAGATTAAATAACAGATGTACAGAGTTCAGCAAATCATTTGGTATATATTGAGCCTTAATAATGGCAGCTGGGGAAGAGGAAGGAAGACTGAGCTGGACCCACCACTCCCTTTCCAGTCTTTTCCTTTCTAATCTGCGAGCTGTTTGATCACTGACTATTCTCATTTTGACAAAGCCCATTGCAGTAAGGTTTCCCTGCAGTGTTTTGCAAATAGCAGAAACTTGAATTATCTACTATTTCCATAGCAATTTGGCTTATTTTTTTTTTCTGAGACTGAACAGGTTAACCTTAGGGAAAGAGTGCTGAGAGGCATCAGAAAGAGTTTAACTTAGTTTCTGGATTTGACTGATCACAGTAAAAATGTAAAAAAGAATCACTAATGAAACCATGCACTGTCCCAGAGTCCTTGAGTCATTCAGTGAACACTTATGTTCACTCACCTACCAGGAGGCAGGCCCTATGCTGCTACACATGCTGCCTCTCTGTGAGGTCTTAGTTTGTGATAATAAAAATTCTCATCAATAAATATTCCTTAAATAATCAGAAAGATAAGGACAAGTGCTTGGATCTGGAATGATGTAGAAACTTGTTTTTAATTTGCCAGGTATATAACAGATAAAGAACATCCAGATTATATAAAGATCATCTAAAATCCCACTAAAAATCATACCAGATGATTGGCGGTTTACAGAAAAGAGAACTTAAATTACCAATAAACACATGAAAGATACAATGGAATATTATGTAGTAGTTAAAAAAAAACCAGTTAACATAGAATTTCCATATGATCCAGCAATTCCACATCTGCGTACACACCCAAAAGAACTGAGAGCAAGGACTCAAACAAATCTTTGCACACCCATGTTCATAGGAGCTTTATTCACAACAGCCAAAAGGTAGAAACAACCCAAGTGTCCATCAACAGATGAACAAATAAACAAAATGTGGTCCATCCACACATATTCAGCCTTAAAAACGAAGGAAATTCTGACGCATGCTACAATGTGGATGAACCTTGAAGACGTGATGCTAAGTGCAATAAGCCAGACACAAGAGGACAAAAACGGTATCATTCCACTCATATGAGGTCCCTAGAGGACTCAAATTCACAGAGACAGAAAGGAGAATGGTGGTTGCCAGGGGCTGGCGGAGGGGGAAGGGGAGCTGGTGCTTCATGGGGACAGAGTTCGGTTGGGGAAGATGAAAAAGTTCTGGAGATGGATGGTGGTGATGGTTTCACAACACTGTGAAGGTACTTAAAGTCGCTGAAATTACATACACTTAAAAATGGTTAAAGTGGTCAGTTTTATGTACTGGGTATTTAACCACAATAAAAAAAAGTATTTCCATACTTGGATTCCAAAATAACTATCAATCTTTTTCATCTTTAATTATGCTTAAGGAATATTCTTCCTTCCTCTCTCATCACTGAACTTCTCTAGTGCGCCTTTACTATTAAAAATGCAAAGAAAAAAAGAAAGAAGGAGGTCTAAGATAAATCATTACGTGAAAAAGATCGATTGCAAGGTTGATAAATACACTATTTTCCTATTTATTTTAAGGAAAAGAAATGCTTTGTATGTGTAAAACCACAGACAGAAATGTCTCCATGGAAACCCCCAAACTGGCCACAAAAGCTGCTTCTGAGGTGGAGAAGAGGGGTAGATGCAAACTTCCGATTTATCTTTATTGTTGAATAATTTTAAAATAGATCCCTAATTCCCCCAAAACCAGAGGAGGAAGGCTGGGGTCTCCTGCCCAGTGGGTTTGGCAAACCAGGTCGAGGACTGGCCTGTCTGACTTAGTAACATCCTGCAGAGTGAAAAACAGGATAACACAGCCCAGGGTATAAGGAGACCATCCAGGCTGCAAGTATTATGAACCGTTGTCTGTAAAAATAAAAGCATATCTGTGAAATCATGAGTTTCAGTTTTTGGTGTGGAAAATCTGCCCAGCACAGTTCTACTCTGAAAGGCCAGGAGGTAACAGCTCAGCCTTGAGCAGACATGTCAGAGTCTAAGTACACATTTCATTGGCGTGATGTGGGCAAACTATTTGACCTCCCCAAGCATCAGTCTCCTCATTTGTAAAATGGGTACGACAAGAATGCAGATTGCAGGGGGCTTGTGAGGATTGTAAAGCGTCTGGCGGGTATTAAACACCCAGTAAATACCATTAACATAAAACAGTGAAGTCTCACTTCTTTAAAAGGGGCCTGGAGGCAGGCCTTTCAAAGAGGGAGCCAAAGCTACTCTGCTGCACACTGTGGCTGGCGCTTAGGGGGATTTCAGTCAACAGGATCCGGGGCCTTCCCCTGGACCTGTGGTTCTCAGACCTCAGCGGGCATCCAGACTATCTGAGCAGCTCGTTAAAAATGCAGATTCCCAGAGGACATCCCAGACATTGTGATTCAGTTGGGTTGGAATGTAGCCCCGAAATCTGCATTTTACCTTCAAGGCCATGTAGAGCCACTTAAGAAATCCTGTTCTAGGGGCAACATTTGAAAAGATGAGGCAGAGTTCAAATGTCGTCCCCCCACCCCAAAAATGTTCTTTTCCCTACTCTGTCTTTCCTTCCTTCTCTACGAGAAGATGGCCACTCCTTTTCTTCTCCCCTCCCCAGAGTTTTGGGAAGTACAGATTCTAGAAAGGATTTCCTTGCGATGTCTTGCCAAAGTCTCAGGAGGACTGTTTTTAAGACACAAGGGGGCTGGCCCTGTGGCTTAGCAGTTAAGTGCGCGCGCTCCAATGCTGGTGGCCCAGGTTCGGATCCCGGGCGCGCACCGACACACCGCTTTTCTGGCCATGCTGAGACCGCGTCCCACATACTGCAACTAGAAGGATGTGCAACTATGAGGTACAGCTATCTACTGGGGCTTTGGGGGGAAAAAATAAATTAATTAATTAAATTTAAAAAAAAAAAGAGAGAGACGAGGGAGGGAGGGAAGTGGAGAGGATGGACAGAAGGAAGGCCGGCTCCTGGAGGCGGTGGGAGGACGAACATTGCGTTTGGCATTTAAACCAAAAAGACTGAAAACCCTTCAATATCCCATGTGACGGGCAGACAGACCTTCCCGTCCTCTGGCACAAAATCCAAAGAGTTTTCCAGTTGGGAGAAATAGCGGAAATGAGAGAGAGAAAAAATGCGCTGAGGGGTGTAGTTTAGAGACGGAGGGGAACTGACAATCTGGCAACCGCAGGACGATGAACAACACAACCTGGAAGTGGGTTCAGGCCCTTTTTCAGTCCCTTTTAAACAAAAAGTCGATAAATAAAAATAAAAACTCACCTAATGCTTTTTCAGGTTTCCTGTCGCTCTGCAAACACCAACTAATGAATTCCTCTGCCCGGGCCGGCCCCTCCAGAGGCGGTATCTGCTAAGTAAACCAGAACTACAATGGGCTTAAGGTAAGCAGCTTGTGTGGCAAGCGGCTGCATCAAGTTAATTAATTGCATCACGTCTGCAGTTGATAAAGCAGGTCTAGCGGGTGGCTATTTACAGTCACACAGCGTAGGTGGAAGTTGAAAATTAAAATAGTTGCTTCTCCAAGAGATTTGAGGATTCAGGAACAACGCTTATTAAAACTAGGGCCTCAGATGAAGAGGTGGAGTTGAACAGAGACACCTGAGGAGTTGGGGCTGGCCAAGCAGAGAAGAGCTTGCCTGTTAAAGTCCTGCTAAGGCAGCAGTTAACCTGGATTTTTAATTCAAAAGACAATAAAGACGCACCAATACAGGGCTTGTGAACTGACATTCAAGAGAATCCATTGTCTCACTCCACACCCAGAGGCCATCCAGCTCCCACCCTCCCGTCACACCAACACGCCCCTCTTCCAGTGTGCTTAATCATTTTTTAACTGTTTATTATAGAAAATTTCAAACAGCTGTGAACCCCCACCCAGCCTCAACAGCCAACTCGTGGTGAATCCTGTTTCATCTTACTCAGAGGTTCTCAAACCTGAGTGCGTCAGAATCACCTGGGGGCTGGTTAAAACACAGACTGTGGGCCCTCCCCTCAGAGTTTCTGATTCAGCAGATCTGAGCTGGGACCTGAGAATCTGCATCTCCAGCTCCCAGGTGTTGCTGGTCTGCTCGTCAGGCAACCACACTGGGAACCACCGCTCTACACCCATTCATGATTTCCTTCTGGCATTTTTATTAAAGCCAGTCTCAGACAGCATATCGTTTCCTCTGAAATATTCATGATAATTCATTAATATCATCAAATATCTAGTAAGTACTCAAATTTCCAAATGCCTCAAATGTCATAATTTTTTTAGTTTATTTTAATCAGGATCCAAATAAGGTGCACATATTGTGATTGCATGATATGTCTGTAAGTCTCTCTTAATCTTTAATCATTTACCCTCCTTCAACTCTTTTATTTCCTTGCAATTAACGTGTTGAAGCCCCTTCTTATTTCTTAAGTGATAGAGGAGTGCCGTATAAGGTCCCAGCTGCACGCTTGGCTCCTCCCCAAGCCTTGTGACCTTGCCCAGTGAGTTAACCTCTCTCAGCACAGGGGGACTGGTAAATGTCTAACAACCAGCTCTTGGGGAAAAAACACAAGCCCTGATTTGTACATTTGCCAGTTTCTGTGGTGTAAATACCCCCACCATGGCGGATTTCAAGCTACCAACATGATCTTACAAAATGGAGAGTGCGATAGACACTATGTTACAACAGATACAGTACTGTGGACACAACCTCCGAGGCACGGAATCTAGGGAAACGTAAAACACAATTAGGAAGTGATGAATTTTGAGTATTTATTACCTTTGTTTTTAATATAATTTACTTAATTATAAGTTTATGTATTTAATTGTTAATAATGGCCGAGTTTAACCACTAGCTTGCCAAATTCCTAAAAGTTTAACAGTCAGCGCTGGCTCCCACACACAGCTGTCTCTAAGTCTCCTCTTTCTCCCCTGTGAAATGGGAGGCACACTAGCAACAGCGCTTAGTGGCGAGGATGAAAGAAGACGGTGCGTGTGAGCACACAGCAAGGATTCAGTCCACGTCCTTGGTCAAGTGGACATCAGATAGAGAGTTACTCGCTCCCCCCTGGCTGTGCAGGGAAAGCAGCCATGTGGGGGCTATATCAGATCACCCCACACAGGGGAGATTTTTTCAGAATTCCCGGGGAAGAAGCAGCCAGAAGGGTGAGCGTGGCTGCCTAGGCTCTGGAATTGGCTCCTAGGCCTGGCTTGATCACCACGCAGTTCCAACTGCGTATAAGAATGCAGTTCAGGTGAGCCTGCTCCACCCCTCTGCTTTACACAGAGGCCACTTAAACTGTTTGCTAAAATCAAGACACTTCTTTTGAGGTAGATCAGGTTACTGGGCAAGGTGATTATTGTTTCTAATGGTCTGCAAACAGGTTTTCAACTGTTAACCCCTCAGCCTCTGGGGACACTGGGACAAGCCAGACCAAGCAGAGGCAAACTCAAGCAACAGGAGCCTGGGGTTGAGAGATATGAAAAGAATAAGGCTGGATTTAGGAGGTCCTGTGCTGGTGAACAAGTTGAGGCTCGACTCTAAGCTGAGGGCTCAGCACCCACATGAGTGACTCCCTCCTGGTGGCCTCAGATTCCTACCAGGCCTGAGTTTAGGTTGGGGCTGGAGGACTCATAGGCTGGCAAATATCATCCACGGAATAAGTAAACAAAAGAAGCAAGATCCAGTGGCACTAAATCCTTCATGCCTGTCAGGCTGAGTTCTCAGGCCCCCCTGCCCATCAGTGTGAGCTTGGGCAGGTTACTGAACTTCTCTGAGCCTTGGTTTCCTCCTCTATACAATGAGAATGACAATGGTCTCCACTCTGTAGCGTTGTGGGATGGATTACAGATAATGCATGTGGACACTTAGCAAAATAGCTGGCTCATGACAAGTGCATGATTGATAGTAGCTGCTGTTATTATTTTAGCGCATGTAGATACTGTCGTAGCTAATAAAATGCAAATCCATTTAAAGACATTACATTTAATTAATAGTAGCTTTTCCTTTCCATGTATTTGCTCATTCAATAGATACTAACAGTGTCATAGGGAATGTCTTTGGTGATCTGGCCTGTGAGAGGTCAGCGCTTTCTCCACACACCTCAGGAGGGCTCAAGCCCATGAAGGTGACGCATTGTGCACAGTTGAAATGGAAAAAAGGCAATGAGAATGAAACAGCATCACCTTAGATGTCAAGAAGAGAGAGGCAGGGATGAGGAGACAAGCCCCTGGGAAGAGAAGGGTGGGAGGATGCAGCTCCCTTAAGAAGAAAACCATTCAGAAAAATATGGTGTCACCCAAGCATTCTGTTATCCCACAAAATCTCCCTCAGCAGTCAAACATGGAAAAACAACCACTATTTGACATGCAAACAGGAACTGGTTGATGCTCAGAAATGTGGTTGCAAGAAATGGAAAGCCTTCTGTTAGCTCTCCAAGTGGTCCTGGAGCAGATTATGGCCGGTGGATGGGGGAGCCCGTTATGTGGACGTCTTCCCCTAGGAAGAGTCTCTGGAAGGTTATTGCATGAAATAATGAACAGCGGTTAGTTCAGAGGTATGACATTTGGATGTAGGAAAATAATAATTTTTGCTTATTTCATTACTTCTGTATAAAGTTTTGCAACAGTCACGTACTACCTTTTTTTCTATTTTTGAAATTTAGATACAATTTACAGCATTGAAGCGCACAGCTCCTAAGTATACAGATTGAGCAGTCGAACAAATGCACACACCCATGTAATCCACACCCCCATCAAGATATAGAATATTTTCATCACCCCAAAAAGTCCCCTCGTGCTCCTTCCCAGCTAATCCTTTCCCCACAAACTCCTCCCATCCCCCATCCTTCCAGTCCCTGCAAGCAGACACTGATCTGATTTCCTGTTTTGCCTGTTCAAGAACTTCATATAGGGGGGCCGGCCTCGTGGCGTAGCGGTTAAGTGCTCGTGCTCCACTGCTGGTGGCCCAGGTTCGGATCCCGGGCGTGCACCAATGCACTGCTTGTCAGGCCATGCTGTGGCGGCGTCCCATATAAAGTGGAGGAAGATGAGCACAGATGTTAACCCAGGGCCAGTCTTCCTCAGCAAAAAGAGGAGGATTGGCAACAGACGTTAGCTCAGGGCTGATCTTTCTCACACGCTCACACAAAAAAAACAACTTCATATAAGCAGAATCATACAGTAGGTACTCTTGTGTCTGGCTTCTTGCACTCAGCATAATGTCTGTGAAATTCATCCATGTTGTTACATTTACCCATAATTTGTTCCTTTTTATTGATGAGTAATATTCCTTGCACAGACCTTCCACAGTTTATGTAGTCATCTGTCGTTGGACACCTGGGCTGTTTTCAGTTTTTGATTATTATGAATAAAGATGGAAAAAAAATTCATGTCCACGCCTTGAGGGCATATGGCTTCTCTCTCTCAGGCAAATGTCTAGGAGCGGAATTGCTGGATTCAAGTTGCCGGTTGTCTGCACTCCTACTCAGGGCTTCATGATCCACTGCCAGGACGAAATGGAGTTGGGGCAAACAGGTCCGGCTGGAATGAGGAGGACTTGGCATTTTAGAGCAGCAGATGCCGTGGACTGTGGTTTGGAAGACCTCAGCCTCAAACCAGCTCTTTGTCTTTGGGCAAATCAGTCACTTGGGGTCCCAGCTTCCTCATCTGGAGAAGAGGAGCCCTAATGCTCTGGATCGGGAACGCAGCAGCAGAGGTTTCCCAGCAGACATACCCAGAAGAATGTGGGTGGGCCATTATCGGACCTCCTCCCTGCCTGTGAGGTGGGGAAAGGGGGCCAGCATCCCAGTCACTGAGCAAGAGAGAGGAAGAGACGCTGTGGTCACGGCGTCTGGACACAGGGCGGGAGGAGCAGGTGACTGGTCTGGATCCGGAAAGTAGCTCTGCATAGTAACAGCTCACATTGACTGGCCGGTCCCCTGTCTTCGGCACTGTCCCTCCTTCCTCCACTTCTAGCGGGGCGGGGATTCAGGCCCCGAGTCACCAGCTGATTACACCTAAACTCGCCGGTGGGTGAGTGCTCTGTGAGAGAACGGGAGGTACAGGGATGCATTTAGCGCTCATCGGGGGGCTTCGCTGAGGAGACCTCAGCCCTGGACGCTGGGTGGAGAGCAGCAGAGCAGAGGCTGTGAAAGGTTCCCTGGGCTCGCGGTCACCATCCCTGTGGCCCCACAGTCACTGCTGCATACGTTTTGTCTTCCTTGCTGCCTAGAGGTCATTAGTGTCTCTTCAGGTTCCCTGTAAATAGTAAGGGTCTGCTGACTGTTGAATAAATGAACAAACCGTCCTTCTGTGGCCTCAAGCTGGGAGAAAAGAGGCTGAGGCAACACTTGGCGGCCATGCAGGAGGCGGCATCTCCTGAGTGACCTCATGCTGGGGTCATTATTTCCAGAGAGTTGGATTTTCCTGCTGCCAATTCCAATGTAAGTCTCAAACTTCCAAGCCTCTTCCATGAAACTTTTCCTTCTGTTTACAGGCAGGAATGTTTTCCCTCTGTGTCCCTGCCTCTGGCAAGATTTGAAACATGGTCAGGGCAGAAAACTACATGCTCAAAGCAGAACTGGGGAGAAAAAGAGAGAAGAATGTGAGCATTATTATTTGACAAAATTTTCCCCTCCTGGCCAGTGGAGGGTCTGTGGTTCTGATTACAATAATTTTTCCTGGATCTCTGAGCTCTTATTTTATTCAAATGACTTCTTTTTGTTTTTCTTTCCTTGCTCCGAAGGCAAGGCCTTGGGAGGGAGATGGTTTGGCAGCTGTGAGAAGCACAGGAGCAGGAGGGAAGTAGAGACTCTGGACTTGAATATAAGGCAAAGGCCGAACGGTAGAGCTGTGTCCACTTCTTCACAAATGCTGCGGAATGCCCTCTGATGTGGCTCCTGAGGAGCAGAAACACCACCGACCTTCACGTTGTTTCAAAAAATAAAAATCAATGTAACCTGGAAAGTAAGCTTAGGACCTTTAGATTCGAGTCCCAGCCCCACGCTAACCGCGGCAGCTGGGACAAGCTCCTCACCTAGGCGCCTCAGGAGCACGTGCAAACCAGCAAGACAATCAAGTCAGAGGAGTTTGTCGTCACAAGTTACAGTGAGAGGTGCTGAGGCCCAGGTTAGGGGACTCTGAAATCAGCTACTTCCAGGCTCTTCCAGTCCCATCTCTCACTATCCTTCTTCTCAGTTCCCCAGCCAAACGGAACAGCCCTGCAGCCACATGCACAGTGATTTCCCACTGGGCTCCTGGGGTTACCTGGTCTGGAAGGCTCTGCCCTCAGCCCTGAAGACTCACATGCTTCCTTGCCAGGCCATGGAGCTCCAGGATGAACAGGGGGTGGACGTGAGTGGAGCAGGCCTGGGGTGGAACGCTGGCCCCACTCACTAATGGGCAGATGTGGATTTGGGCGAGTTACCTAATCTCACACTTCCTGTGTGTAAAATAGGGCCAGTATTACCTTCCTTGGAGGGTTCTTGTGAGGAATAAATTAGATAGTCCACATTTAGCATAATGCTAGCACATAATAGGTGCTCAAATAAATATTTGCGTGAATAACAGTACAGAATGGTCCAGGGGTTCTGGGGAGCTGTGAAGTGTTAGATATGATCAGAAAAGGATCTGAGATCACGAGCTCTGTGAACTTAGAAACGCTGTCCCCCTCCTTCCCCTAACAGGGCACCTGGCACATAGTTGGCCCTTGATCAATGCTTGTCCTGTGGACGGCCATGGATGGCAAGCTAGAAAGTCTGGTGATTATTTTGTCCTTTCACTCAAACTGACCCCTATTAAGTGCCGATTATGTGCCAGCTACTATGGCAGCCTGTGGGGGAGGAAGCAGCCAGACCCTGCCTTCCAGAGGGCTATAGAAAAGCCAGGTTTTAGGACCGAGTTGGTGGTGGGGAGGAGGATTGGATGAACTAGAGAAGAGGGAGGATGTAGGGTGGGAGGTCAGCTGGAGCCAGGCAGGTGTGAGTGTGACCAGAGCTGCTGGTTTGAAGGACAGGCCAGGGGAGAACTCTCAGGCAATGGAGGAACAGGGAAGATCTCAAGATAAATTCAGGTTTTCATAGTCAGATTTCCATCCCTGGACTTGGCCTTGGAGAGTGGAACCTCATTTGCCACGGTGGGGACGGATTGGCCTGGGGAGAAAGCCTCCTCTTTCCAGAAGGGCAGCTGTTTTGGCGTCAGAGACCTCTGCAGATGGGACTCCAGAATCCCGGGACCCTGTTGGGTCTGAAGAGTAGGGGTTTTCCCAGTCCCCCCGGGGAGCAGCACCTCTAACTATGCCCCACCTTTAACCAGAAATCTGCCAACTTCAGGGGAGACTGGGGCTCACCTGGGCCTTCAGACGTAGAGAACAACTTCCCAGAGTTACACAAATGCCCCAGCCCGAGACCCGGGGCCTGGGGACTCGCTGAGAGGATAGGGACTGGGCTGAGCTCGAAGTTTAACTGAACACAGATAAGGCACCTTCCACTGCCAACCCAGGTGTTTCAACTTGTCTCCTCCAGGTGCAGTTAATTGCTCCCACTTTAATCCATATTATTTCTCTCTTTCTCTTTCAGTGGTGTGAGATTCTTATTTATCCACTCATGTAACAGTTATCCATTGAGTGCCAGCATGCTGGAATACCCAGAAAACTTACTATTCACAGTCATCACAGCCTTTGACTCAGCAATTCAACCCCCAAGAATTTATTCTAGACATATTCACCCGCAGGTGCCAACACTTATATATAAAAGGACAATCCCTGAACTATTTTAAATAACAATTCAAAATTAGGAAAATACAAATATCCACCAATAGGGCACTGATAACATAGATTATGATAAATTGAAACAATGGAATACTGTGTCCAAAAAAAGGGCTGATCTTTATGGAATGATAAGGAAAGATGGCCAAGAAAGATTATTCGGTGAAAAAAGCACGTATATTATACTATTTATGTTTTTTTAATATACGTAATTATGTGCATACAAAGTCCGTCTAGATTGTGCCACTGAGCTGTCCAGCACGGCAGTCTACCAGCCGCACGTGGCTGCTGAACACCTGCAGCGTGGCTGGTCCACATTGAGATGTGCTGCAAGTACCTCTTGCAGCAGCGAGTCTCAGACTTAGTATGAAAACAAGAATGTAAAATATTTCAATAATTGTTTATTTTGATTACATGTTGAAATGACAAGATTTTGGATATATTGGGTTAAATAAAACATTATTGAAATTGATTTTACTTTTTAAAAAACTGTTTTTAGTCTATCTATAAGAAAATGTAAAATTACATATACGATTCACATTGTGCTTCTACTGAACAGCAAGCACTATTCTAGATGAGGAGCCGGTGAACAACGGTCCCAGGGCCAAATCAGGCTGCAGCCTGTTTCTGTAGACTGTGTTGTTGGCACACAACCACGCCCGTTTGTGTAGGCGTCCTCCATGGCTACTTCCCTGCTGTAAGGACAAAGTTGAGTAGTTGTGACAGAGACCCGATGGCCGCAAAGCCCAAAATATTTACTAGTTGGCCCTTTACAGAAAGGGGCCTTAGAGTGGCCCCAACTCCTATTCCAGAGGAATGGATGGAAAGCACAATCTACAAAGATTATCTTTAGAGATTGAGATGAAGGCAGATTTTTAGTCTCCCCGCCCCATAAGAATGTACTATTTTTGTCAGCAGGGGAGAAAACAATTAAAAGAACTTTAAAAACTTACCTTCAAGGGGTGCACATTCTAGAGAGGTCAGGCAAGTGAACACTAGAGTGGAGGAGAAGCACAAGTGAGACGTGGGAGACAATGATAACAGCCAGTGATTACAGGAGGCCTGCCAGGTGGTGGCTGCCATGTGCAAAGTGATGCTTTCTACATTTTATTTCATTTTATCACAGCATCCTCATTTTACAGTTGAGGACATTGAAGCCTGGAGCCATAAGCAACTTGCTCAAGAAACAAGTCCAAGCTCTGAACCACACTAGACTCTGCTGTGGAGAAGTGACCTGTCAGATCAAGGAAGACTTACCACGGCTCTCCCCGCCTCTGTTTCCCTAACCAGCACTTCTGTCTATTTTCCTATGATAGGGCCTGAGGAAGGCAGTGTGGGATGTACTAAATGCCTTTAAGAATCTTTTCCTTATAAGCACTAACCTGCTTATAAAATACCACAACTATTCAGAAGCAAAAAAGTGACTTCCCTGTTCTGCACCCTCCTTCCCGGTGTCCCATGTGTCCCAGGCTTCACCCTGAAATATGCAGAGGTGTTCAGAGGGGCAGTGCGTGACGGGCCTATCAGGAGACCGCTGTCCTCTCACAGGAGAGCACCCACAGCTACCTGATTCTGTAACAGCTGCGTGCTATTTTAGTGGCCCACTTTTTGATGAAAACATTGGTTAAAGTTCTGATTGAATACTGGAAAAGTAACTTTTAAGAAGCACTTTTACCCTTCAGTCTTCGATGTCCGGAAGTGGGCCGCGTTTCTGACGTCTCGGTGGACACAGCAGCAGGCCCATGGCGCTGGGAGCGGCGGGAGGCATGCTCCGCAGCCATTTCGGTCTGTGACAGTCTGCAGACAAAGAGCCAGAGACACAGCTGAATATATGGTCCTCGACTCTCACGTCCTTGCACAACCAGCAGCTTCACACCTGTGAGACCCAAGCTCATCGTGGCCGGCGGGGAATGTCAGAGCCGCGTGCAGGCAGGGCGGGCTGAGGAACAACGCCTTAGTGACTGCCTCTCTTTTTCTACTTTTCCGGCCACTGACCTAGCCTGGGCCTCTTCACCTCGTCCCTGGTCTCCTGTTGAGGTCTCCAGGAGTCTCCTGACCTCAGACCCCTCTGCTACAGCCCACTTGGCATAGGGTGGCCTGATTACACTCTCCAACACACTGCTTTGTGCATGTTGCCCCTGGCTCAAACACCTGAACAAAATTCCAGATCTCTTCCTGGCATCCCAGGTCCTCCTCAGTGTTGCCCAACTACATTCTGGTCTTCTCACGATGGCCCTCTAAGCCAGTCTCCCCGTCTCCAGCTAACATGGTCCTCTTTTGTGTGTGTGTGTGTGTGAGGAAGATCAGCCCTGAGCTAACATCCATGCTAATCCTCCTCTTTTTGCTGAGGAAGACAGGCTCTGAGCTAACATCTATTGCCAATCCTCCTCCTTTTTTCCCCCAAAGCCCCAGTAGATAGTTGTATGTCATAGCTGCACATCCTTCTAGTTGCTGTATGTGGGACGCGGCCTCAGCATGGCCGGAGAAGCAGTGCGTCGGTGCGCGCCCAGGATCCAAACCCGGGCCGCCAGTAGCAGAGCGCTCGCACTTAACCGCTAAGCCACGGGGCCGGCCCTCACATGGTCCTCTTTGCCCCCAACTTGCCTTGTCATTCCAGGCTCTGCCTCTGCTGCGAGTCTCCTGCCTGGCTCCCACAATCTTTCTGTTCTATCTAAGTCCTCCCCTAACTCAAGTGAAGTTCTCCTGAAGACTTCTGATCCCCTCAAGCCCAAACTTCTCCCTCATCCCAACATAAGGTTGACTCCACGCTCCTTCTCTGATCCTGTGA